>NC_086159.1:78964708-79272069 GCF_035149785.1 Candoia aspera
TATTGCTCTGCTCCCCATTCTTGGCAATGTGGGAAACATGACGGTTTTTCGTATTTCTTCTTTCGATTTCTCTTAAGACAGAGAGAGATTCATGAAAACACCTGGTTTCTAGTTACCCTTGCCACGTAGAAGGTGAATCACCAGTTGCTTTTCAACTGCAGTCTTTGACTGAGCAGGAAACTTGAGTTGTAACGTTGACTTCTACATTCACTCGAAAAGGTAATATGGGGCCTCTGTATGATGTTGACACAAAACGAGATGTGTGACGTAGACCTGCTTTTCGATTGTCAATTCTGAACTCTCCTGGGACTGCTAAAAGAACGCTGTAGTTAACATTGCTCTTGTTTCTACTATTGCTCTGCTCCCCATTCTTGGCAATGTGGGAAACATGCGGTTTTTCGTATTTCTTCTTTCGATTTCTCTTAAGACAGAGAGAGATTTCATGAAAACACCTGGTTTTCTAGTTACCCCTTGCCACGCAGAGGTGAATCACCAGTTGCTTTTCAACTGCAGTCTTTGACTGAGCAGGAAACTTGAGTTGTAAACGTTGACTTCTACATTCACTCGAAAAGGTAATATGGGCCTCTGTATGATGTTGCACAAAACGAGATGTGTGACGTAGACTGCATTTCGATGTCAATTCTGAACTCTCCTGGGACTGCTAAAAGAACGCTGTAGTTAACATTGCTCTTTGTTTCTACTATTGCTCTGCTCCCCATTCTTGGCAATGTGGGAAACATGGCGGTTTTTCGTATTTCTTCTTTCGATTTCTCTTAAGACAGAGAAAGATTCATGAAAACACCTGGTTTTCTAGTTACCCCTTGCAACGCAGAAGGTGAATCACCAGTTGCTTTTCAACTGCAGTCTTTGACTGAGCAGGAAACTTGAGTTGTAAACGTTGACTTCTACATTCACTCGAAAAGGTAATATGGGGCCTCTGTATGATGTTGCACAAAACGAGATGTGTGACGTAGACTGCATTTCGATGTCAATTCTGAACCTCCTGGGACTGCTAAAAGAACGCTGTAGTTAACATTGCTCTTGTTTCTACTATTGCTCTGCTCCCCATTCTGGCAATGTGGGAAACATGGCAGTTTTTCGTATTTCTTCTTTCGATTTCTCTTAAGACAGAGAGAGATTCATGAAAACACCTGGTTTTCTAGTTACCCCTTGCACGTAGAAGGTGAATCACCAGTTGGCTTTTCAACTGCAGTCTTTGACTGAGCAGGAAACTTGAGTTGTAAACGTTGACTTCTACATTCACTCGAAAAGGAAATATGGGGCCTCTGTATGATGTTGCACAAAACGAGATTGTGTGACGTAGACTGCATTTCGATGTCAATTCTGAACTCTCCTGGACTGCTAAAAGAACGCTGTAGTTAACATTGCTCTTGTTTCTACTATTGCTCTGCTCCCCATTCTTGGCAATGTGGGAAACATGGCGGTTTTTCGTATTTTCTTCTTTCGATTTCTCTTAAGACAGAGAGAGATTCATGAAAACACCTGGTTTTCTAGTTACCCCTTGCCACGCAGAAGGTGAATCACCAGTTGCTTTTCAACTGCAGTCTTTGACTGAGCAGGAAACTTGAGTTGTAAAAGTTGACTTCTACATTCACTCGAAAAGGAAATATGGGGCCTCTGTATGATGTTGCACAAAACGAGATGTGTGACGTAGACTGCATTTCGATGTCAATTCTGAACTCTCCTGGGACTGCTAAAAGAACGCTGTAGTTAACATTGCTCTTGTTTCTACTATTGCTCTGCTCCCCATTCTTGGCAATGTGGGAAACATGGCGGTTTTTCGTATTTCTTCTTTCGATTTCTCTTAAGACAGAGAGAGATTCATGAAAACACCTGGTTTCTAGTTACCCCTTGCCACGTAGAAGGTGAATCACCAGTTGCTTTTCAACTGCAGTCTTTGACTGAGCAGGAAACTTGAGTTGTAAACGTTGACTTCTACATTCACTCGAAAAGGAAATATGGGGGCCTCTGTATGATGTTGCACAAAACGAGATGTGTGACGTAGACTGCATTTCGATGTCAATTCTGAACTCTCCTGGGACTGCTAAAAGAACGCTGTAGTTAACATTGCTCTTGTTTCTACTATTGCTCTGCTCCCCATTCTTGGCAATGTGGGAAACATGGCGGTTTTTCGTATTTCTTCTTTCGATTTCTCTTAAGACAGAGAGAGATTCATGAAAACACCTGGTTTTCTAGTTACCCCTTGCCACGTAGAAGGTGAATCACCAGTTGCTTTTCAACTGCAGTCTTTGACTGAGCAGGAAACTTGAGTTGTAAAAGTTGACTTCTACATTCACTCGAAAAGGTAATATGGGGCCTCTGTATGATGTTGCACAAACGAGATGTGTGACGTAGACTGCATTTCGATGTCAATTCTGAACTCTCCTGGGACTGCTAAAAGAACGCTGTAGTTAACATTGCTCTTGTTTCTACTATTGCTCTGCTCCCCATTCTTGGCAATGTGGGAAACATGGCGGTTTTTCGTATTTCTTCTTTCGATTTCTCTTAAGACAGAGAGAGATTCATGAAAACACCTGGTTTTCTAGTTACCCCTTGCCACGTAGAAGGTGAATCACCAGTTGCTTTTCAACTGCAGTCTTTGACTGAGCAGGAACTTGAGTTGTAAAAGTTGACTTCTACATTCACTCGAAAAGGAAATATGGGGCCTCTGTATGATGTTGCACAAAACGAGATGTGTGACGTAGACTGCATTTCGATGTCAATTCTGAACTCTCCTGGGACTGCTAAAAGAACGCTGTAGTTAACATTGCTCTTGTTTCTACTATTGCTCTGCTCCCCATTCTTGGCAATGTGGGAAACATGGCGGTTTTTCGTATTTCTTCTTTCGATTTCTCTTAAGACAGAGAGAGATTCATGAAAACACCTGGTTTTCTAGTTACCCCTTGCACGCAGAAGGTGAATCACCAGTTGCTTTTCAACTGCAGTCTTTGACTGAGCAGGAAACTTGAGTTGTAAAAGTTGACTTCTACATTCACTCGAAAAGGAATATGGGGCCTCTGTATGATGTTGCACAAAACGAGATGTGTGACGTAGACTGCATTTCGATGTCAATTCTGAACTCTCCTGGGACTGCTAAAAGAACGCTGTAGTTAACATTGCTCTTGTTTCTACTATTGCTCTGCTCCCCATTCTTGGCAATGTGGGAAACATGGCGGTTTTTCGTATTTCTTCTTTCGATTTCTCTTAAGACAGAGAGAGATTCATGAAAACACCTGGTTTTCTAGTTACCCCTTGCCACGTAGAAGGTGAATCACCAGTTGCTTTTCAACTGCAGTCTTTGACTGAGCAGGAAACTTGAGTTGTAAACGTTGACTTCTACATTCACTCGAAAAGGTAATATGGGGCCTCTGTATGATGTTGCACAAAACGAGATGTGTGACGTAGACTGCATTTCGATGTCAATTCTGAACTCTCCTGGGACTGCTAAAAGAACGCTGTAGTTAACATTGCTCTTGTTTCTACTATTGCTCTGCTCCCCATTCTTGGCAATGTGGGAAACATGGCGGTTTTTCGTATTTCTTCTTTCGATTTCTCTTAAGACAGAGAGAGATTCATGAAAACACCTGGTTTTCTAGTTACCCCTTGCCACGTAGAAGGTGAATCACCAGTTGCTTTTCAACTGCAGTCTTTGACTGAGCAGGAAACTTGAGTTGTAAAAGTTGACTTCTACATTCACTCGAAAAGGAAATATGGGGCCTCTGTATGATGTTGCACAAAACGAGATGTGTGACGTAGACTGCATTTCGATGTCAATTCTGAACTCTCCTGGGACTGCTAAAAGAACGCTGTAGTTAACATTGCTCTTGTTTCTACTATTGCTCTGCTCCCCATTCTTGGCAATGTGGGAAACATGGCGGTTTTTCGTATTTCTTCTTTCGATTTCTCTTAAGACAGAGAGAGATTCATGAAAACACCTGGTTTTCTAGTTACCCCTTGCCACGTAGAAGGTGAATCACCAGTTGCTTTTCAACTGCAGTCTTTGACTGAGCAGGAAACTTGAGTTGTAAAAGTTGACTTCTACATTCACTCGAAAAGGAAATATGGGGCCTCTGTATGATGAGTGCACAAAACGAGATGTGTGACGTAGACTGCATTTCGATGTCAATTCTGAACTCTCCTGGGACTGCTAAAAGAACGCTGTAGTTAACATTGCTCTTGTTTCTACTATTGCTCTGCTCCCATTCTTGGCAATGTGGGAAACATGGCGGTTTTTCGTATTTCTTCTTTCGATTTCTCTTAAGACAGAGAGAGATTCATGAAAACACCTGGTTTTCTAGTTACCCCTTGCCACGTAGAAGGTGAATCACCAGTTGCTTTTCAACTGCAGTCTTTGACTGAGCAGGAAACTTGAGTTGTAAACGTTGACTTCTACATTCACTCGAAAAGGAAATATGGGGCCTCTGTATGATGTTGCACAAAACGAGATGTGTGACGTAGACTGCATTTCGATGTCAATTCTGAACTCTCCTGGGACTGCTAAAAGAACGCTGTAGTTAACATTGCTCTTGTTTCTACTATTGCTCTGCTCCCCATTCTTGGCAATGTGGGAAACATGGCGGTTTTCGTATTTCTTCTTTCGATTTCTCTTAAGACAGAGAGAGATTCATGAAAACACCTGGTTTTCTAGTTACCCCTTGCCACGTAGAAGGTGAATCACCAGTTGCTTTTCAACTGCAGTCTTTGACTGAGCAGGAAACTTGAGTTGTAAACGTTGACTTCACATTCACTCGAAAAGGAAATATGGGGCCTCTGTATGATGTTGCACAAAACGAGATGTGTGACGTAGACTGCATTTCGATGTCAATTCTGAACTCTCCTGGGACTGCTAAAAGAACGCTGTAGTTAACATTGCTCTTGTTTCTACTATTGCTCTGCTCCCCATTCTTGGCAATGTGGGAAACATGGCGGTTTTTCGTATTTCTTCTTTCGATTTCTCTTAAGACAGAGAGAGATTCATGAAAACACCTGGTTTTCTAGTTACCCCTTGCCACGCAGAAGGTGAATCACCAGTTGCTTTTCAACTGCAGTCTTTGACTGAGCAGGAAACTTGAGTTGTAAAAGTTGACTTCTACATTCACTCGAAAAGGAAATATGGGGCCTCTGTATGATGTTGCACAAAACGAGATGTGTGACGTAGACTGCATTTCGATGTCAATTCTGAACTCTCCTGGGACTGCTAAAAGAACGCTGTAGTTAACATTGCTCTTGTTTTCTACTATTGCTCTGCTCCCCATTCTTGGCAATGTGGGAAACATGGCGGTTTTTTCGTATTTCTTCTTTCGATTTCTCTTAAGACAGAGAGAGATTCATGAAAACACCTGGTTTTCTAGTTACCCCTTGCCACGTAGAAGGTGAATCACCAGTTGCTTTTCAACTGCAGTCTTTGACTGAGCAGGAAACTTGAGTTGTAAAAGTTGACTTCTACATTCACTCGAAAAGGTAATATGGGGCCTCTGTATGATGTTGCACAAAACGAGATGTGTGACGTAGACTGCATTTCGATGTCAATTCTGAACTCTCCTGGGACTGCTAAAAGAACGCTGTAGTTAACATTGCTCTTGTTTCTACTATTGCTCTGCTCCCCATTCTGGCAATGTGGGAAACATGGCGGTTTTTCGTATTTCTTCTTTCGATTTCTCTTAAGACAGAGAGAGATTCATGAAAACACCTGGTTTTCTAGTTACCCCTTGCCACGTAGAAGGTGAATCACCAGTTGCTTTTCAACTGCAGTCTTTGACTGAGCAGGAAACTTGAGTTGTAAACGTTGACTTCTACATTCACTCGAAAAGGTAATATGGGGCCTCTGTATGATGTTGCACAAAACGAGATGTGTGACGTAGACTGCATTTCGATGTCAATTCTGAACTCTCCTGGGACTGCTAAAAGAACGCTGTAGTTAACATTGCTCTTGTTTCTACTATTGCTCTGCTCCCCATTCTTGGCAATGTGGAACATGGCGGTTTTTCGTATTTCTTCTTTCGATTTCTCTTAAGACAGAGAGAGATTCATGAAAACACCTGGTTTTCTAGTTACCCTTGCACGTAGAAGGTGAATCACCAGTTGCTTTTCAACTGCAGTCTTTGACTGAGCAGGAAACTTGAGTTGTAAACGTTGACTTCTACATTCACTCGAAAAGGAAATATGGGGCCTCTGTATGATGTTGCACAAAACGAGATGTGTGACGTAGACTGCATTTCGATGTCAATTCTGAACTCTCCTGGGACTGCTAAAAGAACGCTGTAGTTAACATTGCTCTTGTTTCTACTATTGCTCTGCTCCCCATTCTTGGCAATGTGGGAAACATGGCGGTTTTTCGTATTTCTTCTTTCGATTTCTCTTAAGACAGAGAGAGATTCATGAAAACACCTGGTTTTCTAGTTACCCCTTGCCACGTAGAAGGTGAATCACCAGTTGCTTTTCAACTGCAGTCTTTGACTGAGCAGGAAACTTGAGTTGTAAAAGTTGACTTCTACATTCACTCGAAAAGGAAATATGGGGCCTCTGTATGATGTTGCACAAAACGAGATGTGTGACGTAGACTGCATTTCGATGTCAATTCTGAACTCTCCTGGGACTGCTAAAAGAACGCTGTAGTTAACATTGCTCTTGTTTCTACTATTGCTCTGCTCCCCATTCTTGGCAATGTGGGAAACATGGCGGTTTTTCGTATTTCTTCTTTCGATTTCTCTTAAGACAGAGAGAGATTCATGAAAACACCTGGTTTTCTAGTTACCCCTTGCCACGTAGAAGGTGAATCACCAGTTGCTTTTCAACTGCAGTCTTTGACTGAGCAGGAAACTTGAGTTGTAAAAGTTGACTTCTACATTCACTCGAAAAGGTAATATGGGGCCTCTGTATGATGTTGCACAAAACGAGATGTGTGACGTAGACTGCATTTCGATGTCAATTCTGAACTCTCCTGGGACTGCTAAAAGAACGCTGTAGTTAACATTGCTCTTGTTTCTACTATTGCTCTGCTCCCCATTCTTGGCAATGTGGGAAACATGGCGGTTTTTCGTATTTCTTCTTTCGATTTCTCTTAAGACAGAGAGAGATTCATGAAAACACCTGGTTTTCTAGTTACCCCTTGCCACGTAGAAGGTGAATCACCAGTTGCTTTTCAACTGCAGTCTTTGACTGAGCAGGAAACTTGAGTTGTAAACGTTGACTTCTACATTCACTCGAAAAGGTAATATGGGGCCTCTGTATGATGTTGCACAAAACGAGATGTGTGACGTAGACTGCATTTCGATGTCAATTCTGAACTCTCCTGGGACTGCTAAAAGAACGCTGTAGTTAACATTGCTCTTGTTTCTACTATTGCTCTGCTCCCCATTCTTGGCAATGTGGGAAACATGGCGGTTTTTCGTATTTCTTCTTTCGATTTCTCTTAAGACAGAGAGAGATTCATGAAAACACCTGGTTTTCTAGTTACCCCTTGCCACGTAGAAGGTGAATCACCAGTTGCTTTTCAACTGCAGTCTTTGACTGAGCAGGAAACTTGAGTTGTAAACGTTGACTTCTACATTCACTCGAAAAGGAATATGGGGCCTCTGTATGATGTTGCACAAAACGAGATGTGTGACGTAGACTGCATTTCGATGTCAATTCTGAACTCTCCTGGGACTGCTAAAAGAACGCTGTAGTTAACATTGCTCTTGTTTCTACTATTGCTCTGCTCCCCATTCTTGGCAATGTGGGAAACATGGCGGTTTTTCGTATTTCTTCTTTCGATTTCTCTTAAGACAGAGAGAGATTCATGAAAACACCTGGTTTTCTAGTTACCCCTTGCCACGTAGAAGGTGAATCACCAGTTGCTTTTCAACTGCAGTCTTTGACTGAGCAGGAAACTTGAGTTGTAAACGTTGACTTCTACATTCACTCGAAAAGGTAATATGGGGCCTCTGTATGATGTTGCACAAAACGAGATGTGTGACGTAGACTGCATTTCGATGTCAATTCTGAACTCTCCTGGGACTGCTAAAAGAACGCTGTAGTTAACATTGCTCTTGTTTCTACTATTGCTCTGCTCCCCATTCTTGGCAATGTGGGAAACATGGCGGTTTTTCGTATTTCTTCTTTCGATTTCTCTTAAGACAGAGAGAGATTCATGAAAACACCTGGTTTTCTAGTTACCCCTTGCCACGTAGAAGGTGAATCACCAGTTGCTTTTCAACTGCAGTCTTTGACTGAGCAGGAAACTTGAGTTGTAAAAGTTGACTTCTACATTCACTCGAAAAGGTAATATGGGGCCTCTGTATGATGTTGCACAAAACGAGATGTGTGACGTAGACTGCATTTCGATGTCAATTCTGAACTCTCCTGGGACTGCTAAAAGAACGCTGTAGTTAACATTGCTCTTGTTTCTACTATTGCTCTGCTCCCCATTCTTGGCAATGTGGAAACATGGCGGTTTTTCGTATTTCTTCTTTCGATTTCTCTTAAGACAGAGAGAGATTCATGAAAACACCTGGTTTTCTAGTTACCCCTTGCCACGTAGAAGGTGAATCACCAGTTGCTTTTCAACTGCAGTCTTTGAGCAGGAAACTTGAGTTGTAAAAGTTGACTTCTACATTCACTCGAAAAGGTAATATGGGGCCTCTGTATGATGTTGCACAAAACGAGATGTGTGACGTAGACTGCATTTCGATGTCAATTCTGAACTCTCCTGGGACTGCTAAAAGAACGCTGTAGTTAACATTGCTCTTGTTTCTACTATTGCTCTGCTCCCCATTCTTGGCAATGTGGGAAACATGGCGGTTTTTTCGTATTTCTTCTTTCGATTTCTCTTAAGACAGAGAGAGATTCATGAAAACACCTGGTTTTCTAGTTACCCCTTGCCACGTAGAAGGTGAATCACCAGTTGCTTTTCAACTGCAGTCTTTGAGCAGGAAACTTGAGTTGTAAAAGTTGACTTCTACATTCACTCGAAAAGGTAATATGGGCCTCTGTATGATGTTGCACAAAACGAGATGTGTGACGTAGACTGCATTTCGATGTCAATTCTGAACTCTCCTGGGACTGCTAAAGAACGCTGTAGTTAACATTGCTCTTGTTTCTACTATTGCTCTGCTCCCCATTCTTGGCAATGTGGGAAACATGGCGGTTTTTTTCGTATTTCTTCTTCGATTTCTCTTAAGACAGAGAGAGATTCATGAAAACACCTGGTTTTCTAGTTACCCCTTGCCACGCAGAAGGTGAATCACCAGTTGCTTTTCAACTGCAGTCTTTGACTGAGCAGGAAACTTGAGTTGTAAAAGTTGACTTCTACATTCACTCGAAAAGGAAATATGGGGGCCTCTGTATGATGTTGCACAAAACGAGATGTGTGACGTAGACTGCATTTCGATGTCAATTCTGAACTCTCCTGGGACTGCTAAAAGAACGCTGTAGTTAACATTGCTCTTGTTTCTACTATTGCTCTGCTCCCCATTCTTGGCAATGTGGGAAACATGGCGGTTTTTCGTATTTCTTCTTTCGATTTCTCTTAAGACAGAGAGAGATTCATGAAAACACCTGGTTTTCTAGTTACCCCTTGCCACGCAGAAGGTGAATCACCAGTTGCTTTTCAACTGCAGTCTTTGACTGAGCAGGAAACTTGAGTTGTAAAAGTTGACTTCTACATTCACTCGAAAAAGTAATATGGGGCCTCTGTATGATGTTGCACAAAACGAGATGTGTGACGTAGACTGCATTTCGATGTCAATTCTGAACTCTCCTGGGACTGCTAAAAGAACGCTGTAGTTAACATTGCTCTTGTTTCTACTATTGCTCTGCTCCCCATTCTTGGCAATGTGGGAAACATGGCGGTTTTTCGTATTTCTTCTTTCGATTTCTCTTAAGACAGAGAGAGATTCATGAAAACACCTGGTTTTCTAGTTACCCCTTGCCACGCAGAAGGTGAATCACCAGTTGCTTTTCAACTGCAGTCTTTGACTGAGCAGGAAACTTGAGTTGTAAAAGTTGACTTCTACATTCACTTGAAAAGTAATATGGGGCCTCTGTATGATGTTGCACAAAACGAGATATGTGACGTAGACTGCATTTCGATGTCAATTCTGAACTCTCCTGGGACTGCTAAAAGAACGCTGTAGTTAACATTGCTCTTGTTTCTACTATTGCTCTGCTCCCCATTCTTGGCAATGTGGGAAACATGGCGGTTTTTCGTATTTCTTCTTTCGATTTCTCTTAAGACAGAGAGAGATTCATGAAAACACCTGGTTTTCTAGTTACCCCTTGCCACGTAGAAGGTGAATCACCAGTTGCTTTTCAACTGCAGTCTTTGACTGAGCAGGAAACTGAGTTGTAAAAGTTGACTTCTACATTCACTCGAAAAGGTAATATGGGGCCTCTGTATGATGTTGCACAAAACGAGATGTGTGACGTAGACTGCATTTCGATGTCAATTCTGAACTCTCCTGGGACTGCTAAAAGAACGCTGTAGTTAACATTGCTCTTGTTTCTACTATTGCTCTGCTCCCCATTCTTGGCAATGTGGGAAACATGGCGGTTTTTCGTATTTCTTCTTTCGATTTGTCTTAAGACAGAGAGAGATTCATGAAAACACCTGGTTTTCTAGTTACCCCTTGCCACGCAGAAGGTGAATCACCAGTTGCTTTTCAACTGCAGTCTTTGACTGAGCAGGAAACTTGAGTTGTAAAAGTTGACTTCTACATTCACTCGAAAAAGTAATATGGGGCCTCTGTATGATGTTGCACAAAACGAGATGTGTGACGTAGACTGCATTTCGATGTCAATTCTGAACTCTCCTGGGACTGCTAAAAGAACGCTGTAGTTAACATTGCTCTTGTTTCTACTATTGCTCTGCTCCCCATTCTTGGCAATGTGGGAAACATGGCGGTTTTTCGTATTTCTTCTTTCGATTTCTCTTAAGACAGAGAGAGATTCATGAAAACACCTGGTTTTCTAGTTACCCCTTGCCACGCAGAAGGTGAATCACCAGTTGCTTTTCAACTGCAGTCTTTGACTGAGCAGGAAACTTGAGTTGTAAAAGTTGACTTCTACATTCACTCGAAAAGGTAATATGGGGCCTCTGTATGATGTTGCACAAAACGAGATGTGTGACGTAGACTGCATTTCGATGTCAATTCTGAACTCTCCTGGGACTGCTAAAAGAACGCTGTAGTTAACATTGCTCTTGTTTCTACTATTGCTCTGCTCCCCATTCTTGGCAATGTGGGAAACATGGCGGTTTTTCGTATTTCTTCTTTCGATTTCTCTTAAGACAGAGAGATTCATGAAAACACCTGGTTTTCTAGTTACCCCTTGCCACGCAGAAGGTGAATCACCAGTTGCTTTTCAACTGCAGTCTTTGACTGAGCAGGAAACTTGAGTTGTAAAAGTTGACTTCTACATTCACTCGAAAAGGAAATATGGGGCCTCTGTATGATGTTGCACAAAACGAGATGTGTGACGTAGACTGCATTTCGATGTCAATTCTGAACTCTCCTGGGACTGCTAAAAGAACGCTGTAGTTAACATTGCTCTTGTTTCTACTATTGCTCTGCTCCCCATTCTTGGCAATGTGGGAAACATGGCGGTTTTTCGTATTTCTTCTTTCGATTTCTCTTAAGACAGAGAGAGATTCATGAAAACACCTGGTTTTCTAGTTACCCCTTGCCACGCAGAAGGTGAATCACCAGTTGCTTTTCAACTGCAGTCTTTGACTGAGCAGGAAACTTGAGTTGTAAAAGTTGACTTCTACATTCACTCGAAAAAGTAATATGGGGCCTCTGTATGATGTTGCACAAAACGAGATGTGTGACGTAGACTGCATTTCGATGTCAATTCTGAACTCTCCTGGGACTGCTAAAAGAACGCTGTAGTTAACATTGCTCTTGTTTCTACTATTGCTCTGCTCCCCATTCTTGGCAATGTGGGAAACATGGCGGTTTTTCGTATTTCTTCTTTCGATTTCTCTTAAGACAGAGAGAGATTCATGAAAACACCTGGTTTTCTAGTTACCCCTTGCCACGCAGAAGGTGAATCACCAGTTGCTTTTCAACTGCAGTCTTTGACTGAGCAGGAAACTTGAGTTGTAAAAGTTGACTTCTACATTCACTTGAAAAGGTAATATGGGGCCTCTGTATGATGTTGCACAAAACGAGATATGTGACGTAGACTGCATTTCGATGTCAATTCTGAACTCTCCTGGGACTGCTAAAAGAACGCTGTAGTTAACATTGCTCTTGTTTCTACTATTGCTCTGCTCCCCATTCTTGGCAATGTGGGAAACATGGCGGTTTTTCGTATTTCTTCTTTCGATTTCTCTTAAGACAGAGAGAGATTCATGAAAACACCTGGTTTTCTAGTTACCCCTTGCCACGTAGAAGGTGAATCACCAGTTGCTTTTCAACTGCAGTCTTTGACTGAGCAGGAAACCTGAGTTTGTAAAAGTTGACTTCTACATTCACTCGAAAAGGTAATATGGGGCCTCTGTATGATGTTGCACAAAACGAGATGTGTGACGTAGACTGCATTTCGATGTCAATTCTGAACTCTCCTGGGACTGCTAAAAGAACGCTGTAGTTAACATTGCTCTTGTTTCTACTATTGCTCTGCTCCCCATTCTTGGCAATGTGGGAAACATGGCGGTTTTTTCGTATTTCTTCTTTCGATTTCTCTAAGACAGAGAGAGATTCATGAAAACACCTGGTTTTCTAGTTACCCCTTGCCACGCAGAAGGTGAATCACCAGTTGCTTTTCAACTGCAGTCTTTGACTGAGCAGGAAACTTGAGTTGTAAAAGTTGACTTCTACATTCACTCGAAAAAGTAATATGGGGCCTCTGTATGATGTTGCACAAAACGAGATGTGTGACGTAGACTGCATTTCGATGTCAATTCTGAACTCTCCTGGGACTGCTAAAAGAACGCTGTAGTTAACATTGCTCTTGTTTCTACTATTGCTCTGCTCCCCATTCTTGGCAATGTGGGAAACATGGCGGTTTTTCGTATTTCTTCTTTCGATTTCTCTTAAGACAGAGAGATTCATGAAAACACCTGGTTTTCTAGTTACCCCTTGCCACGCAGAAGGTGAATCACCAGTTGCTTTTCAACTGCAGTCTTTGACTGAGCAGGAAACTTGAGTTGTAAAAGTTGACTTCTACATTCACTTGAAAAGGTAATATGGGGCCTCTGTATGATGTTGCACAAAACGAGATATGTGACGTAGACTGCATTTCGATGTCAATTCTGAAACTCTCCTGGGACTGCTAAAAGAACGCTGTAGTTAACATTGCTCTTGTTTCTACTATTGCTCTGCTCCCCATTCTTGGCAATGTGGGAAACATGGCGGTTTTTCGTATTTCTTCTTTCGATTTCTCTTAAGACAGAGAGAGATTCATGAAAACACTGGTTTTCCTAGTTACCCCTTGCCACGTAGAAGGTGAATCACCAGTTGCTTTTCAACTGCAGTCTTTGACTGAGCAGGAAACTTGAGTTGTAAACGTTGACTTCTACATTCACTCGAAAAGGTAATATGGGGCCTCTGTATGATGTTGCACAAAACGAGATGTGTGACGTAGACTGCATTTCGATGTCAATTCTGAACTCTCCTGGGACTGCTAAAAGAACGCTGTAGTTAACATTGCTCTTGTTTCTACTATTGCTCTGCTCCCCATTCTTGGCAATGTGGGAAACATGGCGGTTTTTCGTATTTCTTCTTTCGATTTCTCTTAAGACAGAGAGAGATTCATGAAAACACCTGGTTTTCTAGTTACCCCTTGCCACGTAGAAGGTGAATCACCAGTTGCTTTTCAACTGCAGTCTTTGACTGAGCAGGAAACTTGAGTTGTAAACGTTGACTTCTACATTCACTCGAAAAGGTAATATGGGGCCTCTGTATGATGTTGCACAAAACGAGATGTGTGACGTAGACTGCATTTCGATGTCAATTCTGAACTCTCCTGGGACTGCTAAAAGAACGCTGTAGTTAACATTGCTCTTGTTTCTACTATTGCTCTGCTCCCCATTCTTGGCAATGTGGGAAACATGGCGGTTTTTCGTATTTCTTCTTTCGATTTCTCTTAAGACAGAGAGAGATTCATGAAAACACCTGGTTTTCTAGTTACCCCTTGCCACGTAGAAGGTGAATCACCAGTAGCTTTTCAACTGCAGTCTTTGACTGAGCAGGAAACTTGAGTTGTAAAAGTTGACTTCTACATTCACTCGAAAAGGTAATATGGGGCCTCTGTATGATGTTGCACAAAACGAGATGTGTGACGTAGACTGCATTTCGATGTCAATTCTGAACTCTCCTGGGACTGCTAAAAGAACGCTGTAGTTAACATTGCTCTTGTTTCTACTATTGCTCTGCTCCCCATTCTTGGCAATGTGGGAAACATGGCGGTTTTTCGTATTTCTTCTTTCGATTTCTCTTAAGACAGAGAGAGATTCATGAAAACACCTGGTTTTCTAGTTACCCCTTGCCACGTAGAAGGTGAATCACCAGTTGCTTTTCAACTGCAGTCTTTGAGCAGGAAACTTGAGTTGTAAAAGTTGACTTCTACATTCACTCGAAAAGGTAATATGGGGCCTCTGTATGATGTTGCACAAAACGAGATGTGTGACGTAGACTGCATTTCGATGTCAATTCTGAACTCTCCTGGGACTGCTAAAAGAACGCTGTAGTTAACATTGCTCTTGTTTCTACTATTGCTCTGCTCCCCATTCTTGGCAATGTGGGAAACATGGCGGTTTTTCGTATTTCTTCTTTCGATTTCTCTTAAGACAGAGAGAGATTCATGAAAACACCTGGTTTTCTAGTTACCCCTTGCCACGTAGAAGGTGAATCACCAGTTGCTTTTCAACTGCAGTCTTTGACTGAGCAGGAAACCTGAGTTGTAAAAGTTGACTTCTACATTCACTCGAAAAGGTAATATGGGGCCTCTGTATGATGTTGCACAAAACGAGATGTGTGACGTAGACTGCATTTCGATGTCAATTCTGAACTCTCCTGGGACTGCTAAAAGAACGCTGTAGTTAACATTGCTCTTGTTTCTACTATTGCTCTGCTCCCCATTCTTGGCAATGTGGGAAACATGGCGGTTTTTCGTATTTCTTCTTTCGATTTCTCTTAAGACAGAGAGAGATTCATGAAAACACCTGGTTTTCTAGTTACCCCTTGCCACGCAGAAGGTGAATCACCAGTTGCTTTTCAACTGCAGTCTTTGACTGAGCAGGAAACTTGAGTTGTAAAAGTTGACTTCTACATTCACTCGAAAAAGTAATATGGGGCCTCTGTATGATGTTGCACAAAACGAGATGTGTGACGTAGACTGCATTTCGATGTCAATTCTGAACTCTCCTGGGACTGCTAAAAGAACGCTGTAGTTAACATTGCTCTTGTTTCTACTATTGCTCTGCTCCCCATTCTTGGCAATGTGGGAAACATGGCGGTTTTTCGTATTTCTTCTTTCGATTTCTCTTAAGACAGAGAGATTCATGAAAACACCTGGTTTTCTAGTTACCCCTTGCCACGCAGAAGGTGAATCACCAGTTGCTTTTCAACTGCAGTCTTTGACTGAGCAGGAAACTTGAGTTGTAAAAGTTGACTTCTACATTCACTTGAAAAGGTAATATGGGGCCTCTGTATGATGTTGCACAAAACGAGATATGTGACGTAGACCTGCATTTCGATGTCAATTCTGAACTCTCCTGGGACTGCTAAAAGAACGCTGTAGTTAACATTGCTCTTGTTTCTACTATTGCTCTGCTCCCCATTCTTGGCAATGTGGGAAACATGGCGGTTTTTCGTATTTCTTCTTTCGATTTCTCTTAAGACAGAGAGAGATTCATGAAAACACCTGGTTTTCTAGTTACCCCTTGCCACGTAGAAGGTGAATCACCAGTTGCTTTTCAACTGCAGTCTTTGACTGAGCAGGAAACTTGAGTTGTAAACGTTGACTTCTACATTCACTCGAAAAGGTAATATGGGGCCTCTGTATGATGTTGCACAAAACGAGATGTGTGACGTAGACTGCATTTCGATGTCAATTCTGAACTCTCCTGGGACTGCTAAAAGAACGCTGTAGTTAACATTGCTCTTGTTTCTACTATTGCTCTGCTCCCCATTCTTGGCAATGTGGGAAACATGGCGGTTTTTCGTATTTCTTCTTTCGATTTCTCTTAAGACAGAGAGAGATTCATGAAAACACCTGGTTTTCTAGTTACCCCTTGCCACGTAGAAGGTGAATCACCAGTTGCTTTTCAACTGCAGTCTTTGACTGAGCAGGAAACTTGAGTTGTAAACGTTGACTTCTACATTCACTCGAAAAGGTAATATGGGGCCTCTGTATGATGTTGCACAAAACGAGATGTGTGACGTAGACTGCATTTCGATGTCAATTCTGAACTCTCCTGGGACTGCTAAAAGAACGCTGTAGTTAACATTGCTCTTGTTTCTACTATTGCTCTGCTCCCCATTCTTGGCAATGTGGGAAACATGGCGGTTTTTCGTATTTCTTCTTTCGATTTCTCTTAAGACAGAGAGAGATTCATGAAAACACCTGGTTTTCTAGTTACCCCTTGCCACGTAGAAGGTGAATCACCAGTTGCTTTTCAACTGCAGTCTTTGACTGAGCAGGAAACTTGAGTTGTAAAAGTTGACTTCTACATTCACTCGAAAAGGTAATATGGGGCCTCTGTATGATGTTGCACAAACGAGATGTGTGACGTAGACTGCATTTCGATGTCAATTCTGAACTCTCCTGGGACTGCTAAAAGAACGCTGTAGTTAACATTGCTCTTGTTTCTACTATTGCTCTGCTCCCCATTCTTGGCAATGTGGGAAACATGGCGGTTTTTCGTATTTCTTCTTTCGATTTCTCTTAAGACAGAGAGAGATTCATGAAAACACCTGGTTTTCTAGTTACCCCTTGCCACGTAGAAGGTGAATCACCAGTTGCTTTTCAACTGCAGTCTTTGAGCAGGAAACTTGAGTTGTAAAAGTTGACTTCTACATTCACTCGAAAAGGTAATATGGGGCCTCTGTATGATGTTGCACAAAACGAGATGTGTGACGTAGACTGCATTTCGATGTCAATTCTGAACTCTCCTGGGACTGCTAAAAGAACGCTGTAGTTAACATTGCTCTTGTTTCTACTATTGCTCTGCTCCCCATTCTTGGCAATGTGGGAAACATGGCGGTTTTTCGTATTTCTTCTTTCGATTTCTCTTAAGACAGAGAGAGATTCATGAAAACACCTGGTTTTCTAGTTACCCCTTGCCACGTAGAAGGTGAATCACCAGTTGCTTTTCAACTGCAGTCTTTGAGCAGGAAACTTGAGTTGTAAAAGTTGACTTCTACATTCACTCGAAAAGGTAATATGGGGCCTCTGTATGATGTTGCACAAAACGAGATGTGTGACGTAGACTGCATTTCGATGTCAATTCTGAACTCTCCTGGGACTGCTAAAAGAACGCTGTAGTTAACATTGCTCTTGTTTCTACTATTGCTCTGCTCCCCATTCTTGGCAATGTGGGAAACATGGCGTTTTTCGTATTTCTTCTTTCGATTTCTCTTAAGACAGAGAGAGATTCATGAAAACACCTGGTTTTCTAGTTACCCCTTGCCACGCAGAAGGTGAATCACCAGTTGCTTTTCAACTGCAGTCTTTGACTGAGCAGGAAACTTGAGTTGTAAAAGTTGACTTCTACATTCACTCGAAAAAGTAATATGGGGCCTCTGTATGATGTTGCACAAAACGAGATGTGTGACGTAGACTGCATTTCGATGTCAATTCTGAACTCTCCTGGGACTGCTAAAAGAACGCTGTAGTTAACATTGCTCTTGTTTCTACTATTGCTCTGCTCCCCATTCTTGGCAATGTGGGAAACATGGCGGTTTTTCGTATTTCTTCTTTCGATTTCTCTTAAGACAGAGAGATTCATGAAAACACCTGGTTTTCTAGTTACCCCTTGCCACGCAGAAGGTGAATCACCAGTTGCTTTTCAACTGCAGTCTTTGACTGAGCAGGAAACTTGAGTTGTAAAAGTTGACTTCTACATTCACTTGAAAAGGTAATATGGGGCCTCTGTATGATGTTGCACAAAACGAGATATGTGACGTAGACTGCATTTCGATGTCAATTCTGAACTCTCCTGGGACTGCTAAAAGAACGCTGTAGTTAACATTGCTCTTGTTTCTACTATTGCTCTGCTCCCCATTCTTGGCAATGTGGGAAACATGGCGGTTTTTCGTATTTCTTCTTTCGATTTCTCTTAAGACAGAGAGAGATTCATGAAAACACCTGGTTTTCTAGTTACCCCTTGCCACGTAGAAGGTGAATCACCAGTTGCTTTTCAACTGCAGTCTTTGACTGAGCAGGAAACTTGAGTTGTAAAAGTTGACTTCTACATTCACTCGAAAAGGTAATATGGGGCCTCTGTATGATGTTGCACAAAACGAGATGTGTGACGTAGACTGCATTTCGATGTCAATTCTGAACTCTCCTGGGACTGCTAAAAGAACGCTGTAGTTAACATTGCTCTTGTTTCTACTATTGCTCTGCTCCCCATTCTTGGCAATGTGGGAAACATGGCGGTTTTTCGTATTTCTTCTTTCGATTTCTCTTAAGACAGAGAGAGATTCATGAAAACACCTGGTTTTCTAGTTACCCCCTTGCCACGTAGAAGGTGAATCACCAGTTGCTTTTCAACTGCAGTCTTTGACTGAGCAGGAAACTTGAGTTGTAAACGTTGACTTCTACATTCACTCGAAAAGGTAATATGGGGCCTCTGTATGATGTTGCACAAAACGAGATGTGTGACGTAGACTGCATTTCGATGTCAATTCTGAACTCTCCTGGGACTGCTAAAAGAACGCTGTAGTTAACATTGCTCTTGTTTCTACTATTGCTCTGCTCCCCATTCTTGGCAATGTGGGAAACATGGCGGTTTTTCGTATTTCTTCTTTCGATTTCTCTTAAGACAGAGAGAGATTCATGAAAACACCTGGTTTTCTAGTTACCCCTTGCCACGTAGAAGGTGAATCACCAGTTGCTTTTCAACTGCAGTCTTTGACTGAGCAGGAAACTTGAGTTGTAAAAGTTGACTTCTACATTCACTCGAAAAGGTAATATGGGGCCTCTGTATGATGTTGCACAAAACGAGATGTGTGACGTAGACTGCATTTCGATGTCAATTCTGAACTCTCCTGGGACTGCTAAAAGAACGCTGTAGTTAACATTGCTCTTGTTTCTACTATTGCTCTGCTCCCCATTCTTGGCAATGTGGGAAACATGGCGGTTTTTCGTATTTCTTCTTTCGATTTCTCTTAAGACAGAGAGAGATTCATGAAAACACCTGGTTTTCTAGTTACCCCTTGCCACGTAGAAGGTGAATCACCAGTTGCTTTTCAACTGCAGTCTTTGAGCAGGAAACTTGAGTTGTAAAAGTTGACTTCTACATTCACTCGAAAAGGTAATATGGGGCCTCTGTATGATGTTGCACAAAACGAGATGTGTGACGTAGACTGCATTTCGATGTCAATTCTGAACTCTCCTGGGACTGCTAAAAGAACGCTGTAGTTAACATTGCTCTTGTTTCTACTATTGCTCTGCTCCCCATTCTTGGCAATGTGGGAAACATGGCGGTTTTTCGTATTTCTTCTTTCGATTTCTCTTAAGACAGAGAGAGATTCATGAAAACACCTGGTTTTCTAGTTACCCCTTGCCACGTAGAAGGTGAATCACCAGTTGCTTTTCAACTGCAGTCTTTGACTGAGCAGGAAACTTGAGTTGTAAAAGTTGACTTCTACATTCACTCGAAAAGGTAATATGGGGCCTCTGTATGATGTTGCACAAAACGAGATGTGTGACGTAGACTGCATTTCGATGTCAATTCTGAACTCTCCTGGGACTGCTAAAAGAACGCTGTAGTTAACATTGCTCTTGTTTCTACTATTGCTCTGCTCCCCATTCTTGGCAATGTGGGAAACATGGCGGTTTTTCGTATTTCTTCTTTCGATTTCTCTTAAGACAGAGAGAGATTCATGAAAACACCTGGTTTTCTAGTTACCCCTTGCCACGTAGAAGGTGAATCACCAGTTGCTTTTCAACTGCAGTCTTTGAGCAGGAAACTTGAGTTGTAAAAGTTGACTTCTACATTCACTCGAAAAGGTAATATGGGGCCTCTGTATGATGTTGCACAAAACGAGATGTGTGACGTAGACTGCATTTCGATGTCAATTCTGAACTCTCCTGGGACTGCTAAAAGAACGCTGTAGTTAACATTGCTCTTGTTTCTACTATTGCTCTGCTCCCCATTCTTGGCAATGTGGGAAACATGGCGGTTTTTCGTATTTCTTCTTTCGATTTCTCTTAAGACAGAGAGAGATTCATGAAAACACCTGGTTTCTAGTTACCCCTTGCCACGTAGAAGGTGAATCACCAGTTGCTTTTCAACTGCAGTCTTTGAGCAGGAAACTTGAGTTGTAAAAGTTGACTTCTACATTCACTCGAAAAGGTAATATGGGGCCTCTGTATGATGTTGCACAAAACGAGATGTGTGACGTAGACTGCATTTCGATGTCAATTCTGAACTCTCCTGGGACTGCTAAAAGAACGCTGTAGTTAACATTGCTCTTGTTTCTACTATTGCTCTGCTCCCCATTCTTGGCAATGTGGGAAACATGGCGGTTTTTCGTATTTCTTCTTTCGATTTCTCTTAAGACAGAGAGAGATTCATGAAAACACCTGGTTTTCTAGTTACCCCTTGCCACGCAGAAGGTGAATCACCAGTTGCTTTTCAACTGCAGTCTTTGACTGAGCAGGAAACTTGAGTTGTAAAAGTTGACTTCTACATTCACTCGAAAAGGAAATATGGGGCCTCTGTATGATGTTGCACAAAACGAGATGTGTGACGTAGACTGCATTTCGATGTCAATTCTGAACTCTCCTGGGACTGCTAAAAGAACGCTGTAGTTAACATTGCTCTTGTTTCTACTATTGCTCTGCTCCCCATTCTTGGCAATGTGGGAAACATGGCGGTTTTTCGTATTTCTTCTTTCGATTTCTCTTAAGACAGAGAGAGATTCATGAAAACACCTGGTTTTCTAGTTACCCCTTGCCACGTAGAAGGTGAATCACCAGTTGCTTTTCAACTGCAGTCTTTGACTGAGCAGGAAACTTGAGTTGTAAAAGTTGACTTCTACATTCACTCGAAAAGGTAATATGGGGCCTCTGTATGATGTTGCACAAAACGAGATGTGTGACGTAGACTGCATTTCGATGTCAATTCTGAACTCTCCTGGGACTGCTAAAAGAACGCTGTAGTTAACATTGCTCTTGTTTCTACTATTGCTCTGCTCCCCATTCTTGGCAATGTGGGAAACATGGCGGTTTTTCGTATTTCTTCTTTCGATTTCTCTTAAGACAGAGAGAGATTCATGAAAACACCTGGTTTTCTAGTTACCCCTTGCCACGTAGAAGGTGAATCACCAGTTGCTTTTCAACTGCAGTCTTTGACTGAGCAGGAAACTTGAGTTGTAAAAGTTGACTTCTACATTCACTCGAAAAGGTAATATGGGGCCTCTGTATGATGTTGCACAAAACGAGATGTGTGACGTAGACTGCATTTCGATGTCAATTCTGAACTCTCCTGGGACTGCTAAAAGAACGCTGTAGTTAACATTGCTCTTGTTTCTACTATTGCTCTGCTCCCCATTCTTGGCAATGTGGGAAACATGGCGGTTTTTCGTATTTCTTCTTTCGATTTCTCTTAAGACAGAGAGAGATTCATGAAAACACCTGGTTTTCTAGTTACCCCTTGCCACGCAGAAGGTGAATCACCAGTTGCTTTTCAACTGCAGTCTTTGACTGAGCAGGAAACTTGAGTTGTAAAAGTTGACTTCTACATTCACTCGAAAAAGTAATATGGGGCCTCTGTATGATGTTGCACAAAACGAGATGTGTGACGTAGACTGCATTTCGATGTCAATTCTGAACTCTCCTGGGACTGCTAAAAGAACGCTGTAGTTAACATTGCTCTTGTTTCTACTATTGCTCTGCTCCCCATTCTTGGCAATGTGGGAAACATGGCGGTTTTTCGTATTTCTTCTTTCGATTTCTCTTAAGACAGAGAGATTCATGAAAACACCTGGTTTTCTAGTTACCCCTTGCCACGCAGAAGGTGAATCACCAGTTGCTTTTCAACTGCAGTCTTTGACTGAGCAGGAAACTTGAGTTGTAAACGTTGACTTCTACATTCACTTGAAAAGGTAATATGGGGCCTCTGTATGATGTTGCACAAAACGAGATATGTGACGTAGACTGCATTTCGATGTCAATTCTGAACTCTCCTGGGACTGCTAAAAGAACGCTGTAGTTAACATTGCTCTTGTTTCTACTATTGCTCTGCTCCCCATTCTTGGCAATGTGGGAAACATGGCGGTTTTTCGTATTTCTTCTTTCGATTTCTCTTAAGACAGAGAGAGATTCATGAAAACACCTGGTTTTCTAGTTACCCCTTGCCACGTAGAAGGTGAATCACCAGTTGCTTTTCAACTGCAGTCTTTGACTGAGCAGGAAACTTGAGTTGTAAAAGTTGACTTCTACATTCACTCGAAAAGGTAATATGGGGCCTCTGTATGATGTTGCACAAAACGAGATGTGTGACGTAGACTGCATTTCGATGTCAATTCTGAACTCTCCTGGGACTGCTAAAAGAACGCTGTAGTTAACATTGCTCTTGTTTCTACTATTGCTCTGCTCCCCATTCTTGGCAATGTGGGAAACATGGCGGTTTTTCGTATTTCTTCTTTCGATTTCTCTTAAGACAGAGAGAGATTCATGAAAACACCTGGTTTTCTAGTTACCCCTTGCCACGTAGAAGGTGAATCACCAGTTGCTTTTCAACTGCAGTCTTTGACTGAGCAGGAAACTTGAGTTGTAAAAGTTGACTTCTACATTCACTCGAAACGGTAATATGGGGCCTCTGTATGATGTTGCACAAAACGAGATGTGTGACGTAGAAGTCAACTGCCTGTGCAGAAATAGGCATAAATATTGCTAACATGAGTCCTCTCTTCGAAGTTGCTCAAAACAGCACGAGTATCCTAGACTGCATTTACACCAAAATTGTGTACTCTCATGGGAGTGATAAAACAATGTTGGAGTTAACTTTTCCCCTCCTTTGTACTTCTTCTACGCCCTCCATTTTGGGCAACGTTGCCAAATAGCAATTTTCCTCAATTGTTCCCTGCATCTCTCTTAAGACATGGAAAGGATCACGAAAAGACATGGTTCTCCTGCTTCTCCTTTCCAATTAGAACATGTATAACCATCTGCTTTTCAAATACGTTCCTTCACAGATCGGGAACCTTGAGTTCTAAATATGGAAGTGTACATTCGCGGTAATAGGCCTCCTAGGAATTGGTAACATGAGTCCTGTCTATGAGGTCGCTCAAAACTAGATGAGTCTCCCACACTGCATGTAGACTTAAATTCTGAACTCTCATGGGATTGCTCAAATAAGGCGGTACTTATCTTTTCCCTTCCTTCCACTTTTGATACGCACTCCAGTTTGGGCAACGTGGCAAAACAGCGATATTCTCTTAAGACACAGAGAGGTTCATGGAAAGATATACTTCTCCTGATGCTCCTCTCCAGCTGGAACACGAATCACTCGCTGCTTTTCAAATATGGCCTTAGACTGAGCAGGAATCCTGAGTACTAAAAGTTGATTTCTGCATTTGCTATATTAAGCCTCATAGGATTTGCTAACATGAGTCCTCTCTACGAAGTTGCTCAAAACTAGAAGAGTGTCCTAGACTGCAGTTAGACTGAAATTCTGAACGGTCATGGGAGTGTTAAAACAATGCTGGAGTTAATTTTCCACTTCTTTCTAGGTTTGCTATGCCCTCCATTTTGGGTAATGTGCCCAAATTGTGATTTTTCTCATTTGTTCTTTGGATTTCACTTAAGGCACAGAGAGCTCCATGAAAACACAGTTTTCTTCATTCTCCCCTCCAGGTCCTTTTCAAATGTGGACTCGGACTGAGTGGGAATCTTCTATTCTGGAAGCTGAAGTCTGCCTTTGCTATAATAGGTATAAATATTGCTAACATGAGTCCTCTCTACGAAGTTGCTCAAAACTGCACGAGTATCCTAGACTGCATTTACACCAAAATTGTGAACTCTCATGGGAGTGATAAAACAACGCTGGAGTTAACTTTTCCCCTCGTTTGTACTTCTTCTACGCCCTCCATTTTGGGCAACCTTGCCAAATAGCAATTTTCCTCAATTGTTCCCTGCATCTCTCTTAAGACATGGAAAGGATCACGAAAAGATATGGTTCTCCTGATTCTCCTTTCCAGTTAGAACATGTATAACCATCTGCTCTTCAAATACGTTCCTTCACTGATCGGGAACCTTGAGTTCTAAATATGGAATTGTACATTCGCGCTAATAGCCCTCCTAGGACTTGCTAACATGAGTCCTCTCTATGAAGTTGCTCAAAACTAGAAGAGTGTCCTAGACTGCAGTTAGACCGAAATTCTGAACGGTCATGGGAGTGTTAAAACAATGCTGGAGTTAATTTTCCACTTCTTTGTAGGTTTGCCATGCCCTCCATTTTGTGTAAGGTGGCCAAATAGTGATTTCCCTCATTTGTTCTTTGGATTTCACTTAAGACACAGAGAGGTTCATGAAAACACAGTTTTCTTCATTCTCCCCTCCAGGTGCTTTTCAAATATGGACTCGGACTGAGTGGGAATCTTCTATTCTGGGAGCTGAAGTCTGCCTGTGCTATAATAGGCATAAATATTGCTAACATGAGTCCTCTCTTCGAAGTTGCTCAAAACAGCACGAGTATCCTAGACTGCATTTACACCAAAATTGTGAACTCTCATGGGAGTGATAAAACAATGCTGGAGTTAACTTTTCCCCTCCTTTGTACTTCTTCTACGCCCTCCATTTTGGGCAACGTTGCCAAATAGCAATTTTCCTCAATTGTTCCCTGCATCTCTCTTAAGACATGGAAAGGATCACGAAAAGACATGGTTCTCCTGATTCTCCTTTCCAATTAGAACATGTATAACCATCTGCTTTTCAAATACGTTCCTTCACTGATCGGGAACCTTGAGTTCTAAGTATGGAAGTGTACATTCGCGGTAATAGGCCTCCTAGGAATTGGTAACATGAGTCCTGTCTATGAGGTCGCTCAAAACTAGATGAGTCTCCCACACTGCATGTAGACCTAAATTCTGAACTCTCATGGGATTGCTCAAATAAGGCGGTACTTATCTTTTCCCTTCCTTCCACTTTTGATACGCACTCCAGTTTGGGCAACGTGGCAAAACAGCGATTTTCTCTTGACACAGAGAGGTTCATGGAAAGATATACTTTTCCTGATGCTCCTCTCCAGCTGGAACACGAATCACTCCCTGCTTTTCAAATATGGCCTTAGACTGAGCAGGAATCCTGAGAACTAAAAGTTGATTTCTGCATTTGCTATATTAAGCCTCATAGGACTTGCTAACATGAGTCCTCTCTACGAAGTTGCTCAAAACTAGAAGAGTGTCCTAGACTGCAGTTAGACTGAAATTCGGAACGGTCATGGGAGTGTTAAAACAATGCTGGAGTTAATTTTCCACTTCTTTCTAGGTTTGCTATGCCCTCCATTTTGTGTAAGGTGGCCAAATAGTGATTTCCCTCATTTGTTCTTTGGATTTCACTTAAGACACAGAGAGGTTCATGAAAACACAGTTTTCTTCATTCCCCTCTCCAGGTGCTTTTCAAATATGGACTCGGACTGAGTGGGAATCTTCTATTCTGGGAGCTGAAGTCCGCCTTTGCTTTAATAGGTATAAATATTGCTAACTAGTCCTCTCTTCGAAGTTGCTCAAAACAGCACGAGTATCCTAGACTGCATTTACACCAAAATTGTGAACTCTCATGGGAGTGATAAAACAATGCTGGAGTTAACTTTTCCTCTCCTTTGTACTTCTTCTACGCCCTCCATTTTGGGCAACGTTGCCAAATAGCAATTTTCCTCAATTGTTCCCTGCATCTCTCTTAAGACATGGAAAGGATCACGAAAAGACATGGTTCTCCTGCTTCTCCTTTCCAATTAGAACATGTATAACCATCTGCTTTTCAAATACGTTCCTTCACTGATCGGGAACCTTGATTTCTAAGTATGGAAGTGGACATTCGCGGTAATAGGCCTCCTAGGGATTGGTAACATGAGTCCTGTCTACGAAGTTGCTCAAAACTAGAAGAGTGTCCTAGACTGCAGTTAGACTGAAATTCTGAACGGTCATGGGAGTGTTAAAACAATGCTGGAGTTAATTTTCCACTTCTTTCTAGGTTTGCTATGCCCTCCATTTTGTGTAAGGTGGCCAAATAGTGATTTCCCTCATTTGTTCT
The DNA here is from genome assembly GCF_035149785.1 of Candoia aspera. Taxonomy (NCBI): domain Eukaryota; kingdom Metazoa; phylum Chordata; class Lepidosauria; order Squamata; family Candoiidae; genus Candoia; species Candoia aspera. Next base: position 78,991,139 of record NC_086159.1, read on the forward strand.
TTGGATTTCACTTAAGACACAGAGAGGTTCATGAAAACACAGTTCTCTTCATTCCCCCCTCCAGGTGCTTTTCAAATATGGACTCGGACTGAGTGGGAATCTTCTATTCTGGGAGCTGAAGTCCGCCCTTGCTTTAATAGGTATAAATATTGCTAACGAGTCCTCTCTTCGAAGTTGCTCAAAACAGCACGAGTATCCTAGACTGCATTTACACCAAAATTGTGAACTCTCATGGGAGTGATAAAACAATGCTGGAGTTAACTTTTCCTCTCCTTTGTACTTCTTCTACGCCCTCCATTTTGGGCAACGTTGCCAAATAGCAATTTTCCTCAATTGTTCCCTGCATCTCTCTTAAGACATGGAAAGGATCACGAAAAGACACGGTTCTCCTGATTCTCCTTTCCAGTTAGAACATGTATAACCATCTGCTTTTCAAATACGTTCCTTCACTGATCGGGAACCTTGAGTTCTAAATATGGAAGTGTACATTCGCGGTAATAGGCCTCCTAGGAATTGGTAACATGAGTCCTGTCTATGAGGTCGCTCAAAACTAGATGAGTCTCCCACACTGCATGTAGACCTAAATTCTGAACTCTCATGGGATTGCTCAAATAAGGCGGTACTTATCTTTTCCCTTCCTTCCACTTTTGATACGCACTCCCGTTTGGGCAACGTGGCAAAACAGCGATTTTCTCTTAAGACACAGAGAGGTTCATGGAAAGATATACTTTTCCTGATGCTCCTCTCCAGCTGGAACACGAATCACTCGCTGCTTTTCAAATATGGCCTTAGACTGAGCAGGAATCCTGAGTACTAAAAGTTGATTTCTGCATTTGCTATATTAAGCCTCATAGGACTCGCTAACATGAGTCCTCTCTACGAAGTTGCTCAAAACTAGAAGAGTGTCCTAGACTGCAGTTAGACTGAAATTCTGAACGGTCATGGGAGTGTTAAAACAATGCTGGAGTTAATTTTCCACTTCTTTCTAGGTTTGCTATGCCCTCCATTTTGTGTAAGGTGGCCAAATTGTGATTTTTCTCATTTGTTCTTTGGATTTCACTTAAGACACAGAGAGCTCCATGAAAACACAGTTTTCTTCATTCTCCCCTCCAGGTGCTTTTCAAATGTGGACTCGGACTGAGTGGGAATCTTCTATTCTGGAAGCTGAAGTCTGCCTTTGCTATAATAGGTATAAATATTGCTAACATGAGTCCTCTCTACGAAGTTGCTCAAAACTGCACGAGTATCCTAGACTGCATTTACACCAAAATTGTGAACTCTCATGGGAGTGATAAAACAACGCTGGAGTTAACTTTTCCCCTCGTTTGTACTTCTTCTACGCCCTCCATTTTGGGCAACCTTGCCAAATAGCAATTTTCCTCAATTGTTCCCTGCATCTCTCTTAAGACATGGAAAGGATCACGAAAAGATATGGTTCTCCTGATTCTCCTTTCCAGTTAGAACATGTATAACCATCTGCTCTTCAAATACGTTCCTTCACTGATCGGGAACCTTGAGTTCTAAATATGGAATTGTACATTCGCGCTAATAGCCCTCCTAGGACTTGCTAACATGAGTCCTCTCTATGAAGTTGCTCAAAACTAGAAGAGTGTCCTAGACTGCAGTTAGACCGAAATTCTGAACGGTCATGGGAGTGTTAAAACAATGCTGGAGTTAATTTTCCACTTCTTTGTAGGTTTGCCATGCCCTCCATTTTGTGTAAGGTGGCCAAATAGTGATTTCCCTCATTTGTTCTTTGGATTTCACTTAAGACACAGAGAGGTTCATGAAAACACAGTTTTCTTCATTCTCCCCTCCAGGTGCTTTTCAAATATGGACTCGGACTGAGTGGGAATCTTCTATTCTGGGAGCTGAAGTCTGCCTGTGCTATAATAGGCATAAATATTGCTAACATGAGTCCTCTCTTCGAAGTTGCTCAAAACAGCACGAGTATCCTAGACTGCATTTACACCAAAATTGTGAACTCTCATGGGAGTGATAAAACAATGCTGGAGTTAACTTTTCCCCTCCTTTGTACTTCTTCTACGCCCTCCATTTTGGGCAACGTTGCCAAATAGCAATTTTCCTCAATTGTTCCCTGCATCTCTCTTAAGACATGGAAAGGATCACGAAAAGACATGGTTCTCCTGATTCTCCTTTCCAATTAGAACATGTATAACCATCTGCTTTTCAAATACGTTCCTTCACTGATCGGGAACCTTGAGTTCTAAGTATGGAAGTGTACATTCGCGGTAATAGGCCTCCTAGGAATTGGTAACATGAGTCCTGTCTATGAGGTCGCTCAAAACTAGATGAGTCTCCCACACTGCATGTAGACCTAAATTCTGAACTCTCATGGGATTGCTCAAATAAGGCGGTACTTATCTTTTCCCTTCCTTCCACTTTTGATACGCACTCCAGTTTGGGCAACGTGGCAAAACAGCGATTTTCTCTTGACACAGAGAGGTTCATGGAAAGATATACTTTTCCTGATGCTCCTCTCCAGCTGGAACACGAATCACTCCCTGCTTTTCAAATATGGCCTTAGACTGAGCAGGAATCCTGAGAACTAAAAGTTGATTTCTGCATTTGCTATATTAAGCCTCATAGGACTCGCTAACATGAGTCCTCTCTACGAAGTTGCTCAAAACTAGAAGAGTGTCCTAGACTGCAGTTAGACTGAAATTCTGAACGGTCATGGGAGTGTTAAAACAATGCTGGAGTTAATTTTCCACTTCTTTCTAGGTTTGCTATGCCCTCCATTTTGTGTAAGGTGGCCAAATTGTGATTTTTCTCATTTGTTCTTTGGATTTCACTTAAGACACAGAGAGCTCCATGAAAACACAGTTTTCTTCATTCTCCCCTCCAGGTGCTTTTCAAATGTGGACTCGGACTGAGTGGGAATCTTCTATTCTGGAAGCTGAAGTCTGCCTTTGCTATAATAGGTATAAATATTGCTAACATGAGTCCTCTCTACGAAGTTGCTCAAAACTGCACGAGTATCCTAGACTGCATTTACACCAAAATTGTGAACTCTCATGGGAGTGATAAAACAACGCTGGAGTTAACTTTTCCCCGCGTTTGTACTTCTTCTACGCCCTCCATTTTGGGCAACCTTGCCAAATAGCAATTTTCCTCAATTGTTCCCTGCATCTCTCTTAAGACATGGAAAGGATCACGAAAAGATATGGTTCTCCTGATTCTCCTTTCCAGTTAGAACATGTATAACCATCTGCTCTTCAAATACGTTCCTTCACTGATCGGGAACCTTGAGTTCTAAATATGGAATTGTACATTCGCGCTAATAGCCCTCCTAGGACTTGCTAACATGAGTCCTCTCTATGAAGTTGCTCAAAACTAGAAGAGTGTCCTAGACTGCAGTTAGACCGAAATTCTGAACGGTCATGGGAGTGTTAAAACAATCCTGGAGTTAATTTTCCACTTCTTTGTAGGTTTGCCATGCCCTCCATTTTGTGTAAGGTGGCCAAATAGTGATTTCCCTCATTTGTTCTTTGGATTTCACTTAAGACACAGAGAGGTTCATGAAAACACAGTTTTCTTCATTCTCCCCTCCAGGTGCTTTTCAAATATGGACTCGGACTGAGTGGGAATCTTCTATTCTGGGAGCTGAAGTCTGCCTGTGCTATAATAGGCATAAATATTGCTAACATGAGTCCTCTCTTCGAAGTTGCTCAAAACAGCACGAGTATCCTAGACTGCATTTACACCAAAATTGTGAACTCTCATGGGAGTGATAAAACAATGCTGGAGTTAACTTTTCCCCTCCTTTGTACTTCTTCTACGCCCTCCATTTTGGGCAACGTTGCCAAATAGCAATTTTCCTCAATTGTTCCCTGCATCTCTCTTAAGACATGGAAAGGATCACGAAAAGACATGGTTCTCCTGATTCTCCTTTCCAATTAGAACATGTATAACCATCTGCTTTTCAAATACGTTCCTTCACTGATCGGGAACCTTGAGTTCTAAGTATGGAAGTGTACATTCGCGGTAATAGGCCTCCTAGGAATTGGTAACATGAGTCCTGTCTATGAGGTCGCTCAAAACTAGATGAGTCTCCCACACTGCATGTAGACCTAAATTCTGAACTCTCATGGGATTGCTCAAATAAGGCGGTACTTATCTTTTCCCTTCCTTCCACTTTTGATACGCACTCCAGTTTGGGCAACGTGGCAAAACAGCGATTTTCTCTTGACACAGAGAGGTTCATGGAAAGATATACTTTTCCTGATGCTCCTCTCCAGCTGGAACACGAATCACTCCCTGCTTTTCAAATATGGCCTTAGACTGAGCAGGAATCCTGAGAACTAAAAGTTGATTTCTGCATTTGCTATATTAAGCCTCATAGGACTCGCTAACATGAGTCCTCTCTACGAAGTTGCTCAAAACTAGAAGAGTGTCCTAGACTGCAGTTAGACTGAAATTCTGAACGGTCATGGGAGTGTTAAAACAATGCTGGAGTTAATTTTCCACTTCTTTCTAGGTTTGCTATGCCCTCCATTTTGTGTAAGGTGGCCAAATTGTGATTTTTCTCATTTGTTCTTTGGATTTCACTTAAGACACAGAGAGCTCCATGAAAACACAGTTTTCTTCATTCTCCCCTCCAGGTGCTTTTCAAATGTGGACTCGGACTGAGTGGGAATCTTCTATTCTGGAAGCTGAAGTCTGCCTTTGCTATAATAGGTATAAATATTGCTAACATGAGTCCTCTCTACGAAGTTGCTCAAAACTGCACGAGTATCCTAGACTGCATTTACACCAAAATTGTGAACTCTCATGGGAGTGATAAAACAACGCTGGAGTTAACTTTTCCCCGCGTTTGTACTTCTTCTACGCCCTCCATTTTGGGCAACCTTGCCAAATAGCAATTTTCCTCAATTGTTCCCTGCATCTCTCTTAAGACATGGAAAGGATCACGAAAAGATATGGTTCTCCTGATTCTCCTTTCCAGTTAGAACATGTATAACCATCTGCTCTTCAAATACGTTCCTTCACTGATCGGGAACCTTGAGTTCTAAATATGGAATTGTACATTCGCGCTAATAGCCCTCCTAGGACTTGCTAACATGAGTCCTCTCTATGAAGTTGCTCAAAACTAGAAGAGTGTCCTAGACTGCAGTTAGACCGAAATTCTGAACGGTCATGGGAGTGTTAAAACAATGCTGGAGTTAATTTTCCACTTCTTTGTAGGTTTGCCATGCCCTCCATTTTGTGTAAGGTGGCCAAATAGTGATTTCCCTCATTTGTTCTTTGGATTTCACTTAAGACACAGAGAGGTTCATGAAAACACAGTTTTCTTCATTCTCCCCTCCAGGTGCTTTTCAAATATGGACTCGGACTGAGTGGGAATCTTCTATTCTGGGAGCTGAAGTCTGCCTGTGCTATAATAGGCATAAATATTGCTAACATGAGTCCTCTCTTCGAAGTTGCTCAAAACAGCACGAGTATCCTAGACTGCATTTACACCAAAATTGTGAACTCTCATGGGAGTGATAAAACAATGCTGGAGTTAACTTTTCCCCTCCTTTGTACTTCTTCTACGCCCTCCATTTTGGGCAACGTTGCCAAATAGCAATTTTCCTCAATTGTTCCCTGCATCTCTCTTAAGACATGGAAAGGATCACGAAAAGACATGGTTCTCCTGATTCTCCTTTCCAATTAGAACATGTATAACCATCTGCTTTTCAAATACGTTCCTTCACTGATCGGGAACCTTGAGTTCTAAGTATGGAAGTGTACATTCGCGGTAATAGGCCTCCTAGGAATTGGTAACATGAGTCCTGTCTATGAGGTCGCTCAAAACTAGATGAGTCTCCCACACTGCATGTAGACCTAAATTCTGAACTCTCATGGGATTGCTCAAATAAGGCGGTACTTATCTTTTCCCTTCCTTCCACTTTTGATACGCACTCCAGTTTGGGCAACGTGGCAAAACAGCGATTTTCTCTTGACACAGAGAGGTTCATGGAAAGATATACTTTTCCTGATGCTCCTCTCCAGCTGGAACACGAATCACTCCCTGCTTTTCAAATATGGCCTTAGACTGAGCAGGAATCCTGAGAACTAAAAGTTGATTTCTGCATTTGCTATATTAAGCCTCATAGGACTTGCTAACATGAGTCCTCTCTACGAAGTTGCTCAAAACTAGAAGAGTGTCCTAGACTGCAGTTAGACTGAAATTCTGAACGGTCATGGGAGTGTTAAAACAATGCTGGAGTTAATTTTCCACTTCTTTCTAGGTTTGCTATGCCCTCCATTTTGTGTAAGGTGGTCAAATAGTGATTTCCCTCATTTGTTCTTTGGATTTCACTTAAGACACAGAGAGGTTCATGAAAACACAGTTTTCTTCATTCCCCTCTCCAGGTGCTTTTCAAATATGGACTCGGACTGAGTGGGAATCTTCTATTCTGGGAGCTGAAGTCCGCCTTTGCTTTAATAGGTATAAATATTGCTAACTAGTCCTCTCTTCGAAGTTGCTCAAAACAGCACGAGTATCCTAGACTGCATTTACACCAAAATTGTGAACTCTCATGGGAGTGATAAAACAATGCTGGAGTTAACTTTTCCTCTCCTTTGTACTTCTTCTACGCCCTCCATTTTGGGCAACGTTGCCAAATAGCAATTTTCCTCAATTGTTCCCTGCATCTCTCTTAAGACATGGAAAGGATCACGAAAAGACATGGTTCTCCTGCTTCTCCTTTCCAATTAGAACATGTATAACCATCTGCTTTTCAAATACGTTCCTTCACTGATCGGGAACCTTGATTTCTAAGTATGGAAGTGGACATTCGCGGTAATAGGCCTCCTAGGGATTGGTAACATGAGTCCTGTCTACGAAGTTGCTCAAAACTAGAAGAGTGTCCTAGACTGCAGTTAGACTGAAATTCTGAACGGTCATGGGAGTGTTAAAACAATGCTGGAGTTAATTTTCCACTTCTTTCTAGGTTTGCTATGCCCTCCATTTTGTGTAAGGTGGCCAAATAGTGATTTCCCTCATTTGTTCTTTGGATTTCACTTAAGACACAGAGAGGTTCATGAAAACACAGTTCTCTTCATTCCCCCCTCCAGGTGCTTTTCAAATATGGACTCGGACTGAGTGGGAATCTTCTATTCTGGGAGCTGAAGTCCGCCCTTGCTTTAATAGGTATAAATATTGCTAACGAGTCCTCTCTTCGAAGTTGCTCAAAACAGCACGAGTATCCTAGACTGCATTTACACCAAAATTGTGAACTCTCATGGGAGTGATAAAACAATGCTGGAGTTAACTTTTCCTCTCCTTTGTACTTCTTCTACGCCCTCCATTTTGGGCAACGTTGCCAAATAGCAATTTTCCTCAATTGTTCCCTGCATCTCTCTTAAGACATGGAAAGGATCACGAAAAGACACGGTTCTCCTGATTCTCCTTTCCAGTTAGAACATGTATAACCATCTGCTTTTCAAATACGTTCCTTCACTGATCGGGAACCTTGAGTTCTAAATATGGAAGTGTACATTCGCGGTAATAGGCCTCCTAGGAATTGGTAACATGAGTCCTGTCTATGAGGTCGCTCAAAACTAGATGAGTCTCCCACACTGCATGTAGACCTAAATTCTGAACTCTCATGGGATTGCTCAAATAAGGCGGTACTTATCTTTTCCCTTCCTTCCACTTTTGATACGCACTCCCGTTTGGGCAACGTGGCAAAACAGCGATTTTCTCTTAAGACACAGAGAGGTTCATGGAAAGATATACTTTTCCTGATGCTCCTCTCCAGCTGGAACACGAATCACTCGCTGCTTTTCAAATATGGCCTTAGACTGAGCAGGAATCCTGAGTACTAAAAGTTGATTTCTGCATTTGCTATATTAAGCCTCATAGGACTCGCTAACATGAGTCCTCTCTACGAAGTTGCTCAAAACTAGAAGAGTGTCCTAGACTGCAGTTAGACTGAAATTCTGAACGGTCATGGGAGTGTTAAAACAATGCTGGAGTTAATTTTCCACTTCTTTCTAGGTTTGCTATGCCCTCCATTTTGTGTAAGGTGGCCAAATTGTGATTTTTCTCATTTGTTCTTTGGATTTCACTTAAGACACAGAGAGCTCCATGAAAACACAGTTTTCTTCATTCTCCCCTCCAGGTCCTTTTCAAATGTGGACTCGGACTGAGTGGGAATCTTCTATTCTGGAAGCTGAAGTCTGCCTTTGCTATAATAGGTATAAATATTGCTAACATGAGTCCTCTCTACGAAGTTGCTCAAAACTGCACGAGTATCCTAGACTGCATTTACACCAAAATTGTGAACTCTCATGGGAGTGATAAAACAACGCTGGAGTTAACTTTTCCCCTCGTTTGTACTTCTTCTACGCCCTCCATTTTGGGCAACCTTGCCAAATAGCAATTTTCCTCAATTGTTCCCTGCATCTCTCTTAAGACATGGAAAGGATCACGAAAAGATATGGTTCTCCTGATTCTCCTTTCCAGTTAGAACATGTATAACCATCTGCTCTTCAAATACGTTCCTTCACTGATCGGGAACCTTGAGTTCTAAATATGGAATTGTACATTCGCGCTAATAGCCCTCCTAGGACTTGCTAACATGAGTCCTCTCTATGAAGTTGCTCAAAACTAGAAGAGTGTCCTAGACTGCAGTTAGACCGAAATTCTGAACGGTCATGGGAGTGTTAAAACAATGCTGGAGTTAATTTTCCACTTCTTTCTAGGTTTGCCATGCCCTCCATTTTGTGTAAGGTGGCCAAATAGTGATTTCCCTCATTTGTTCTTTGGATTTCACTTAAGACACAGAGAGGTTCATGAAAACACAGTTTTCTTCATTCTCCCCTCCAGGTGCTTTTCAAATATGGACTCGGACTGAGTGGGAATCTTCTATTCTGGGAGCTGAAGTCTGCCTGTGCTATAATAGGCATAAATATTGCTAACATGAGTCCTCTCTTCGAAGTTGCTCAAAACAGCACGAGTATCCTAGACTGCATTTACACCAAAATTGTGAACTCTCATGGGAGTGATAAAACAATGCTGGACTTAACTTTTCCCCTCCTTTGTACTTCTTCTACGCCCTCCATTTTGGGCAACGTTGCCAAATAGCAATTTTCCTCAATTGTTCCCTGCATCTCTCTTAAGACATGGAAAGGATCACGAAAAGACATGGTTCTCCTGATTCTCCTTTCCAATTAGAACATGTATAACCATCTGCTTTTCAAATACGTTCCTTCACTGATCGGGAACCTTGAGTTCTAAGTATGGAAGTGTACATTCGCGGTAATAGGCCTCCTAGGAATTGGTAACATGAGTCCTGTCTATGAGGTCGCTCAAAACTAGATGAGTCTCCCACACTGCATGTAGACCTAAATTCTGAACTCTCATGGGATTGCTCAAATAAGGCGGTACTTATCTTTTCCCTTCCTTCCACTTTTGATACGCACTCCAGTTTGGGCAACGTGGCAAAACAGCGATTTTCTCTTGACACAGAGAGGTTCATGGAAAGATATACTTTTCCTGATGCTCCTCTCCAGCTGGAACACGAATCACTCCCTGCTTTTCAAATATGGCCTTAGACTGAGCAGGAATCCTGAGAACTAAAAGTTGATTTCTGCATTTGCTATATTAAGCCTCATAGGACTTGCTAACATGAGTCCTCTCTACGAAGTTGCTCAAAACTAGAAGAGTGTCCTAGACTGCAGTTAGACTGAAATTCGGAACGGTCATGGGAGTGTTAAAACAATGCTGGAGTTAATTTTCCACTTCTTTCTAGGTTTGCTATGCCCTCCATTTTGTGTAAGGTGGCCAAATAGTGATTTCCCTCATTTGTTCTTTGGATTTCACTTAAGACACAGAGAGGTTCATGAAAACACAGTTTTCTTCATTCCCCTCTCCAGGTGCTTTTGAAATATGGACTCGGACTGAGTGGGCATCTCCTATTCTGGGAGCTGAAGTCTGCCTTTGCTTTAATAGGTATAAATATTGCTAACGAGTCCTCTCTTCGAAGTTGCTCAAAACAGCACGAGTATCCTAGACTGCATTTACACCAAAATTGTGAACTCTCATGGGAGTGATAAAACAATGCTGGAGTTAACTTTTCCTCTCCTTTGTACTTCTTCTACGCCCTCCATTTTGGGCAACGTTGCCAAATAGCAATTTTCCTCAATTGTTCCCTGCATCTCTCTTAAGACATGGAAAGGATCACGAAAAGACATGGTTCTCCTGATTCTCCTTTCCAGTTAGAACATGTATAACCATCTGCTCTTCAAATACGTTCCTTCACTGATCGGGAACCTTGAGTTCTAAATATGGAATTGTACATTCGCGCTAATAGCCCTCCTAGGACTTGCTAACATGAGTCCTCTCTATGAAGTTGCTCAAAACTAGAAGAGTGTCCTAGACTGCAGTTAGACCGAAATTCTGAACGGTCATGGGAGTGTTAAAACAATGCTGGAGTTAATTTTCCACTTCTTTGTAGGTTTGCCATGCCCTCCATTTTGTGTAAGGTGGCCAAATAGTGATTTCCCTCATTTGTTCTTTGGATTTCACTTAAGACACAGAGAGGTTCATGAAAACACAGTTTTCTTCATTCTCCCCTCCAGGTGCTTTTCAAATATGGACTCGGACTGAGTGGGAATCTTCTATTCTGGGAGCTGAAGTCTGCCTGTGCTATAATAGGCATAAATATTGCTAACATGAGTCCTCTCTTCGAAGTTGCTCAAAACAGCACGAGTATCCTAGACTGCATTTACACCAAAATTGTGAACTCTCATGGGAGTGATAAAACAATGCTGGACTTAACTTTTCCCCTCCTTTGTACTTCTTCTACGCCCTCCATTTTGGGCAACGTTGCCAAATAGCAATTTTCCTCAATTGTTCCCTGCATCTCTCTTAAGACATGGAAAGGATCACGAAAAGACATGGTTCTCCTGATTCTCCTTTCCAATTAGAACATGTATAACCATCTGCTTTTCAAATACGTTCCTTCACTGATCGGGAACCTTGAGTTCTAAGTATGGAAGTGTACATTCGCGGTAATAGGCCTCCTAGGAATTGGTAACATGAGTCCTGTCTATGAGGTCGCTCAAAACTAGATGAGTCTCCCACACTGCATGTAGACCTAAATTCTGAACTCTCATGGGATTGCTCAAATAAGGCGGTACTTATCTTTTCCCTTCCTTCCACTTTTGATACGCACTCCAGTTTGGGCAACGTGGCAAAACAGCGATTTTCTCTTGACACAGAGAGGTTCATGGAAAGATATACTTTTCCTGATGCTCCTCTCCAGCTGGAACACGAATCACTCCCTGCTTTTCAAATATGGCCTTAGACTGAGCAGGAATCCTGAGAACTAAAAGTTGATTTCTGCATTTGCTATATTAAGCCTCATAGGACTTGCTAACATGAGTCCTCTCTACGAAGTTGCTCAAAACTAGAAGAGTGTCCTAGACTGCAGTTAGACTGAAATTCGGAACGGTCATGGGAGTGTTAAAACAATGCTGGAGTTAATTTTCCACTTCTTTCTAGGTTTGCTATGCCCTCCATTTTGTGTAAGGTGGCCAAATAGTGATTTCCCTCATTTGTTCTTTGGATTTCACTTAAGACACAGAGAGGTTCATGAAAACACAGTTTTCTTCATTCCCCTCTCCAGGTGCTTTTGAAATATGGACTCGGACTGAGTGGGCATCTCCTATTCTGGGAGCTGAAGTCTGCCTTTGCTTTAATAGGTATAAATATTGCTAACGAGTCCTCTCTTCGAAGTTGCTCAAAACAGCACGAGTATCCTAGACTGCATTTACACCAAAATTGTGAACTCTCATGGGAGTGATAAAACAATGCTGGAGTTAACTTTTCCTCTCCTTTGTACTTCTTCTACGCCCTCCATTTTGGGCAACGTTGCCAAATAGCAATTTTCCTCAATTGTTCCCTGCATCTCTCTTAAGACATGGAAAGGATCACGAAAAGACATGGTTCTCCTGATTCTCCTTTCCAATTAGAACATGTATAACCATCTGCTTTTCAAATACGTTCCTTCACTGATCGGGAACCTTGAGTTCTAAATATGGAAGTGTACATTCGCGGTAATAGGCCTCCTAGGAATTGGTAACATGAGTCCTGTCTATGAGGTCGCTCAAAACTAGATGAGTCTCCCACACTGCATGTAGACCTAAATTCTGAACTCTCATGGGATTGCTCAAATAAGGCGGTACTTATCTTTTCCCTTCCTTCCACTTTTGATACGCACTCCCGTTTGGGCAACGTGGCAAAACAGCGATTTTCTCTTAAGACACAGAGAGGTTCATGGAAAGATATACTTTTCCTGATGCTCCTCTCCAGCTGGAACACGAATCACTCCCTGCTTTTCAAATATGGCCTTAGACTGAGCAGGAATCCTGAGAACTAAAAGTTGATTTCTGCATTTGCTATATTAAGCCTCATAGGACTTGCTAACATGAGTCCTCTCTACGAAGTTGCTCAAAACTAGAAGAGTGTCCTAGACTGCAGTTAGACTGAAATTCTGAACGGTCATGGGAGTGTTAAAACAATGCTGGAGTTAATTTTCCACTTCTTTCTAGGTTTGCTATGCCCTCCATTTTGTGTAAGGTGGTCAAATAGTGATTTCCCTCATTTGTTCTTTGGATTTCACTTAAGACACAGAGAGGTTCATGAAAACACAGTTTTCTTCATTCCCCTCTCCAGGTGCTTTTCAAATATGGACTCGGACTGAGTGGGAATCTTCTATTCTGGGAGCTGAAGTCCGCCTTTGCTTTAATAGGTATAAATATTGCTAACTAGTCCTCTCTTCGAAGTTGCTCAAAACAGCACGAGTATCCTAGACTGCATTTACACCAAAATTGTGAACTCTCATGGGAGTGATAAAACAATGCTGGAGTTAACTTTTCCTCTCCTTTGTACTTCTTCTACGCCCTCCATTTTGGGCAACGTTGCCAAATAGCAATTTTCCTCAATTGTTCCCTGCATCTCTCTTAAGACATGGAAAGGATCACGAAAAGACATGGTTCTCCTGCTTCTCCTTTCCAATTAGAACATGTATAACCATCTGCTTTTCAAATACGTTCCTTCACTGATCGGGAACCTTGATTTCTAAGTATGGAAGTGGACATTCGCGGTAATAGGCCTCCTAGGAATTGGTAACATGAGTCCTGTCTACGAAGTTGCTCAAAACTAGAAGAGTGTCCTAGACTGCAGTTAGACTGAAATTCTGAACGGTCATGGGAGTGTTAAAACAATGCTGGAGTTAATTTTCCACTTCTTTCTAGGTTTGCTATGCCCTCCATTTTGTGTAAGGTGGCCAAATAGTGATTTCCCTCATTTGTTCTTTGGATTTCACTTAAGACACAGAGAGGTTCATGAAAACACAGTTCTCTTCATTCCCCCCTCCAGGTGCTTTTCAAATATGGACTCGGACTGAGTGGGAATCTTCTATTCTGGGAGCTGAAGTCCGCCCTTGCTTTAATAGGTATAAATATTGCTAACGAGTCCTCTCTTCGAAGTTGCTCAAAACAGCACGAGTATCCTAGACTGCATTTACACCAAAATTGTGAACTCTCATGGGAGTGATAAAACAATGCTGGAGTTAACTTTTCCTCTCCTTTGTACTTCTTCTACGCCCTCCATTTTGGGCAACGTTGCCAAATAGCAATTTTCCTCAATTGTTCCCTGCATCTCTCTTAAGACATGGAAAGGATCACGAAAAGACACGGTTCTCCTGATTCTCCTTTCCAGTTAGAACATGTATAACCATCTGCTTTTCAAATACGTTCCTTCACTGATCGGGAACCTTGAGTTCTAAATATGGAAGTGTACATTCGCGGTAATAGGCCTCCTAGGAATTGGTAACATGAGTCCTGTCTATGAGGTCGCTCAAAACTAGATGAGTCTCCCACACTGCATGTAGACCTAAATTCTGAACTCTCATGGGATTGCTCAAATAAGGCGGTACTTATCTTTTCCCTTCCTTCCACTTTTGATACGCACTCCCGTTTGGGCAACGTGGCAAAACAGCGATTTTCTCTTAAGACACAGAGAGGTTCATGGAAAGATATACTTTTCCTGATGCTCCTCTCCAGCTGGAACACGAATCACTCGCTGCTTTTCAAATATGGCCTTAGACTGAGCAGGAATCCTGAGTACTAAAAGTTGATTTCTGCATTTGCTATATTAAGCCTCATAGGACTCGCTAACATGAGTCCTCTCTACGAAGTTGCTCAAAACTAGAAGAGTGTCCTAGACTGCAGTTAGACTGAAATTCTGAACGGTCATGGGAGTGTTAAAACAATGCTGGAGTTAATTTTCCACTTCTTTCTAGGTTTGCTATGCCCTCCATTTTGTGTAAGGTGGCCAAATTGTGATTTTTCTCATTTGTTCTTTGGATTTCACTTAAGACACAGAGAGCTCCATGAAAACACAGTTTTCTTCATTCTCCCCTCCAGGTCCTTTTCAAATGTGGACTCGGACTGAGTGGGAATCTTCTATTCTGGAAGCTGAAGTCTGCCTTTGCTATAATAGGTATAAATATTGCTAACATGAGTCCTCTCTACGAAGTTGCTCAAAACTGCACGAGTATCCTAGACTGCATTTACACCAAAATTGTGAACTCTCATGGGAGTGATAAAACAACGCTGGAGTTAACTTTTCCCCTCGTTTGTACTTCTTCTACGCCCTCCATTTTGGGCAACCTTGCCAAATAGCAATTTTCCTCAATTGTTCCCTGCATCTCTCTTAAGACATGGAAAGGATCACGAAAAGATATGGTTCTCCTGATTCTCCTTTCCAGTTAGAACATGTATAACCATCTGCTCTTCAAATACGTTCCTTCACTGATCGGGAACCTTGAGTTCTAAATATGGAATTGTACATTCGCGCTAATAGCCCTCCTAGGACTTGCTAACATGAGTCCTCTCTATGAAGTTGCTCAAAACTAGAAGAGTGTCCTAGACTGCAGTTAGACCGAAATTCTGAACGGTCATGGGAGTGTTAAAACAATGCTGGAGTTAATTTTCCACTTCTTTCTAGGTTTGCCATGCCCTCCATTTTGTGTAAGGTGGCCAAATAGTGATTTCCCTCATTTGTTCTTTGGATTTCACTTAAGACACAGAGAGGTTCATGAAAACACAGTTTTCTTCATTCTCCCCTCCAGGTGCTTTTCAAATATGGACTCGGACTGAGTGGGAATCTTCTATTCTGGGAGCTGAAGTCTGCCTGTGCTATAATAGGCATAAATATTGCTAACATGAGTCCTCTCTTCGAAGTTGCTCAAAACAGCACGAGTATCCTAGACTGCATTTACACCAAAATTGTGAACTCTCATGGGAGTGATAAAACAATGCTGGACTTAACTTTTCCCCTCCTTTGTACTTCTTCTACGCCCTCCATTTTGGGCAACGTTGCCAAATAGCAATTTTCCTCAATTGTTCCCTGCATCTCTCTTAAGACATGGAAAGGATCACGAAAAGACATGGTTCTCCTGATTCTCCTTTCCAATTAGAACATGTATAACCATCTGCTTTTCAAATACGTTCCTTCACTGATCGGGAACCTTGAGTTCTAAGTATGGAAGTGTACATTCGCGGTAATAGGCCTCCTAGGAATTGGTAACATGAGTCCTGTCTATGAGGTCGCTCAAAACTAGATGAGTCTCCCACACTGCATGTAGACCTAAATTCTGAACTCTCATGGGATTGCTCAAATAAGGCGGTACTTATCTTTTCCCTTCCTTCCACTTTTGATACGCACTCCAGTTTGGGCAACGTGGCAAAACAGCGATTTTCTCTTGACACAGAGAGGTTCATGGAAAGATATACTTTTCCTGATGCTCCTCTCCAGCTGGAACACGAATCACTCCCTGCTTTTCAAATATGGCCTTAGACTGAGCAGGAATCCTGAGAACTAAAAGTTGATTTCTGCATTTGCTATATTAAGCCTCATAGGACTTGCTAACATGAGTCCTCTCTACGAAGTTGCTCAAAACTAGAAGAGTGTCCTAGACTGCAGTTAGACTGAAATTCGGAACGGTCATGGGAGTGTTAAAACAATGCTGGAGTTAATTTTCCACTTCTTTCTAGGTTTGCTATGCCCTCCATTTTGTGTAAGGTGGCCAAATAGTGATTTCCCTCATTTGTTCTTTGGATTTCACTTAAGACACAGAGAGGTTCATGAAAACACAGTTTTCTTCATTCCCCTCTCCAGGTGCTTTTGAAATATGGACTCGGACTGAGTGGGCATCTCCTATTCTGGGAGCTGAAGTCTGCCTTTGCTTTAATAGGTATAAATATTGCTAACGAGTCCTCTCTTCGAAGTTGCTCAAAACAGCACGAGTATCCTAGACTGCATTTACACCAAAATTGTGAACTCTCATGGGAGTGATAAAACAATGCTGGAGTTAACTTTTCCTCTCCTTTGTACTTCTTCTACGCCCTCCATTTTGGGCAACGTTGCCAAATAGCAATTTTCCTCAATTGTTCCCTGCATCTCTCTTAAGACATGGAAAGGATCACGAAAAGACATGGTTCTCCTGATTCTCCTTTCCAGTTAGAACATGTATAACCATCTGCTCTTCAAATACGTTCCTTCACTGATCGGGAACCTTGAGTTCTAAATATGGAATTGTACATTCGCGCTAATAGCCCTCCTAGGACTTGCTAACATGAGTCCTCTCTATGAAGTTGCTCAAAACTAGAAGAGTGTCCTAGACTGCAGTTAGACCGAAATTCTGAACGGTCATGGGAGTGTTAAAACAATGCTGGAGTTAATTTTCCACTTCTTTGTAGGTTTGCCATGCCCTCCATTTTGTGTAAGGTGGCCAAATAGTGATTTCCCTCATTTGTTCTTTGGATTTCACTTAAGACACAGAGAGGTTCATGAAAACACAGTTTTCTTCATTCTCCCCTCCAGGTGCTTTTCAAATATGGACTCGGACTGAGTGGGAATCTTCTATTCTGGGAGCTGAAGTCTGCCTGTGCTATAATAGGCATAAATATTGCTAACATGAGTCCTCTCTTCGAAGTTGCTCAAAACAGCACGAGTATCCTAGACTGCATTTACACCAAAATTGTGAACTCTCATGGGAGTGATAAAACAATGCTGGACTTAACTTTTCCCCTCCTTTGTACTTCTTCTACGCCCTCCATTTTGGGCAACGTTGCCAAATAGCAATTTTCCTCAATTGTTCCCTGCATCTCTCTTAAGACATGGAAAGGATCACGAAAAGACATGGTTCTCCTGATTCTCCTTTCCAATTAGAACATGTATAACCATCTGCTTTTCAAATACGTTCCTTCACTGATCGGGAACCTTGAGTTCTAAGTATGGAAGTGTACATTCGCGGTAATAGGCCTCCTAGGAATTGGTAACATGAGTCCTGTCTATGAGGTCGCTCAAAACTAGATGAGTCTCCCACACTGCATGTAGACCTAAATTCTGAACTCTCATGGGATTGCTCAAATAAGGTGGTACTTATCTTTTCCCTTCCTTCCACTTTTGATACGCACTCCAGTTTGGGCAACGTGGCAAAACAGCGATTTTCTCTTGACACAGAGAGGTTCATGGAAAGATATACTTTTCCTGATGCTCCTCTCCAGCTGGAACACGAATCACTCCCTGCTTTTCAAATATGGCCTTAGACTGAGCAGGAATCCTGAGAACTAAAAGTTGATTTCTGCATTTGCTATATTAAGCCTCATAGGACTTGCTAACATGAGTCCTCTCTACGAAGTTGCTCAAAACTAGAAGAGTGTCCTAGACTGCAGTTAGACTGAAATTCGGAACGGTCATGGGAGTGTTAAAACAATGCTGGAGTTAATTTTCCACTTCTTTCTAGGTTTGCTATGCCCTCCATTTTGTGTAAGGTGGCCAAATAGTGATTTCCCTCATTTGTTCTTTGGATTTCACTTAAGACACAGAGAGGTTCATGAAAACACAGTTTTCTTCATTCCCCTCTCCAGGTGCTTTTGAAATATGGACTCGGACTGAGTGGGCATCTCCTATTCTGGGAGCTGAAGTCTGCCTTTGCTTTAATAGGTATAAATATTGCTAACGAGTCCTCTCTTCGAAGTTGCTCAAAACAGCACGAGTATCCTAGACTGCATTTACACCAAAATTGTGAACTCTCATGGGAGTGATAAAACAATGCTGGAGTTAACTTTTCCTCTCCTTTGTACTTCTTCTACGCCCTCCATTTTGGGCAACGTTGCCAAATAGCAATTTTCCTCAATTGTTCCCTGCATCTCTCTTAAGACATGGAAAGGATCACGAAAAGACATGGTTCTCCTGATTCTCCTTTCCAATTAGAACATGTATAACCATCTGCTTTTCAAATACGTTCCTTCACTGATCGGGAACCTTGAGTTCTAAATATGGAAGTGTACATTCGCGGTAATAGGCCTCCTAGGAATTGGTAACATGAGTCCTGTCTATGAGGTCGCTCAAAACTAGATGAGTCTCCCACACTGCATGTAGACCTAAATTCTGAACTCTCATGGGATTGCTCAAATAAGGCGGTACTTATCTTTTCCCTTCCTTCCACTTTTGATACGCACTCCCGTTTGGGCAACGTGGCAAAACAGCGATTTTCTCTTAAGACACAGAGAGGTTCATGGAAAGATATACTTTTCCTGATGCTCCTCTCCAGCTGGAACACGAATCACTCGCTGCTTTTCAAATATGGCCTTAGACTGAGCAGGAATCCTGAGTACTAAAAGTTGATTTCTGCATTTGCTATATTAAGCCTCATAGGACTCGCTAACATGAGTCCTCTCTACGAAGTTGCTCAAAACTAGAAGAGTGTCCTAGACTGCAGTTAGACTGAAATTCGGAACGGTCATGGGAGTGTTAAAACAATGCTGGAGTTAATTTTCCACTTCTTTCTAGGTTTGCTATGCCCTCCATTTTGTGTAAGGTGGCCAAATAGTGATTTCCCTCATTTGTTCTTTGGATTTCACTTAAGACACAGAGAGGTTCATGAAAACACAGTTTTCTTCATTCCCCTCTCCAGGTGCTTTTCAAATATGGACTCGGACTGAGTGGGAATCTTCTATTCTGGGAGCTGAAGTCCGCCTTTGCTTTAATAGGTATAAATATTGCTAACTAGTCCTCTCTTCGAAGTTGCTCAAAACAGCACGAGTATCCTAGACTGCATTTACACCAAAATTGTGAACTCTCATGGGAGTGATAAAACAATGCTGGAGTTAACTTTTCCTCTCCTTTGTACTTCTTCTACGCCCTCCATTTTGGGCAACGTTGCCAAATAGCAATTTTCCTCAATTGTTCCCTGCATCTCTCTTAAGACATGGAAAGGATCACGAAAAGACATGGTTCTCCTGATTCTCCTTTCCAATTAGAACATGTATAACCATCTGCTTTTCAAATACGTTCCTTCACTGATCGGGAACCTTGAGTTCTAAATATGGAAGTGTACATTCGCGGTAATAGGCCTCCTAGGAATTGGTAACATGAGTCCTGTCTATGAGGTCGCTCAAAACTAGATGAGTCTCCCACACTGCATGTAGACCTAAATTCTGAACTCTCATGGGATTGCTCAAATAAGGCGGTACTTATCTTTTCCCTTCCTTCCACTTTTGATACGCACTCCAGTTTGGGCAACGTGGCAAAACAGCGATTTTCTCTTGACACAGAGAGGTTCATGGAAAGATATACTTTTCCTGATGCTCCTCTCCAGCTGGAACACGAATCACTCCCTGCTTTTCAAATATGGCCTTAGACTGAGCAGGAATCCTGAGAACTAAAAGTTGATTTCTGCATTTGCTATATTAAGCCTCATAGGACTTGCTAACATGAGTCCTCTCTACGAAGTTGCTCAAAACTAGAAGAGTGTCCTAGACTGCAGTTAGACTGAAATTCGGAACGGTCATGGGAGTGTTAAAACAATGCTGGAGTTAATTTTCCACTTCTTTCTAGGTTTGCTATGCCCTCCATTTTGTGTAAGGTGGCCAAATAGTGATTTCCCTCATTTGTTCTTTGGATTTCACTTAAGACACAGAGAGGTTCATGAAAACACAGTTTTCTTCATTCCCCTCTCCAGGTGCTTTTCAAATATGGACTCGGACTGAGTGGGAATCTTCTATTCTGGGAGCTGAAGTCCGCCTTTGCTTTAATAGGTATAAATATTGCTAACTAGTCCTCTCTTCGAAGTTGCTCAAAACAGCACGAGTATCCTAGACTGCATTTACACCAAAATTGTGAACTCTCATGGGAGTGATAAAACAATGCTGGAGTTAACTTTTCCTCTCCTTTGTACTTCTTCTACGCCCTCCATTTTGGGCAACGTTGCCAAATAGCAATTTTCCTCAATTGTTCCCTGCATCTCTCTTAAGACATGGAAAGGATCACGAAAAGACATGGTTCTCCTGCTTCTCCTTTCCAATTAGAACATGTATAACCATCTGCTTTTCAAATACGTTCCTTCACTGATCGGGAACCTTGATTTCTAAGTATGGAAGTGGACATTCGCGGTAATAGGCCTCCTAGGGATTGGTAACATGAGTCCTGTCTACGAAGTTGCTCAAAACTAGAAGAGTGTCCTAGACTGCAGTTAGACTGAAATTCTGAACGGTCATGGGAGTGTTAAAACAATGCTGGAGTTAATTTTCCACTTCTTTCTAGGTTTGCTATGCCCTCCATTTTGTGTAAGGTGGCCAAATAGTGATTTCCCTCATTTGTTCTTTGGATTTCACTTAAGACACAGAGAGGTTCATGAAAACACAGTTCTCTTCATTCCCCCCTCCAGGTGCTTTTCAAATATGGACTCGGACTGAGTGGGAATCTTCTATTCTGGGAGCTGAAGTCCGCCTTTGCTTTAATAGGTATAAATATTGCTAACTAGTCCTCTCTTCGAAGTTGCTCAAAACAGCACGAGTATCCTAGACTGCATTTACACCAAAATTGTGAACTCTCATGGGAGTGATAAAACAATGCTGGAGTTAACTTTTCCTCTCCTTTGTACTTCTTCTACGCCCTCCATTTTGGGCAACGTTGCCAAATAGCAATTTTCCTCAATTGTTCCCTGCATCTCTCTTAAGACATGGAAAGGATCACGAAAAGACATGGTTCTCCTGATTCTCCTTTCCAATTAGAACATGTATAACCATCTGCTTTTCAAATACGTTCCTTCACTGATCGGGAACCTTGAGTTCTAAATATGGAAGTGTACATTCGCGGTAATAGGCCTCCTAGGAATTGGTAACATGAGTCCTGTCTATGAGGTCGCTCAAAACTAGATGAGTCTCCCACACTGCATGTAGACCTAAATTCTGAACTCTCATGGGATTGCTCAAATAAGGCGGTACTTATCTTTTCCCTTCCTTCCACTTTTGATACGCACTCCAGTTTGGGCAACGTGGCAAAACAGCGATTTTCTCTTGACACAGAGAGGTTCATGGAAAGATATACTTTTCCTGATGCTCCTCTCCAGCTGGAACACGAATCACTCCCTGCTTTTCAAATATGGCCTTAGACTGAGCAGGAATCCTGAGAACTAAAAGTTGATTTCTGCATTTGCTATATTAAGCCTCATAGGACTTGCTAACATGAGTCCTCTCTACGAAGTTGCTCAAAACTAGAAGAGTGTCCTAGACTGCAGTTAGACTGAAATTCGGAACGGTCATGGGAGTGTTAAAACAATGCTGGAGTTAATTTTCCACTTCTTTCTAGGTTTGCTATGCCCTCCATTTTGTGTAAGGTGGCCAAATAGTGATTTCCCTCATTTGTTCTTTGGATTTCACTTAAGACACAGAGAGGTTCATGAAAACACAGTTTTCTTCATTCCCCTCTCCAGGTGCTTTTCAAATATGGACTCGGACTGAGTGGGAATCTTCTATTCTGGGAGCTGAAGTCCGCCTTTGCTTTAATAGGTATAAATATTGCTAACTAGTCCTCTCTTCGAAGTTGCTCAAAACAGCACGAGTATCCTAGACTGCATTTACACCAAAATTGTGAACTCTCATGGGAGTGATAAAACAATGCTGGAGTTAACTTTTCCTCTCCTTTGTACTTCTTCTACGCCCTCCATTTTGGGCAACGTTGCCAAATAGCAATTTTCCTCAATTGTTCCCTGCATCTCTCTTAAGACATGGAAAGGATCACGAAAAGACATGGTTCTCCTGCTTCTCCTTTCCAATTAGAACATGTATAACCATCTGCTTTTCAAATACGTTCCTTCACTGATCGGGAACCTTGATTTCTAAGTATGGAAGTGGACATTCGCGGTAATAGGCCTCCTAGGGATTGGTAACATGAGTCCTGTCTACGAAGTTGCTCAAAACTAGAAGAGTGTCCTAGACTGCAGTTAGACTGAAATTCTGAACGGTCATGGGAGTGTTAAAACAATGCTGGAGTTAATTTTCCACTTCTTTCTAGGTTTGCTATGCCCTCCATTTTGTGTAAGGTGGCCAAATAGTGATTTCCCTCATTTGTTCTTTGGATTTCACTTAAGACACAGAGAGGTTCATGAAAACACAGTTCTCTTCATTCCCCCCTCCAGGTGCTTTTCAAATATGGACTCGGACTGAGTGGGAATCTTCTATTCTGGGAGCTGAAGTCCGCCCTTGCTTTAATAGGTATAAATATTGCTAACGAGTCCTCTCTTCGAAGTTGCTCAAAACAGCACGAGTATCCTAGACTGCATTTACACCAAAATTGTGAACTCTCATGGGAGTGATAAAACAATGCTGGAGTTAACTTTTCCTCTCCTTTGTACTTCTTCTACGCCCTCCATTTTGGGCAACGTTGCCAAATAGCAATTTTCCTCAATTGTTCCCTGCATCTCTCTTAAGACATGGAAAGGATCACGAAAAGACACGGTTCTCCTGATTCTCCTTTCCAGTTAGAACATGTATAACCATCTGCTTTTCAAATACGTTCCTTCACTGATCGGGAACCTTGAGTTCTAAATATGGAAGTGTACATTCGCGGTAATAGGCCTCCTAGGAATTGGTAACATGAGTCCTGTCTATGAGGTCGCTCAAAACTAGATGAGTCTCCCACACTGCATGTAGACCTAAATTCTGAACTCTCATGGGATTGCTCAAATAAGGCGGTACTTATCTTTTCCCTTCCTTCCACTTTTGATACGCACTCCCGTTTGGGCAACGTGGCAAAACAGCGATTTTCTCTTAAGACACAGAGAGGTTCATGGAAAGATATACTTTTCCTGATGCTCCTCTCCAGCTGGAACACGAATCACTCGCTGCTTTTCAAATATGGCCTTAGACTGAGCAGGAATCCTGAGTACTAAAAGTTGATTTCTGCATTTGCTATATTAAGCCTCATAGGACTCGCTAACATGAGTCCTCTCTACGAAGTTGCTCAAAACTAGAAGAGTGTCCTAGACTGCAGTTAGACTGAAATTCTGAACGGTCATGGGAGTGTTAAAACAATGCTGGAGTTAATTTTCCACTTCTTTCTAGGTTTGCTATGCCCTCCATTTTGTGTAAGGTGGCCAAATTGTGATTTTTCTCATTTGTTCTTTGGATTTCACTTAAGACACAGAGAGCTCCATGAAAACACAGTTTTCTTCATTCTCCCCTCCAGGTGCTTTTCAAATGTGGACTCGGACTGAGTGGGAATCTTCTATTCTGGAAGCTGAAGTCTGCCTTTGCTATAATAGGTATAAATATTGCTAACATGAGTCCTCTCTACGAAGTTGCTCAAAACTGCACGAGTATCCTAGACTGCATTTACACCAAAATTGTGAACTCTCATGGGAGTGATAAAACAACGCTGGAGTTAACTTTTCCCCTCGTTTGTACTTCTTCTACGCCCTCCATTTTGGGCAACCTTGCCAAATAGCAATTTTCCTCAATTGTTCCCTGCATCTCTCTTAAGACATGGAAAGGATCACGAAAAGATATGGTTCTCCTGATTCTCCTTTCCAGTTAGAACATGTATAACCATCTGCTCTTCAAATACGTTCCTTCACTGATCGGGAACCTTGAGTTCTAAATATGGAATTGTACATTCGCGCTAATAGCCCTCCTAGGACTTGCTAACATGAGTCCTCTCTATGAAGTTGCTCAAAACTAGAAGAGTGTCCTAGACTGCAGTTAGACCGAAATTCTGAACGGTCATGGGAGTGTTAAAACAATGCTGGAGTTAATTTTCCACTTCTTTGTAGGTTTGCCATGCCCTCCATTTTGTGTAAGGTGGCCAAATAGTGATTTCCCTCATTTGTTCTTTGGATTTCACTTAAGACACAGAGAGGTTCATGAAAACACAGTTTTCTTCATTCTCCCCTCCAGGTGCTTTTCAAATATGGACTCGGACTGAGTGGGAATCTTCTATTCTGGGAGCTGAAGTCTGCCTGTGCTATAATAGGCATAAATATTGCTAACATGAGTCCTCTCTTCGAAGTTGCTCAAAACAGCACGAGTATCCTAGACTGCATTTACACCAAAATTGTGAACTCTCATGGGAGTGATAAAACAATGCTGGACTTAACTTTTCCCCTCCTTTGTACTTCTTCTACGCCCTCCATTTTGGGCAACGTTGCCAAATAGCAATTTTCCTCAATTGTTCCCTGCATCTCTCTTAAGACATGGAAAGGATCACGAAAAGACACGGTTCTCCTGCTTCTCCTTTCCAGTTAGAACATGTATAACCATCTGCTTTTCAAATACGTTCCTTCACTGATCGGGAACCTTGAGTTCTAAATATGGAAGTGTACATTCGCGGTAATAGGCCTCCTAGGAATTGGTAACATGAGTCCTGTCTATGAGGTCGCTCAAAACTAGATGAGTCTCCCACACTGCATGTAGACCTAAATTCTGAACTCTCATGGGATTGCTCAAATAAGGCGGTACTTATCTTTTCCCTTCCTTCCACTTTTGATACGCACTCCAGTTTGGGCAACGTGGCAAAACAGCGATTTTCTCTTGACACAGAGAGGTTCATGGAAAGATATACTTTTCCTGATGCTCCTCTCCAGCTGGAACACGAATCACTCCCTGCTTTTCAAATATGGCCTTAGACTGAGCAGGAATCCTGAGAACTAAAAGTTGATTTCTGCATTTGCTATATTAAGCCTCATAGGACTTGCTAACATGAGTCCTCTCTACGAAGTTGCTCAAAACTAGAAGAGTGTCCTAGACTGCAGTTAGACTGAAATTCGGAACGGTCATGGGAGTGTTAAAACAATGCTGGAGTTAATTTTCCACTTCTTTCTAGGTTTGCTATGCCCTCCATTTTGTGTAAGGTGGCCAAATAGTGATTTCCCTCATTTGTTCTTTGGATTTCACTTAAGACACAGAGAGGTTCATGAAAACACAGTTTTCTTCATTCCCCTCTCCAGGTGCTTTTGAAATATGGACTCGGACTGAGTGGGCATCTCCTATTCTGGGAGCTGAAGTCTGCCTTTGCTTTAATAGGTATAAATATTGCTAACGAGTCCTCTCTTCGAAGTTGCTCAAAACAGCACGAGTATCCTAGACTGCATTTACACCAAAATTGTGAACTCTCATGGGAGTGATAAAACAATGCTGGAGTTAACTTTTCCTCTCCTTTGTACTTCTTCTACGCCCTCCATTTTGGGCAACGTTGCCAAATAGCAATTTTCCTCAATTGTTCCCTGCATCTCTCTTAAGACATGGAAAGGATCACGAAAAGACATGGTTCTCCTGATTCTCCTTTCCAGTTAGAACATGTATAACCATCTGCTCTTCAAATACGTTCCTTCACTGATCGGGAACCTTGAGTTCTAAATATGGAATTGTACATTCGCGCTAATAGCCCTCCTAGGACTTGCTAACATGAGTCCTCTCTATGAAGTTGCTCAAAACTAGAAGAGTGTCCTAGACTGCAGTTAGACCGAAATTCTGAACGGTCATGGGAGTGTTAAAACAATGCTGGAGTTAATTTTCCACTTCTTTGTAGGTTTGCCATGCCCTCCATTTTGTGTAAGGTGGCCAAATAGTGATTTCCCTCATTTGTTCTTTGGATTTCACTTAAGACACAGAGAGGTTCATGAAAACACAGTTTTCTTCATTCTCCCCTCCAGGTGCTTTTCAAATATGGACTCGGACTGAGTGGGAATCTTCTATTCTGGGAGCTGAAGTCTGCCTGTGCTATAATAGGCATAAATATTGCTAACATGAGTCCTCTCTTCGAAGTTGCTCAAAACAGCACGAGTATCCTAGACTGCATTTACACCAAAATTGTGAACTCTCATGGGAGTGATAAAACAATGCTGGACTTAACTTTTCCCCTCCTTTGTACTTCTTCTACGCCCTCCATTTTGGGCAACGTTGCCAAATAGCAATTTTCCTCAATTGTTCCCTGCATCTCTCTTAAGACATGGAAAGGATCACGAAAAGACATGGTTCTCCTGATTCTCCTTTCCAATTAGAACATGTATAACCATCTGCTTTTCAAATACGTTCCTTCACTGATCGGGAACCTTGAGTTCTAAGTATGGAAGTGTACATTCGCGGTAATAGGCCTCCTAGGAATTGGTAACATGAGTCCTGTCTATGAGGTCGCTCAAAACTAGATGAGTCTCCCACACTGCATGTAGACCTAAATTCTGAACTCTCATGGGATTGCTCAAATAAGGCGGTACTTATCTTTTCCCTTCCTTCCACTTTTGATACGCACTCCAGTTTGGGCAACGTGGCAAAACAGCGATTTTCTCTTGACACAGAGAGGTTCATGGAAAGATATACTTTTCCTGATGCTCCTCTCCAGCTGGAACACGAATCACTCCCTGCTTTTCAAATATGGCCTTAGACTGAGCAGGAATCCTGAGAACTAAAAGTTGATTTCTGCATTTGCTATATTAAGCCTCATAGGACTTGCTAACATGAGTCCTCTCTACGAAGTTGCTCAAAACTAGAAGAGTGTCCTAGACTGCAGTTAGACTGAAATTCGGAACGGTCATGGGAGTGTTAAAACAATGCTGGAGTTAATTTTCCACTTCTTTCTAGGTTTGCTATGCCCTCCATTTTGTGTAAGGTGGCCAAATAGTGATTTCCCTCATTTGTTCTTTGGATTTCACTTAAGACACAGAGAGGTTCATGAAAACACAGTTTTCTTCATTCCCCTCTCCAGGTGCTTTTGAAATATGGACTCGGACTGAGTGGGCATCTCCTATTCTGGGAGCTGAAGTCTGCCTTTGCTTTAATAGGTATAAATATTGCTAACGAGTCCTCTCTTCGAAGTTGCTCAAAACAGCACGAGTATCCTAGACTGCATTTACACCAAAATTGTGAACTCTCATGGGAGTGATAAAACAATGCTGGAGTTAACTTTTCCTCTCCTTTGTACTTCTTCTACGCCCTCCATTTTGGGCAACGTTGCCAAATAGCAATTTTCCTCAATTGTTCCCTGCATCTCTCTTAAGACATGGAAAGGATCACGAAAAGACATGGTTCTCCTGATTCTCCTTTCCAATTAGAACATGTATAACCATCTGCTTTTCAAATACGTTCCTTCACTGATCGGGAACCTTGAGTTCTAAATATGGAAGTGTACATTCGCGGTAATAGGCCTCCTAGGAATTGGTAACATGAGTCCTGTCTATGAGGTCGCTCAAAACTAGATGAGTCTCCCACACTGCATGTAGACCTAAATTCTGAACTCTCATGGGATTGCTCAAATAAGGCGGTACTTATCTTTTCCCTTCCTTCCACTTTTGATACGCACTCCCGTTTGGGCAACGTGGCAAAACAGCGATTTTCTCTTAAGACACAGAGAGGTTCATGGAAAGATATACTTTTCCTGATGCTCCTCTCCAGCTGGAACACGAATCACTCGCTGCTTTTCAAATATGGCCTTAGACTGAGCAGGAATCCTGAGTACTAAAAGTTGATTTCTGCATTTGCTATATTAAGCCTCATAGGACTCGCTAACATGAGTCCTCTCTACGAAGTTGCTCAAAACTAGAAGAGTGTCCTAGACTGCAGTTAGACTGAAATTCGGAACGGTCATGGGAGTGTTAAAACAATGCTGGAGTTAATTTTCCACTTCTTTGTAGGTTTGCTATGCCCTCCATTTTGTGTAAGGTGGCCAAATAGTGATTTCCCGCATTTGTTCTTTGGATTTCACTTAAGACACAGAGAGGTTCATGAAAACACAGTTTTCTTCATTCCCCTCTCCAGGTGCTTTTCAAATATGGACTCGGACTGAGTGGGAATCTTCTATTCTGGGAGCTGAAGTCTGCCTTTGCATTAATAGGTATAAATATTGCTAACGAGTCCTCTCTTCAAAGTTGCTCAAAACAGCACGAGTATCCTAGACTGCATTTACACCAAAATTGTGAACTCTCATGGGAGTGATAAAACAATGCTGGAGTTAACTTTTCCTCTCCTTTGTACTTCTTCTACGCCCTCCATTTTGGGCAACGTTGCCAAATAGCAATTTTCCTCAATTGTTCCCTGCATCTCTCTTAAGACATGGAAAGGATCACGAAAAGACATGGTTCTCCTGCTTCTCCTTTCCTGTTAGAACATGTATAACCATCTGCTTTTCAAATACGTTCCTTCACTGATCGGGAACCTTGAGTTCTAAATATGGAAGTGTACATTTGCGGTAATAGGCCTCCTAGGAATTGGTAACATGAGTCCTGTCTATGAGGTCGCTCAAAACTAGATGAGTCTCCCACACTGCATGTAGACCTAAATTCTGAACTCTCATGGGATTGCTCAAATAAGGCGGTACTTATCTTTTCCCTTCCTTCCACTTTTCATACGCACTCCAGTTTGGGCAACGTGGCAAAACAGCGATTTTCTCTTAAGACACAGAGAGGTTCATGGAAAGATATACTTTTCCTGATGCTCCTCTCCAGCTGGAACACGAATCACTCGCTGCTTTTCAAATATGGCCTTAGACTGAACAGGAATCCTGAGTACTAAAAGTTGATTTCTGCATTTGCTATATTAAGCCTCATAGGACTTGCTAACATGAGTCCTCTCTACGAAGTTGCTCAAAACTAGAAGAGTGTCCTAGACTGCAGTTAGACTGAAATTCTGAACGGTCATGGGAGTGTTAAAACAATGCTGGAGTTAATTTTCCACTTCTTTGTAGGTTTGCTATGCCCTCCATTTTGTGTAAGGTGGCCAAATAGTGATTTCCCTCATTTGTTCTTTGGATTTCACTTAAGACACAGAGAGGTTCATGAAAACACAGTTTTCTTCATTCCCCCCTCCAGGTGCTTTTGAAATATGGACTCGGACTGAGTGGGAATCTTCTATTCTGGGAGCTGAAGTCCGCCTTTGCTTTAATAGGTATAAATATTGCTAACGAGTCCTCTCTTCGAAGTTGCTCAAAACAGCACGAGTATCCTAGACTGCATTTACACCAAAATTGTGAACTCTCATGGGAGTGATAAAACAATGCTGGAGTTAACTTTTCCTCTCCTTTGTACTTCTTCTACGCCCTCCATTTTGGGCAACGTTGCCAAATAGCAATTTTCCTCAATTGTTCCCTGCATCTCTCTTAAGACATGGAAAGGATCACGAAAAGACACGGTTCTCCTGCTTCTCCTTTCCAGTTAGAACTTGTATAACCATCTGCTTTTCAAATACGTTCCTTCACTGATCGGGAACCTTGAGTTCTAAATATGGAAGTGTACATTCGCGGTAATAGGCCTCCTAGGAATTGGTAACATGAGTCCTGTCTATGAGGTCGCTCAAAACTAGACGAGTCTCCCACACTGCATGTAGACCTAAATTCTGAACTCTCATGGGATTGCTCTCCTTCTTCATTCTCCTCTCCAGGTGCTTTTCAAATATGGACTCAGACTGAGTGGGAATCTCGTATTCTGGGAGCTGAAGTCTGCCTTTGCTATAATAGGTATAAATATTGCTAACGAGTCCTCTCTACGAAGTTGCTCAAAACTGCACGAGTATCCTAGACTGCATTTACACCAAAATTGTGAACTCCCATGGGAGTGATAAAACAATGCTGGAGTTAACTTTTCTTCTCCTTTGTACTTCTTCTACGCCCTCCATTTTGGGCAACGTTGCCAAATAGCAATTTTCCTCAATTGTTCCCTGCATCTCTCTTAAGACATGGAAAGGATCACGAAAAGACATGGTTCTCCTGATTCTCCTTTCCAATTAGAACTTGTATAACCATCTGCTTTTCAAATACGTTCCTTCACTGATCGGGAACCTTGAGTTCTAAATATGGAAGTGTACATTCGCGGTAATAGGCCTCCTAGGAATTGGTAACACGAGTCCTGTCTATGAGGTCGCTCAAAACTAGATGAGTCTCCCACACTGCATGTAGACCTAAATTTTGAACTCTCATGGGATTGCTCAAATAAGGCGGTTCTTATCTTTTCCCTTCCTTCCACTTTTGATACGCACTCCAGTTTGGGCAACGTGGCAAAACAGCGATTTTCTCTTAAGACACAGAGAGGTTCACTAACATGAGTCCTCTCTACGAAGTTGCTCAAAACTAGAAGAGTGTCCTAGACTGCAGTTAGACTGAAATTCTGAACGGTCATGGGAGTAATAAAGCGAGGTTTACCAAGGTTTGTTCTTGTGATCTCTCTTAAAGCAAAGAGGACGAGCTGGTATGGTATGTTCCACGTCTTCTGCATAGAACATCCTTCTCTTTGCTGGAGAAGTGAAGATAAAGATGCCTTTGAGGTGAACTTGACTCTGGGTGACTACACGGGCACCATGTATTTCAAACTCCATTAAGAACATCTTATTGGCTCAAAATCAGTCGATCTCCTATAGGACTTCTCTTTTTAGTGCAGGACATCTCCCAATCCAAATGGCACAGAACTAGCCAGCAAGCTGCTACATTTGGTTAGGTCTCCTGATTTATTTTTAATCGAGAAACTAGATAAAACAAAGACTAGAAGACATGGAGAAGAAACAGACAATATGTTTGTTTTGCAACTGTCTTAGAGACCAAATAATTTGCTGTTTTTGGTTATAGATAGTATACTGTACACCATACTTAAGCTGTGCACTCTCAAAAATGTTCCCTAAAAGAGGTATTTGTATTTTATCTTATTCTCAGGTGCTTGAATTCCATGGTGCATGAATTCCCCAGTGAAAGAAGTGTTTGAAAGCAAATTCTCCTTCCTCTGATTGAATAAAAACAGAGGTGGGGGGGGGGGGATGCAGGAGAATTTGCAGGGAGGGATGCCACTAGTTTGACCTGTTGAGATAAAACGCAGAATCATTTAAGAGGTGATGTTACTATGTGGACCACGTCTGGTGGAAGTGCAAGTCAACAAATGAAATCATGTGACATCTTTATGCTGTTATTTTTCTGTGCAAGACTAACACTGTGGAAGTAGATAGAAAGGAGTGAGACCAATCTTCATATGACCAGGTTCTGATGAGCAGTCATGAGGGGAAAAAATGGCACATTTCAGTTGAGTAACAGGAAGACAACCAAGCTGTTACCTTCTAAAAAAAAAAAAAAAGGCAGATGCGCAATTGCATTTCACAAATGCATTGTGGAAGGATGAATTAAGAGTTTGGTGTGGCTGTTTGTGTTTTATTGAAGGCACTAATACCACTGGGTGTGAAAAAATATTGCATTCTTTTTAATGGAACAAATGTGATTAAGTCATAGTAGATCAGTCTGTGCCACTACCAGGCTTCCCAGTAAGAGACCCTTCAAAAGGGAGCAGGCCCAGACCCCGTGGGAAGTGGCTTTGGAAGCCTGAAGGGGTAAATGTGTGCCTTAGCATTGGCATTGCCACTACCCCTCCAAACTATGCAACAAATCTCAATTTGGGGCCCACTCCAGCTTCCCCCTATGGCAATAGTGGAGAAACTGCTGGTGTCACAAGGAAATAAATGTTCAGAAGTGAAGAGGCGCGTATCCCAATGGCCGCAACAGGACAGCGAAGGGGCAGTTGGAAGAAAAGCCCTCCCAGCTGTGTCACTGCTGACACAGAGCCGTTCTCCATTCCATGGTGGATCAGGAAGTGGATCGATGCTGCCAAAGGAGGAATGAGCAGCAGGCAGGAAGACTGATTGCCTGGGTGTATCCTCTGTGTGTCGATTGTTTGAGGTCAAAGTGACCATGGGCTGGATTAAGACTGCTTCAGAGGGATCAGGAATCAGATATCCAGCCATTCAGTGCCAAGATTCCAAAAGAAGTTACCCTTATTTGTTGTGCTTTATTTTCAGTACAGCCTTTACTCTCAAAATATCAAGAATATCAACGTAACCTGAAAAGAATGGGTACACATCACTTGTATGTTTAATGGGTACATATCACTTGTGTGTTGTATGTGTAAATTTTTATTTAATAAAATAATTCCAGTTTATTTAGTTCATGGTTCTTTCACTGTATGCAGAATTCAAGAATACACCTAAGTCTATTGATAGTTGTCCTGAAATCAGCATTCCATCACCTAAGTTTCTCTCTCTATAGTAGCCTTATATTGTCAACAGATTTGCTAAAGGTTATATAAAATATCTACCAAAATTGACTTGTGTAAGTTTGAAAACACTGGCCTCTCATTTTTCATTAGACATTTTTGTATCAGACAGTAAGTAATTAAGCTTTATCAACATTTCAGAAGACACAAAACCTGTTGATCAGTAGTACTGATTTAAATAATCTACTGTCGATCAGTAGATTATTTTATCTGACAAGATTGGGACTGATTTGAAAGTGGATTTACAAATGACAGGCTACAAGAATGATACGGGAAAAGATGCTACAAAGAAACTGGCTGATGTTTTAAAAATGAAAATGCCTATACAAATAACAAACCAAGAGAGGGACCTGGATAATTTTCCTATATTGGATTTACAAAAGAGGTTTGTTAAAGCTTTGAAGAATTTTGTGAGAAGGGACAAAGAAAAAATAAAAAGAACTCAAGTTCTAGGACATTATTTGAATGGACTAACAATCAAGATTGTTAAGAGTAAAAGGAAGGAATATGAAGTTGGTTTATTTGATCAAAGTTAAAATAGATATGTTGTTAAGGATTGTTTATAGATAAGATATGGGACAAGAGAAGAAGACATAATTCCTTGTATTTTAGGTGAAAGGTGATAAGCAACTAAAATCATTTATATTTGTGATGAAGGGGGAAGTCATTTCTTTATATATTTTTCTTTTTCTTTACTATATTTTTATCTTTTATTTCTTTCCCATTTTTCTATTTTTTTCTTTTCTGCACCTTCTATTTTTTTTTAGTTTGTATTACTTTTTATCTTTGCAACTGTAATTTTTAATAAAATTACTATTAAAAAACAAGAGATGAGCTGAAGACCTGGGGGCATAAACAGTTTGCCACTGCCCTTTTCTAGGATGTTTTATCATCTTCCAGTCTATTTCCTGTTGATCTCCCATCCAAATATTAATCAGGTTCAATCTTGCAGCCATATTTGGAACAATATGAAGTATGTTCCAAATAGGAAATATGCTAAGCAATCTTTCATATTTCTTCTACAGATCTGATAATCATGAATTTAAGTCAAATCCATGAAAATCCATGTAATACCAAATTCAAGAATTCATCAAAATCCAAGTTATAACTTGTAAAATCACAATTTATTCTGATTTTATTATACTGAAATGGCTGCTGTTCAAGGAAAAAAGAGAATTTCTGGCTTCATATCAAACATTTTAAATTTATTGTTTTAAATAACTGGGGTTCCAGGCTGTCTAAAACACAGCCACATCTGGCACACACTTTTATGCACAGATGCAGTGCTAGAACTCTTTTTATTTAAACATTCTATCAGTCTATGTGGTTAGACTCAGAGAGCATCTCTCCTTCAGTTTATATATACATACAAATGATTTATTCTTCATTTTAGTTACCATATTGATTGCCAAAAAGCACTTGAAGAATCAAATTAAATGCGATGAATAAATATGTCAAGCCTATGCTCTTTTAAATACAGAACACATGAGTCTCATTTTCATGAAACCAAGCTTACACAAAAAACGAATGCAACAAAACCTATTTTAATTTTCTATTGCACATACCGACTTTCAGTTACCTCTCATATACAGATCTATTACTGTTTACTATCGAGATACCTAAACACAATCCAACACAAAATTATACACTTTTAACTTTGTGCTGAAGTTTATGTTGGATTCTGTCCCTTTTCTAGAAATCTCCCCCTGCCCCACCCCATCATCTCTCACATAAGAACACCCACATTTCATAGGCATCTGCATTTCTTAATCCTTCTTACTCTTAAATAGGTGTGTGCGTGTGTTCCATCAATTACCTGAATCTCCATAGAGTGAAATGTCTTGGTAGGGTTAATGCCCCCCCGTACCAAAATATACTACTTTCTATAACAGAAAAGGCACAAAATTAATTGCCACTCTCGTGTTCAGAGAGATAAAGAAAAGTAATTTATGAGCAGGCCACAGTCATTGTAATTTAAAATGATCATTCATCCCTCAAGTTTATAAAAAGGAGTTAATTCTTAGTCTAATACTATTCTGTGAGAGAATGGCATTCCTTATTTCTTCTTCGTGTTCTATTTTAGAATCAGACTCAGGGTAACCAATTACTTGTAGCACAATAAGGCAGCAAAAAAAAAAAGTTAACAGAATAAGAACAGAAGTAGTAAATGAGTATCACTAGGAACCAAAAAAGACTCCCATTACAAACATAAAAGTACCAAACAAATTAGGATAAAATATTTTACACCCTAAAGGCGACTGTTAGATCTGCAGTATGATCACTGGTAGACACAGAGATGTTTTTAAAAAACTCTTCTAGATATCCAGTCAGCTGAACAGAAATGGTTAAGAACCATAGCGGTCCTAGGGAAAGATGGAAAGAAATGAACAGGTTATATTTCTTATAAGCAAAAATACATATTTACATACATAGCTTTCATTTTAACTCTGCCACAAACTGAAATCTATACTGAATGTTATTTTGGAGCCATGTTAAGTTCATGAGTAGCTAAACTACGTTCTTAATAATTCAGAGTTTACAGAACAATTCCTCCATCATTGGAAGATTAAGGTATACTTCTGTTCCTGAAAACTCTGCATATATAACTGCTGCTTGGTTAGCTGTGTTCATGGGTAACTTAATAAAGCAGCCTGAAAAAGTATTAAGGTCCTCCCTTCATTCTTTTCTTCATATATTTCACAAGAGATGCTGACTGCCCTAACAAAAAAGCGCTTCCCTTTTTCAGCTGTAAAACAATTCCTCTGTGGCCATGAAATACTGCATATATTCCCCCTGGCAGATTCACCAATCTTAATTCAAATGTGGAACTCGACTGTATGCCTCTGCAGGTGCAAAAGACCTTCCCTTTCCTGTCAAAATGACATTTCAGCCAATTTATAAACCCACCCAAAGGGATCCACCCTTCCTACAAGATCACAGGACTAAGCTGTGAGGAAGGCAGCACATGGGACAATTTCATTTTGGAAAGATTCCAATTTGGAATTTGGAATTCAGTTTACTAACCTGAATAGAAGTCATGACTCCATTTGCCAGGACAGAAAGCTTTCCAGCAACAGACTTCACTCCCTGTTTAAACTGAGTCATATCAGGAGCAGCAGGCAAGACGTTTGAAATATTGTAACTGCCTAGAGAGTGAGAGAGAGAGAGAGAGGGGGGAAAAAGGTTTTAGCATGTAGTTCCATAAAACCATTTGGAGTGAATAAACACAACATGATAAATTAAATAAACAAAGCTGATTCATATCCAAAAGACTTGATCTTTGAACAAATGGCCAGCTTCTACATTTTTGTTCTGTAATCCTTCTACACAATAAATGCAGTCTTCCTGTACAAACAATTGAAGACAAGATGAAACCAGAGAAATAAAGGACGTTACCAGCTTGTAATAATTCTCACAAGCTGAAAATGCAGAACACAAAACTGGGAGCAGGAGTGGCCCACCCCCTACATCGCTCCCGGGAGGGGCTCCACTATGGACTCCTCCAAGAGCTGTGCTTAGAGAGCTGCACTCTCTCTGTTAGAAAACCTCTTCAGCTGGGCTTTGAATGGTTAAAGGTTTCATTACTTGTGTTACAATTAATTTGTGTTTTATTTTTTATACCGTGCATATTTATGTTTTAAATTGAAAGTCACCTTGAACATTCTTTTCAAATGGAAAGACTACTTGGAGAACTATGTAGTTTTCTTTGCAAAAATGTGGGCATGACATTGCTTTCTTCTGAGATACGGTGACATTTTTGACTCCTCAGTATAGCTTCCAGGTAGTCCTCGGGTTATGACCTCTCATTCAGCAACTGTTCAGAATTATGATGGTGCTGAACAAGGAGAACTTAAGACTGGTCCTTGGAGTTCTGGCTGTTGCAGCACCCCTGCAGTCATATGATCGTGATCCAGGCACTCAGATGCCCGGCTTGTGATTACGATGCTGCAGTGAGCCACGGTCACATGATTGCAATTTCTGATGTTCCCTGCCAGCTTCCCACAAGCGAAGTCAATGAGAAGCTGGCAGGAAATCATCTGCCCGCAACCCCAGCGCCTGCCTGCGGCAACCCCCTTTCTGCACACTCTGTACCCCCAGCACCTACTTGCAGCACCCCTGCACCCCCCGCAGCATTCGTGCACGAATCCCTGCTCTCTAGTGCCTGTCCATGCACCCCTACGGCACCCACCTGTGCGCCTCAGCACCTGCCTGTGGCACCCACACACTCTCTTCCTGCTTCATGATCCACATGGTCCTGGGGTGAGAGCAACTGGGCCTGCCAGGATTGCCATTGCTAAGTGATGCAGTCATGTGACATCGCACTTCATGACCACATCACTCGGAGATGGTAATTCCGGTCCCAATTGCCTTTGTAATCCAAGGACTACCTCTACAGCCCTGAAATGTCTGGGTGGTTTCCCCATTCAAGACCTAACCAGAAAGTCCCTGCCTCCCAGCCAGTAGAAGTATATTAATCAAGTAAATAAATAATAAAATAAAGAGGGAGGCTATTTCATTGGAAATGAACCTTCAGAGGTTAGTTACTCTAAACTTAATGAATATATTACATTGCATAATGCAACCTTTCACAACCTTTTTATTTTGGAGGAACCTCTGAAAAGTCTCAGGGAACCACTGCATAAACACAACCCACATTTTACCATGTTTACAACATGGTAAACAGCAAAGTAGCAGGCTGGCAGCCTCAGTCACAGTGTGTAGAAATTCTCACCACTCTAAACACCAGCACTGTGTAGCATGTGAAGTTAAAAAACTTTTTTGTTGCTTGTTTCAATCATGATCTCTCATGGAAACCCAGTTAGAAAGGCTGGTATAATGGAATCTGACATTTAAACATTCCTCCCCTTGGTATTTGAGCCACTGTATGACCAATCCATCAGAAATGTTCATGATTTCATACCTCTAAGCGCTGAACGTCTTTCAGACATGTGTACGCAAGAGCAGCAACTTACAACTGGTATTTGAAAAACAGGATTTTTTCCCCCATATGTTTACCTGAGTTTAGTTCTACTTCAAAGGAGATGTGCTATGTTTAAAATGTTCCTCCTGTATTTAGGCTTAACGCTCAAACTGCTAAGAGAATATTCAATGACCTCTCCCTTCCTGGATGTGCTCCTAAATTTGTCAATCACATTAAAGTATTTATAGCAGAAAAAAGGCGGAACAAACCATTTCTATCTTGCAGAAAAGCAGTATACAAATAATTTTAAATTATTAAAATTATTACTACAAATAAAAATAATTATATTATTAAAAGTGAATTATTACTAATATTTTAATAAGGTAAACTCTTATAGTACTTAAAAGTTAGTGGTATCTTCTGGCATAAACATTCAAATAAAAAACAGTAACTATGTCTGTACATGCACACATATAATACATAAAATAAGTCTAGATATGAAAAGACAGTTTACATCCACTGTGTTCAGAATCCTACTTTCTGAGCAGATGAGGCAATAAACTGATTCCTTTGTCCCAAAGCAGTTTTCAGCAAGTTATGTTGCAAGCTTTCTACATTCACAGCCTATCAAGGTAAAAAATTAGACTTCAAAACATTAATAACATGGTCTAAGAAACTGAAAATTGTCATTTCTTCACATACTCAGTATCTCCCATTTATTTAGATTATAGATTTTGACATTCATTGGATTTATATCCTGCATTTTATGCAGGTGGGTGGTATACCCTGCAGTCCTTCCCATTTTTTCCTACAACCAGAACCTTGTGAGGTAGGTTGTGCTGATGACATGTATGACATCGCTAATTTATATTCTTTTAAGAAACTGGAATAATTAGCTGTGGCAATGGTGGAATGACATGGCCAATTGCCCTGTGCGCTACTTGTGTGTGGAGACAAAAGTCTTGAAACATATTAAGACTCCTAAATAGATTTATCCAGAAATGCACTGTACTTAATTTATTTTCCAAAGTCTTAAGTAGTACATTATAGTTAAAAAGCTTAGCAGGTTGCTTTATAAAACTGGTAATATCTGACACTCAGCTTTTTTCCTTCCATACCTGATGGCTGTTTCTTTTGATCTTCAAACAAGTCAGCTGAACTTATGGCAGCACTTCCCGAAAGCCTTTCTAACCGAACTCTAGCTTCATACTATAAAGAGTGAAGGAGATTTCAGTCATAAGGAATGTGCCCATCTTTCCCACCTAGTGATTTCCAAGTGGCAATGAAAGAACGTGTGCATTCTTTAAAGTACATACGCAACTTTAACAATATAGTCCCATTATAATATCTGCAATATTAATCCATACATACACTGCAAAGCTCACATCACCTCAAAATGTAATTGGAATCCTACTTGTCTAAGTAGACTTTTTTTGGTCTTGTATCTAATGAAACAACACTTATATAGACTGTACTGAAATGTTTACAGCACTGAACTTTTTCCCAGAGTAAATGAATCCTTCCAAATACACTTTATATTCCATATTCATACTCAAATCATTTTTCCCCTGGATCCTTCCTCTTGATTTTGCTTATTGATTTCCCCATTGAAAAATGTAGATAGTAATTGGAGAAGATATAAAGCATACTATGCTTCTATAATTCCACTGGGTTCCACATCTTTCTTTATTCAGCTAATTGTATTGTGGTGGGATAATATTCTGAAACCATAACCAGTGAATAATTTCAAAATATTTGATTTTACTTACTTCAGCATGGTCTTGCTTTCCAAAATACATATCTGATGAAATAGCTTTTGCACTGCCAAATTTCTTTTGTGCCTCATCTGTGCTTGCAAAAATTTCATGCTCTGGTTTCCTACGGGACGACGGTCTGAAAAATGTTTTCACATGGTTATATCTCAGGGCTTCCAGTTCAACAAGAATTCTTTCTACAAATACCCTTAATATACTGCTTTAGTAAGTGATAGATTTATACATAATAACAATACTGCCTTAATAAGTGATAGATTTATACATAATAACAACTACTTGTTATCTAACTTTTATATTACCAATGACTATACACAACAATTATAATTCTCAAAATTCTATTCTTAGATTGTCACTTCTGGGGGAGACATGGCCAACTGAGCATGGCTCTGCAAGGAAAGAGGAGCCAGGACCCAATTGGCTCCTCGGAAACTTCTCTCCGGATCAAGGAGAGATCTAGGATTGCCCTCAAGTTTGCTTTGCACAGCAGCTCCACGCCCCATGGAGAGATCCACTGCCAGATCTCCAGCTGGTTTTAGAGCTCTGGAAGCCGCGGGAAAAGCATCCTGCCTATGCTGTGGATCAGCACCTCTCAAAGGCACTGGGCTTGTCAACTTCCTTTCTTAAATACTCCAGGAAATTGCCTATTATTGAGTTCGATTTTAAGAACCTCCGGAAGGGCAAGTAACGTTACACTGAGATTTTCCTTCTATCCCTGATGAAAGAATTGCTATGTAAGTTTTAAGATTAACAAGACAAACTTTTACTTTTGGGTAACAGCAAAAGGAGAACTAAAATGTGGACTTTGGAAAGCTAAGGGGCCAGATAAGTATATTTTCTGCGGGATGTTTTTCAAAATATATATGAAGATTTTGAAATTAACCGTAAGAAATCCTCTAGTGGGAATGTTTTGGTGATTGGAAATAAACATATGATAAGAAGAGACTTTGAAGGTCGGCTAGAGGGAACTAGACAGAGCTGAAGATTACAACAATGGAGCACTGGACTATATAATTCAAAGCTGTCCGGGAACAGTGTACCCAGGAGTAACTTTTAAGATTGTCTGGGGAAGAGTTTTTATTGAATAAAACAGAGCTCTAGGCTGATTTGAGTGTGGATTTGAAGAGAGATTTAACGATATCAGGTTACAAGACTGATACTGGACAGGATGCTAACTTGGATTTGCAAACTGAAGTTGATTTGAATGTGGATTTGGAGCCAAAAAAAATCTTGGATTACAAAAGTGATATAGAAAAAGATGTTGTTGATTTGAAAATGGAGTTAAAAATGCTAGAGTCCAAGCATGAGTTGGAAAAAAATGCTAAATTGGACTTGCAAAAGATATCAGCCGATATCTTAATAATCAAAAAGAACATACAAATAATAAATCAAAGACTGAGTTGGAAAGTCTCTGTATTTTGGATTTACAAAAGAACTATCTTAAATCAATGAAGTTTTTGAGAGGAGATAAAGAGAAACTACTGAAGTTGTTTCTGAAAACAGATAAAGAGAAAGTGGTAAGAAATCAGTCGGTGGGTCCTTCCCTGATAGGATCAAAGAACAAGCTTTTTAAAAAGTAAACAGAAGATTTATAAAGTGAACTTATTCAACCAGGGTCTGGTTGAAGAATTTCACTTTATAAGTATGTATGTATGTTTGGTTTATGGTAATCATTAATGGGGCTTTGCTTTGACCAGGATTGAATGATGAGGTCCTAAGGATTTGGGAGAGATTTCTTCTGTTTTACTTTTTGGAGTAAGGGATAAGTTGGTTTATACAAATGGATTTCTTTGATTAAGCTTAAAATATGTATATTATCATCTCTGGTAGTTCTTAATAGACTTCTGCTGATTAAGATTGAAAGATGAGTTTTTATAATTTGATTATTGTTAAGGAATGAGATATGGGAAGAAGAGTCCTTTTTTTTTGCTTTTTTATTGAATTAC
Organism: Candoia aspera; assembly: GCF_035149785.1. Taxonomy (NCBI): domain Eukaryota; kingdom Metazoa; phylum Chordata; class Lepidosauria; order Squamata; family Candoiidae; genus Candoia; species Candoia aspera. Next base: position 79,032,156 of record NC_086159.1, read on the forward strand.
TAGAGAAGGTGTTAAGTTACGGTGATTGTCTATACTTGTCTGGACAGAGGGGGTAGTCATCTTTTATATATATGTCTTTTTTTCTTTTTCTCTCTTTTGTCTATCTCTTTTTACTTCTTTTTCTTTATTTTTTATATTTCTTGTAGTTTGTATTATGTTTTATCTTTGTATTTTAAAATTGTAATAAAATTAATTTTAAAAATTCTATTTTCAGATTCCTTCTTAATATGGAATCATTTATGACCATTACTGAAAACTGCTTGGAAATCTTTTAAAAAGCATATAAACAGAAAACAAGCACAGAAATTATTTTCAGAAGAATAGGTTTGCTGTATTTGTTATTTACTACTTTAATCCAAAGGAATTTGGAGCTTTATATTCCCTTTATATTCCCTCCTTTTTGACCACAACTCTCACAACCATGTGAGCAATCTGGTAAAACTGAAAGCAAGGCATCATTGCCTATACAATTGAATTCTACTTATAAAACCTACACTCTGGATTGTGCACACATTTCACTGGACACTTCCTTATTAGAATGCTTTTCAGAGCTTTGACATTCCCAACTGCTTTGCCAATGAATTTTCTCATATACTCAAGCAATTTTGCAGAAGCAACCAGAGGGCAAAAGAGTTTTTAAACTCTTAACTCCAAATCCTTCACCCACCCTATGCAGAGAGGTTATTAGTATAATATTCAGAGTATTAATAGGTCGATTTCTTTGCATGTGTAATTTTTTTTCATTCCAATACTGGAATTTGATCAGGCACTCCTCGCTTAACAACCACTCGTTTAGCAACTGTCCAGAGTTATGACAGCACTGAAAAACCGACTTGCAATCGTTCCTTGCACTTATGACCATCACCGCGTTCCCCCAAGGTCATGTGATTGCAATTTGGGCACTTGGCAACTGTTGTACATTTGCGACGGTTGCAGCATCCCGTGGTCACATGATTGCCATTTTCAACCTTCTCAGACGCTTCTGATAAGCAAAATCAAGACGGAACCATGTGATTCGCTTAACGACCATGTGGTTCACTTAACTATCATGTGATTTGTTTAATGACTGCCACAAAAATGGTTATAAAATCGGATCCAGATTCTTACTTTAGCAACCTAAATTCTGGTCCAAATTGTGGTTGTTAAGCAAGGACTACCTGTACAAGTTTAGTCTATTTTGCAGGGATGATTTAATAGTAGCAGGTCAGCAAGCAAAGTAATTGACTTCACTTTGGTGACATTATATGGTTTGGTATTTTGTACAGAAAGTTTTCTTTACCTCTCTGAATGGCTTGCAGGCTTGGAAGACAGAATCATATCCACATCTCTGCTGCTGCTGCTCTCTTTCTTCCAGAATGAATCAGAATTGTCATCCCATTTAGAAAAAGCACTACTTCTCAAGTCAGAGGAATCAAAATACCTAACGATCAGTGAAAATATTTCATTGATATTTGAAAGCTATGAGAGTAAACGGCGTCAGCCTTGGATCCATTTCTTTCCAACAGCAACGTAATTGGGAAGCACAGCAGGCTCATTTTCCCATGACTGAACTGTGCTTTTAATTAGCACCCAAAGACTTGCTTGGACAAGCTGGTCTCTTCCTCCTTGCTCACCTCAATTAGCTAATTATTTACTGCCTCTGCCTTAACTAGCTGCCCGATACCTGCTAGACACTTGACGATGTAGCTCATCCTCATTCCATAGGTAACGTTCCCTGTGAAACCACTTCCTGACTTATTTTCCCCAAAGCAACCTAAGCAGCCCTAGAAGGGAAAGGCAGGGAGAGAGGCTGAAGGGCTACGAAACTGGCCCAACAGTGGCAGTCCCTTGATGCCATGTATGCTTAAAATTTGATCTAATTTATATTTTGCTCACATTTTAATAAAAATAAACTTAATACAAAAGGAGGCATACTTTCGTTTTCTGCACCTTTTCTACTCCACAGTGTTACTTGGTAGGAATGGATGACCCACATGCCATTCCCAGCATCCTTTCTGCAACCCCAAGAAGGCATGTTCAAAATGTTTCATCCTTTGGGGAGGCATTTTTGTGGAAAACCAAATGGGTGACTTAAGCTTTTCATGCTTTAACAAAAAAAGTAGGCCAATTTTTCTGCTGGGGGAGCATTTAAAAAACCCAGTGGACATCTTAAACCTTGCAGAATTTAAAACAACCATTTTGCCCTTTAGAATTCACCCAATGGCGTGAAAAAAAATTGCCATGACCTACTCCAATGATACTGATTTCTGGGAAATGACCCATCCCTCAGGTTCTCCAATCCTATGCAAGGGAAAACGAATCTCTTCTAATGAAGGTGGAAAGCAGAGAGCGCCAGGATCATTTCAGTGATACTATGCTCAGCTGCCAAGTAACAGATCAGCAAGGTCTCAAATACTCCCTAAGTATTTCTAGGACAGATAGGTAAAGGTAAACATGTCCTTGAGTCAAGCTTAATCCTTGGTGCTTTTGTGCTGTTTTCTTCTAGAAGTGTTCTCAGTCTAGCCTAAAGCCCTCAGATTTCTTGGTGGTCTCCCATCCCAGCACTTAAACAGGTTTGACACTTTTTAATATCAGAGCCCAGATATCATTAGTCTGTTGCTGCTACTTGCTGAAACTCTGTGCCAGTAGGAAAATAAAATCTCTCTTTATCAAGATCTATCTTAAAATTCCCTAGAAACAGGGTAATAAAAAATTGTTTGATTGGGACTGTGTACAGTTAAAGAGGGCATATAATAAGGAGTGAAGGAAAAGCAAAAATTTCCCTTCTGAGGATCAAACTCATTTTCTAAGATCCTGAAAGTTTCAATACAAGGCTCTTCAATAAAAGAATCTTGGCGGAAATTAATCCAATCAGTCAGGATGAAATATATATCCCTTTTTTGGCATATCACTAGAGAATTGTGAAAATCGCTCCCCCTCCACTTAATCAAGTACCAATACATGCATGGGAGGAATACTTCAGAGGGTTGTACATGGACCCTGTGTGCGATATGAAAGAGAGTCAGATCAATCTGGACAAAATCCCTCACTGGCCTCCAGTTACAGCACAAGAGGTATCCCGGCTGATTGAATCACTTAAGGTTAACAAGGCACCAGTGCTCATTGTGTCTTGCCCGAAATAATTAAAAGGAACTCTAGTTGGTGGGCACCTCTACTAGCATCTCACTTCATATATATATAGATCAGACTGGTTGCATGCCAAAGGACTGGGGAATGGCAATTATTGTACCAATTTATTAAAAGGATAACAAAAATGACCCATGTAATTATAAGCCCATTAGTTTATTGAGTGTAGTTAGCAAGTTATATGCTAAGCATTTAAGCAATTACAAGACTGGATTTTGTCAGAGGGCATAATTAGAGATGAACAGGCTGGATTTAGAGAGGGAAAATCAACAATTGATCACATTTTGGTGCTTCATCACCTTGTATTAATATATATATATATATATATATATATATATATATATATATATATATATATATATAAAAAGACATTTTCCCTCTTTGTGGCCTTTCTTGATTTTAAACAGGCCTTTGATTCAATAGCCAGAAGTGTTCTTTGGGAAAAATTAAAAAATACAAATATTGACAGACACCTCCTCTATCTTATACAGAAATTATATTTTAACTCCACTTTAAGAGTAAGGGGTAATCCCCTAGGGACCTTATCTGGCTTAGTAAGTGTGCAGAAAGGAGTATGTCAGGGATGTATTCTTGCCCGCTCACTTTTTAATCTATACATCAACTCCTTGATTGATCTTCTTCATAATTTGGATTCCCATCCTCCCAATCTAGCACAATGTAAAGTACCGATACTTCTTTACGCTGATGATGCCGTTATTATCTCACAGACCCCTATCGGATTGAAAAGAGCAGCAACACTAAACTATGGCAGAGAAATAAAAAATCCTGGTCTTTGCTAAAAGAGCTATTCAATATTCTTGAAGAGTAGAAGGGCATAATTTAGAACAAGTTAATGCATTTAAATACCTTGGAGTGATTTTCCACTCAAAAGCTACTGTACTTGGAACACTCATTTGAATTATGTGGTACAATCAGCCCGTAGGTCCTCAAATGCTATCAAACACTTTTTTTTACATAGGCAGAGGACTATTAGTCCCTGCAGCCTTAAAACTTTTTGAGGCCAAAACATTGACACAAATTCTCTATGGAGCACAAACAGGAATTTTTTTGAAGAAAGAGTCATAAGAAACTGTACAAACAAAATTCCTCCGATCAATTTTAGCTGCACCTAGAGGAACATCAAATGCCCAGTTGAGACTAGAAAAAGGAATGCCTCAAATTCAGGTTAGGGCCTGGAAGATGATGTTAACTTTTTGGTTGAAAATTCAATTCTTTCCAGTTGGTTTGACCCGTCTAGTCCTGATTGATAACTTTTCCTCTCCCTGGAAATAGGCGACAGAGCATAAGCTGGCTTTATATGGGCTTTCCTCAAGTTTTTCAGCTATGATCAAGCCAAGCAATTGGTTATTGTTAGAATAAGAGAGATGGAATTGCAGTTAGAAGTTAATAGGATACCTCTTCACAGTAGAAATCAGGTAAGATGGGATACATGGGAACCAGCAAGTTATCTGAAAGACCGAACCTTTCCCAAGATTAGAATAGCACTTTTAAGAGCTAGATTTAGTATCCTTCCATTAGCACTTCTGCAAGGCAGGTATAATAAAACCCCCTTAGCAGAGAGAATTTGTACATGTGGTAATAAAACATTGAAAACATGTCTCATGTTTTATTATGCTGTAAATATTACAGGGATATCAGATCAATATACATTCACCCAGGGAGACCAGACAGTTTTTATGAGAACCATCTTCTTCAGGACTCAAAACCAGCCATCACATGTGCAGTAGCTAAATTTTGTGCTGCCACAATGATAATAAGGCAAAACCAGTTAAAGAAGTAGGGGTTTTTGCTTACTTCTCTATTTTATCAATATTTTGTTTAGCTATCTTTTAATAAATTTTTGAGGATATACAGTATTTTACAATATAGTATTACAATATAGTATTAATATATTGGACATATTGTTTAGTTAAATAAATATGTCATTATTGTAATAGGGATCTATAGATTATAGATTATATTATAATTGTTTTAATTTACATATAATTGTAAGGGACGCGGTGGCGCTGCGGGTTAAACCGCTGAGCTGCTGAGCTTGCCGATCGGAAGGTCGGCGGTTCGAATCCGCGTGACGGGGTGAGCTCCCGTTGCTAGTCCCCAGCTCCTGCCAACCTAGCAGTTCGAAAACATGCAAATGTGAGTAGATTAATAGGTACTGCTTCGGCGGGCAGGTAACGGCGTTCCGTGTAGTCATGCTGGCCACATGACCACGGAAGTGTCTACGGACAAACGCCGGCTCTTCAGCTTTGAAACGGAGATGAGCACCGCCCCCTAGAGTTGGACACGACTGGACTTAATGTCAAGGGAAACCTTTACCTATATATAATTGTACTCATTTGACTTATTTCAATTTTATTTGCTATTTTTATTAATGTCATGTTGCTGGACTGTATAAACATTATTACTTACTATCTTAAAATAAGATCATGGCCCCATTATTTTCTAAATAATCAGAATGGCACATGTATGCTAAAAAACTATTTTTCAAGAATTTAAAATTAAAATAAATGATTACCTTGAATTGGGGCAAGAAAAATACAAGTCATCTTCATCATTATACTTTTTTCTCGGTTTTGCACTTGTAGGTATTTCTTGTTCTATGATCTGCATATCTGAACTTACTGAATGGGAAATACCACTGGGAAAAAAATGTTTGAAATGTTAGCTTCTAAAGGGAAAAAACAAAATCAGACTGAAGTCAAAGTAATTGCAGCCAACACAGTCCAGAACAACAAAGGAAACTTTGTAGCACAAATCTTATTTCAGGCCTTCTAAGGGTAGGCAACCTACAGCATCACATCCTATTCTTGTAGCCTTTTTGGTGACCTGCAGAGCTCCCACTGTGGTTGCTGACGTATGAAAAATAGTGTAAACCCAAAAATCCAAGTTAAAAAACAAAGAATGTTTAAAAAATACCTAACAAAAACAACCTACTGCCCACATGTGTGATGTGCCCCTCCCATTTTTTGACCCTTCAATATATTGAGGCCTTTAATCACTAAAGGTTGCCAAGAGGTCCTGTCTTAAGCTGTGACACCAAACTTAAAGCATCCTTAAATAGTACTTTTAAAAGCCTTTCCCAAGAGCCTGTCGCTTGGGGCGCTGTTTCAAACTCTGATGCCTGGCAAGAAGTCCAGAGAGAAGGTGCAGCCCTTGACTCACCCTGAAGAAGGCCTTTAGAGGCAAAGGGGCTGGCCTTGGGGCAGGGGATCTGGTTCTTGTGCCCCCCCTCAGCTACAGAAGCCCTGTGGGGGACTCTGGGTCAGCCCCTCCCTCTCAGCCCAAGAGCCAGAGTGGTCCAAGGGTGCAGGTGCTAAACCAGGAGTGAGGAGACCCATTTTCTAGACCCTCTTCAGTTATGGAAGCTCCCTGGGGAACTTTGGCCCAATCACCAGTGCAGAGTCGTACTGAAGATGCTGGACTAAGGGGAAGAGGACCCAGGACCAAGTTTCCTGGGCTGGTCACTCTCTCTGCTCACCTGCCTCACAGGGTTACTGTGGGGGAAAAGAGGAAAAGACTCTTGAATGAAAGGCATCTACTAAGTTACATTAAATTAAAACATCTTATTGGAACAATTGAGCCATATGGCTAGCTTCCCTGGATTCAAAACTTATTATGCAGCAACTCTGAATATTTATTTATTTTTCAAATTTTGCCACCACCCATCTCCCCCCAGAAGAGGGAGTTATTATGTTATTATGCTGGAATATACATAATAAATCATGTGAATGCTAGACATCAAACAGCTTGTGACAGGATGTAGCCAAAAATTTCCTTCTCTTCTATGAGCTCTGCATACTACCTTGCTTGCAATCAATCACAAGGAAAAGATTCCACACACACAATATTTAATACCTTGATACGTTAAACAAGTAATCCGGGGTGGGATAGAGGGAGTCATCTCGAGATGCCAGGACTATAAACTCTATTAGCCAGTAGCACAGCATCTTGGTAAGTGAAAAAATATCAAGACATGTACAATATTAAGGTGAATTCTCTAATTCAAATTCATACCTTCTATTACTACTGAATCCCATGCCAAGTCTTTCTACCTCTGCTTTCTTTTTACCGGACACATTTAATTTTTCATCCTTCATTTGAATTTCAAGATCTTTGTAGGCCAGTCGTAAAGATGATACCCTAAAAAGAAAACCCCAAGACAACTGATATATCTTGGATGAATGCCAGAAAATCTTCCTCATAATATAAATGAAGTAATGTTTTTCAGTACATAAACCAGAAGTATATGAATTAACTGAGTAAAATTCTTTTCCCTATATTGTTAAAATCAGAGAGTTCTACCTTTACGGGAGGATCCAAATTTAATCAAACTTTGTATTGGATACTGAATATTATTTTGCTTCTAAAGGATTAAAGGTAAGGGAATATTCCTCTTACAGAATAATGTTTCTCTGGTTCTCCACACCCCTGCAAAACAGATTACAGGGGCTCTGCAGAACAGCGTTTGAACAGGATACCAGTCTGGGGGAGAGCTAGTGTGCAAGATGGGCAAGACTTGCCCTGGGGCAAGATGGGATGTCTCCCACTCCCACACACTGCTTATGGTTCTGTCCTACCTTTTCCAGCAGGATTGTGAAGAGGAGGATGGAAACATTTGTTTCAGATGTCAATCATTAAACTGTGCCTCCACCCAAATATGGTTAGTTGAAACAAGCTAACTTTTTATAAACTATAGTTTTCTGCTTGCTTGTTTCTGCTAATCATAGTTAAGAGGAACAGTACTTTACCCCAAAACTTGGTTAGTCTAAAATGGACCTCTTTTTCTTAACTGTTCGGGTAACAGGAATATAGAGAATAAGTGGGTTCAAGGGTCATCCAGATTAATCCTCTTAAAAAAAACAGTATTGTCACTCTCAATAAGGAAAATATAAGTGCTGCCATTTTAGAAGACACACTGGGTAAAAAAGCATCTCCAATCTGTATTTGATCAGAGGGCAAGTGCTGCAAGTTATGAACATGGAGAACTCTGTACACAAAACGTAACAGTTGGATAATGCAGTGTATGAATGCACGTATTAAGAAAGTATATATGAAGACGTTATTCTATTTGATTTTCATAAAAATTACTAGTTTTGCATTTACCACTGGTACATTTAATGAATCCTTTGTAATGATACAGAATAGAAATGAACGTTTACGAAATATAAAAATGATCTACCAGGAAAGACCACCAGATACTTCATTAAAGAGGTAACAAGTAAATGGAAACTGATGGATTACAGTTAGACAAATAGATACCAGAATAAACTGACTGTGAAGTATTGTGGTATTAATTCCTATCTTGAAGCCATGCAATATGCTGCAAAAGCTTTCAATCAGTCAATGTGCTTTGAGTTTTCAGTTAAAAAACAAAAATCACACTTACTGTTATTTCTGTCTGACAGCATTAACAAAATCAGAAATATCAGAACATAGTTCTTCAAAGAAAGGTGCAATAATTTTTTTAACCTACCTTGAGAAGAATTTTAGTCAAATTGCAACACAAGCATTTAATCAATGTGAATAAAGATGCAATGTGAAGTCATTAAGAATAGCTTGACATCCCATTTTGGTAGCTAAAATTCAGTAAATTATTGCAGACATTAAACCTTAATATTTCCATAATTGATCAAGAAATTTGTGTGCTGTTTACAGGAATATTTCCAAATGGCAGCTATGTTTATTTAAACACAATTCCTATACTGCCCGTGAAAGTAGTGGAAAGGGATATATAGAAAGATAACAGCATAAGGCTGAATTTGTTAAAATAAACAATGCGCAGTGTAGAATGTTTGCTGTATTCTCTCCTTTGCAACCTAAAACAATCCAAGCATTATACATGTATTTAACAGCCTCTTAAGTTCTAAGGTGTCAGATGCCTTTCAGCTTTTGAAAAATGACGTGATACGATTATTTAGCTGCAGGTCCTGCACCAAAGTAAAGCAGGTATCACTCCTAAAGTTCCTTGCATCAAAGGGCATTCAGACGTCTGCCTCTTCAAACACCCCATGCCATTCTGCAAAGAGAGAATCTGATGGGTGCCAAAAAGCAGCCTACTTACAGCGGTTCTTCCTTCTCCGTTGTTTTGCTGGCTTCCTTCAGTTTATCTACTGCCAATGCTTGTTTTTCCATCTCATTAAAACTCTTGCTGCTCATTTTCTGCGCCCCCAAACCACCTTTCTTAGCTCCAAGCTTTAACAAGAAAAAGATTCTATACTTAAAATAATGTGAGAGGAAAATAAAAAAGGTGTCACAATACTAGATCATGAAGTTATTTTGTGTTTTCTTTCTTTCAGAACTAAATGGACAGGAAACAGCTCTGGTCAAGGCAAGGGAAGCTGTACAAACAAGGCCTGGCTGCTGCATTCATGATGCTTCACAGCCTTATTGCTCCTGGCTTGTGATGGCCACTACTGTATTTCAACTGCTGGATGAGGCAAATCTACGGTTAGCTCATACCACAGCATGAAAGAGTGCTCTGATTCTGCTTTGAAGGCAGTTAACAACAAATATAGATTTGTTAAATTCAGATGTTATAAAGGTGAGACAAAGGCTACTATAAATTAGGATATGTGGAAAATAATCAGATGGAAATCTGTTAACTAGAAAAAAAACAACTTAGATGTGGAATTTGGTAAAGCAACATTGTGAGATGAGTACAAAAGTGCATTCTAATTGCACCTGCTTGTATGGCTCATATAAATGCTTGTACAAATCACATGAAATGCAGCTGGAGCAACCTACTTCTAAGTTACCATCTAGAAAAGCAGGCTAGGGATACATGCAATTAAGAAAATAGCTCATCAAATTACTACCCCTTGATTCCAAGTCAGTTCTACAGAAGTAATTTTGGCAAGTATATCTCTAAACAGATGTAGAACCCAATCCAGCTGGATTTGCAGCAAACCACGAGGCTAAAGTGACAACCAGTGCATGGGCTCTGCCTCATTACTTAAGTTTAACGGCTGTTTCCTGATACCTGACTGAAGTATGTAAGTTGTTGCATTCGCATCATGCCATCATCACTCACTTTTCATACTTCATCTCCCATTCTATCGTAATGGAGGCTCTGGGCAATTCAAGAGCTGTGGGTATGACTCCAACAAGGGAGGCTTGATTCTCTCCCCGCCTCACCCCCATTTCAACTGGTTAGTAACAGGATGTCACTTTTTAAGAGAGGATGATATGCATATAGACCTGGCTATCGAGACCTAATTTGATCACAGTACTTCAGAACTATACAACTCTTTATATAATAACTTTCAGCAACTATATGAAGAAGAACATGAATCTCTTGAGCAGCCCATTAAAAGAGAGACTTGAAAATAACAGGCTAAATACGTACTCCCTTTTTCACTTGATTTGGTTTCTTCTTCATCACACAACTGACTTCTGTAAGAACAATACACATCCTATGAATTATATACATCATAGCATGATTAAATTAGCATTAACTGTAATATCTGTAAAAACATAAAACACCATAATTCCCCATTTAACTTAAAGCATTAGGGAAAGTAATACAATATAGTATGGAATTTGTTTTTGACATTTAGAAATAACTGTAAGAAACATCATTAGAATCAAACCCACAAAAGAGGGGAGGGAGAGCAGTATCATAGTGACAACAATTCAGGGAATCTGTTTAGCATTTCAAGATATATCTTCATTTTCCCCCCCAAAGAACATAAAATACAATCAGCCCTGGAGAAAGGGAATGCTAGGCACCTGCTTATAAATCAATCAATGCACTTCCAAAGTTCTGTATTTCTTAAGAAAAGAATTTAACATAAAAAGGGAAATATGTTTCTCCAGAATGCCTCAATTTCCCTTGAGGAAAAGTAAAATGACATTCTAAGTTGAATAAAGTAACTGAATATTTGTATATAAGTAAATTAAGTACACTGAAGTTCTACAACAGTTTACCAACTGACACATTGAAGAAAAATAGAGCAATTTTTCAGAATTAAGAGATCTGCCTCAGCAGCCTTTCCTTCAGGAAGGTAAATCTTTAGCACCCCTACAGTTTATCTTCACAAGGCTGAGATGGCTTAATGTCATAAACTTTGGGGAGTGGGCATTGTTGTGCTTCAACAGATGGCAATGCCCGGCCAGCCCTGGCTGATTTCAGAAGCCAAGAGGTGGTGGCCAGACACCAAGAAAGCCCAGAACGATGGATGAGACTGGGAACCCCCATCTCAAACAAACACACAAAAAATTTGGAAGGAGGTCATAGCAAAATGAGTCAGTAGCCTTGCCAAGAAAACTACACAGATGCAGTCACCAGGCATTGAGCTTGATCTGGATATCTTGGCCTTTATAAATAATTCCTGTGCCATATGGCAGCGAGGGCAGGGGAAAACCTCTGTATTAATTTTTATATAACTGCAGGCCAAAATAGATACATCCTGTTTTTCAAAAGAAATTTTATTGATCATGGCCTTATGGCTAGACTAAAGGGTACATGATATATTAGTATTACCTCAAACAATGCATGTATTTAGCAAATATAAGAATGAAGTATTTTTACCAGATCTGCATTTGTGGCTGATCACTATTTTACTGCACTTGGACAGAACAAGTAGAAATGATAACAGAACAGTTGGGGATGAAAACAATCAATTGCAACTACAGAGTAACCAGCTCCTTTCATATGAGGAAGTGGGGGGAAAAGCTAAGAGAACTGAGAAAGAGAGAGGAGTGAGGCAGTTGATAAAAAGAAAAGAAGGAGGAAGGAAAAGAAAAGGAGATAATTAGTACATAGAAAAGAGAAGACCCTTGTCACCCTTGTAAAAAAACCAGGCAGTCATTCTGTAAACAATCATGGAATTCTGAACCTCTTAACAGGATCGACTTAGACCCCTTATTATTATCTGTTCCTGCAATGTTATTGCCTAATACAATTTTAATTGTTTATGAATAGTCCTTCAAACAAATGAAAGCCAGAGCATAATACTTCCCATGTCTAAAATGCAACTCTATCAGAAAACAGCTGACAAAAGAGAAGACAACCTCAGTATCAGAACTGAGGTAGTGGCAGAAAGATTTAGTATTATATGCATTTATTGCCAAAATAAACGTAGAAGAAATTATGCCATTTCTTACCAAGTAAACCCAGTTCTGTTACATGGCTCTTTTTAAAAAATGTATTCAGATGTACAAGATTTAAATATCAATGTTATCCACAACCACCTTTGCTGACACAGTAAATCTACAAATGGATCTGTCTTAAAAATCAGATTCTGTATCTAGACTGCTGAAGGGAAAAATCAAAAGGCGCTGAAGGTCTAGTGCTTCATTATGTGTATAAACTCTTAAAATTATGGTGACATTTCCGGATTGTAATAACCTCCTTCAGGGACAGGAGAAAAGTGTATCCCCATATAACAGAATAGAATAGAACTTTTTCTTAAGGTCAAAGGCCAGTAACCTGAATAGCCTAGAAGTAATAAACTGTCCAGAAAATGTAATAAATAGATATTAACACAGTAAGACAGATAACATTCATCATCTGTTGCTAGATCTCTATCTAGACAACTGCATGCAAACTGGTTGAAAGCCACCCCAAAACGTAACATGTTACATACTGGGCTACCAAATAAAATCTCACCGCTCTTTGGTTACTTCAATAAAAACAGGAATAAAGTTTTGGAAGCAAGAGAAAATTGAAAAAGAAATTAGAAGCATGTGGATATATTTGCTGGAACTGATAATGCAAGCTAAGGAAATTAACATAATGCTCTATTCCACAGAAGCATGTGGAAATTGAAGCAGCAAAACAGGATAACTAAAACATCCAGTCACCTTTGTTAGGTGCAGTGCCTGAAGTATTTACATTCTCCAAGTTGGCTAAAATAAGACATAAAAAATACATATCACTAACTAAACAAACAATTGCATTTATACAAGACTGCAGCTATATTGATCCTAAGAGCCAATCTACCAAATTTCCCCTCAACCCCCCACCCCCAAAAGCATATGGTTCCGATGTCTGGGAGTTGTACCATTTGAGAATTATGGAAGAAACAATTTAAGTTCCTCCATGTTACAGGAACATATCTGTGACAAGTTAGCAAATCTCTGGTCTCCTAGAATAATGGAGGTTTTGATTTGTTCATTCATTTAAATTTTCCCCTTGTATACTGATATAGTTTAAACATGGACGCACCATGTCAACTGAAAAACAAGCATCAGGAATGAAGATCCAGACTACTTTAAATAGAAAGGTATTTCTGGCTGAATTGCAAAAATGCTGAGAGTATATCCAGAATTGTGGCTCTATTATATGGTGCTAATCACCATATCCTCAAAGAAACGCAGCTTCAATTATGCATACATTGTTGTATGCTGCTCAGAGTCACCTTGTATGAGATGAGCGGCCATATAAATGTGAACAATAAATTAAATAAATTAAATAAATAAGTATGCCAGATGTTATTGGAAGAAACACAAATTGTTGAAAAACTTCTATTCTAAAACATGTCTCAGTAATATAGCAATGATGTGCAAATCTGACTCAAATGCATCTTCCAAATTCTAGTAATAGTAAGCTGTTGAGGGCTGGGATAATTTTTATTACGAATTTGCTAACAAGTCAGCAAACACAATGTAAGATTTGTACTGTTTTCTCCAACCTGATACATCTTTAGACATTCAGAGATCTTTTGGACTGTTTACCTAAAGAAGCTTGAGGTGATACACTAAGGTAATCGACACTTGGTCCACATTCTGGATCTTCTAGAAATATAAAAAGAATAAACATATAAATGTTAAGGACTAATTGTTAGTACAGTTCTAGATCCTTGACCCACATACAGTTACCTTGATTCCCCGTTTTCCCAGTCAATCAACTTCTGTTCTCACCTATTTGAATTAAAGTCAGTTAGGGTATGCAGAAAATCTATCTGGACCTGCACTAATTACAACAGGCAACTTAAAAGTATGTTTTTCATCAGAGTGTCATATTTGTAGGAGTTTTCATGTGTGACAAAACTGCCATGGGTGACAATAAAGCAGCAAAAATAATCTAGTAAGTACTTTTGTATAGGTTTTAAAAAGCAATACAAAGCTATCTGCTATTTATCAAACAACCTTATAAAAACTAAGGGCATAAAGTTGACAGGATTTAGGAGTTTTATATTTTTGCTACATTCTGCTACACGCTTTAAAAACAAAGTTGCTAAACTATACCATCTTTGCTTTCTGAATTATTTTCTGAAGAGTTCTGCTGTGGATTAATAGTTTTCTGTTGTGATGATTCCCAGTCAATTACCTACAAAAAAGAAAAACCAAGTTATTAGCAGTGTGAAGTCCAAAGAATTAGAATTAAAATTAAGCTAATCAGAATTAGTTTAGGTACAGATTAATTTTCATAGCATATCTATCTATCTACCTTAATTAAGCTATTATTCTGACATGATCTCATTTAGAAAGAAAGCTGAAGAATCATATTGGATATGAGTATTGAGGAAGTTTTAGTTTCATGTCCCAGGCAGTTATGGTAGTGGAATATTTTTATTCATTCATTCATTCATCCAATTTCTATAGCTGCCCATCTCAACCAGTGACTCTGGGCGGCTCACAACAATAAAAACCATAAAACCATAAAACAATTACAATTAAAACAATTACAATAAAAATAAATATACATGGCTGCCAAGTAAACAATGTAAGATGTCAATAAAACCAAGAAACGGGACCATTACCACACTCGGGGCTCCAGACCTGGGCACATAATCAGGTCTTCACAGCCTTACAAAAGGCCAACAGGGTTGGGGACATCCTGATCTCTGAGGGGAGAATATTCCAGAGGGCAGGCGCTACAGCTGAAAAGGCACGCCTTCTAGTCCCCAACTGACATTCTTTGGCTGACGGGATCCGTAGCATGCCCAATCTACCAGATCGAATTGGACGGGTAGAAACAACTGGGAGAAGGCAGTCCCTTAGGTAACCCGGTCCCAAGCCATGAAGGGCTTTAAAGGTGACAACCAGCACCTTGAATTGCACCTGGAAGCACACCAGCAACCAATGCAGCTCCCGTAGCAGTGGTGTTACGTGTGTCGAATATCCGACTCCACTTACTACACGTTCAGCTGCATTCTGCACCAGCTGAAGCTTCCGAATGCTCTTCAAGGGCAGTCCCATGTAGAGCGCGTTGCAGTAATCCAGACGGGAGGTCACAAGGGCATGAGTGACAGTGAATAGAGCCTCCCGGTCCAGGAATGGGCGCAACTGGCGCACAACCCAAAGGTGTGCAAAGGCCCTCCTAGCCACAGCTGCCACCTGCTCTTTGAGCAGGAGCCATGAGTCTACGAGGACCCCCAGATTGCGCACCGGGTCCGTCTGGGGCAGTGCAACCCCATCCAAGACCAATGATGGAAAAACCTTGTCACTGGAAGGCCCACAAACCCAAAGCCACTCAGTCTTGCTTGGGTTGAGCTGAAGCCCATTGCACCCCATCCAGACCCTTACAGCCTCCAGGCACTGGGTCAGGACATCCACGGCATCAATCAGGCGGCCAGGGGTGGAGATATAAAGCTGGGTATCGTCAGCATATTGATGATACCTCGCCCCAAACCGTCGGATCACCTCCCACAATGGCCTCATGTAGATGTTAAATAGGAGAGGGGAGAGAACCGAGCCCTGAGGCACCCCACAAAGTAGGGGACGTGAGCTGGACCTCTCCCCCCCTATCAACACCGACTGGAACTGACCCCAGAGGAAGGAGGAGAACCAGCACAATACTGTGCCGCCAACCCCCAACTCCCGAAGCCGGTCCAGAAGGATACCATGATCAAAGGTTGCTGAGAGGTCAAGAAGAGCAAGGATGGTCGCACTGCCCCCATCCCGCTCCCGCCAGAGGTCATCTAAGAGTGCAATCAATGCCGTCTCAGTCCCGTAACCTGGCCTGAACCCTGACTGAAAAGGGTCCAGATAATCCGCTTCATCCAGGGTCCTCTGCAGCT
This sequence comes from Candoia aspera, assembly GCF_035149785.1. Lineage (NCBI taxonomy): Eukaryota > Metazoa > Chordata > Lepidosauria > Squamata > Candoiidae > Candoia > Candoia aspera. The sequence continues at coordinate 79,048,268 of NC_086159.1, forward strand.
GCCACGCAACCACTCTCTCCACAACCTTCCCAAAAAAGGGGAGGTTGGAGACTGGACGAAAATTATGCAGGTTGGTGGGGTTGAGCAATGGCCTCTTGAGGAGAGGACGCACCACTGCCTCCTTAAAGAGTTGGCGGGACCATGCCCTCTCTCAAAGAGGAATTAACCACCGCCCAGACCCAATCATGTGCCTCCTCCTGGGCAGCCTTGACCAAACAGGAGGGGCACGGATCCAATACAGAAGTGGCCAAACTAGCAGCTGCAAGGGCCCTGTCCACTTCCTCAGGTGCAACCGGATCAAACTCCCCCCAGATAACCATGTCAGACTTAGCTCCCGCAGCCTCCACTGGCCCTGCCTTAAGGCTGGAGTCCAACGAGGAGCGGATGCGAGCGACTTTACCTGCCAGATGCTCAGCATATTCCTCACAACGGCCCTGAAGGTAGACCCCCAAATCACTCCCTCCAAGGAGAGTCCAGGTCACCCAAAACAGGGCCCCTGGGCGGCTATCTGCAGATTCAATAAGGGTGGAGAAATAACCACGTTTCGCTGTCCTTACCACCACAAGTAGGTAGGCTCTAACAGCGGCTCTAGCTCATGTTTGATCGTCTTCGCTTCCCACCTTCCACCAGCGGCGCTCTGGGCATCTCTTAGCCCTCTTAAGCTTCCTCAGCTCCTCTGTAAACCACGGGGAGCCATGGGCATGGAGAGGCCACTCAGGCGCAATCCAATCCAAAGCCATGGCCACTCTCTCATTCCACGCGGCCACCAAAGCTTCAGTCGGACTGTGCGGCAGACTTCCCAGAACAACCCCAAGCTCCCTTTGAAACCCTACTGGGTCCATCAGTCGCCTGGGGTGGGCTGATCTAACAGGCCCAGCCTCCCTGCGGAGGGTGGTGATGCCAGAACACTGGAGGCTCACCAGGAAGTGGTCTGACCATGACAGGGGAGAAACTAAAACCTCCCCCAATATCAGAGCACTCTGCCACTGCTCCGACAGAAAAACCAGGTCAGGCGAATGACCACCAATATGCGTCGGGCCCTGGATTACTTGGGACAAGCCCATGGCTGTCATGGTAACCATGAACTCCCGAGCTACCTCTGACCCCAAGGAAGGCAAGTTGAAATTCCCCAAGACCATAAGCCTGGGGAACTCCACTGCCAGCCCAGCTACAGAGTCAAAGAGCTCAGGCAGGGAGGTCGCTACGCAGCAGGCAGGCTGATACAATAGCAACAGTCCCAGCTGATCCCTAGAGCCCAACTTAACAAACAGGGTCTCGCACCTGGCAATCTGAGGAGCAGCGCCCCTGGATGACTCCCAAGTGTCTCGGATGACCACCGCCACTACCCTGGGGTCTCAGCTGGTGCCACACCTGGAAACCAGCTGGGTACATCTCAGAAAGGGGAACTCCCCCTTCCTTTCCCAGCCATGTCTCCATAATACAAGCCAGGTCAGCTTTCTCATCCACGATCAAATCATGGATGAGGGTGGCCTTATTACAAACCGACATGGCATTTAGTAGCAGAAGCTGACAGCCCAGGGCCTTGAAAGTCTGCCAGATGGGGCCCGGGAGTGAGTTTGAGGGGCTGGAATGTGCCACAGGAACGATACACCTGTGGCCCCTTCCATGTAAAAACCTTGCCCCTTGTCTCCCACTGTATCTCCCTCTACCTGTCATTACTGGGATGTTATAGCCTGCCCTCATCCCTCCAGAGCCTTTCCCCCTCCCCTGTCTATCAAGCTCCATGCCCAGGCCCACACCTCCCACCTCACATACAACATACAATTCCCAGCCAGGCTCCTAGATACCTGAGGTGCTTCTGCAATATTGGCACTCAGCACCTCTAGTTAATCAAGGGCCCCTTTGTTAATATGTTTTCTACTACAGATTAAGGTTACTATGGTAACTAATCATTTTGGCCAGGTGAAGAGGTTGAATTTAATTGTCCTCTTTTCGGATGTTAATTTTTGCAGGGGGGGGGGGAGAAGAACTTGCCTGGACTTGTTTTAGTTTCAGTTTCCCTTCTGTGTAGGCTTGCAGAGAATATGCAGCTGAGAGAAATCTCTCCTCTCAGCAAACAGCCTTTAAATATGTTTGTTTTCTGTAAATAAAATTATTTTATAGAAATGCCTGGTGTGTGACTTTTCTGATCTCTCCTGGGCCAAAGGCTTTCCTAGCAATCTGCTAACACCCTTCTCCTCATCCCCCATCCACCAACCATACTACTGTATGCCTTAAGCCAGTCTCCTCTCACCAGACTGCTTAGGCTCCAATTACACAGTCCCTGTGATTCAAGCCCCTCCCTGGCTCTCACCCATGGGCAGGGGACATTTTACTATCGGTTTGCTTTTTGTACAAAAACACATTTATGGTTTGTAAGATTCCTTCTAATCCCAATTAAACAGATTTAAAATAATAATAAAATGTACATTTTATCAGTTATATGGAGCTCACTGAGCAAGTGAAGAGACAGAGCAAACGGGCTCGACAGGGAATTCCACTGAGAAGAAAGGCTGAGGAGAGAAGAGCCAGGGAGGTGTGAGGACTGCTGAACTATTCCCTGAGTGATGTTCACTGCTCATTGTGTAACAGGGCATTGCTTGCTGCTGACCTAGTTTTGAGCTCAGTCCATGAGACACATAAGGAAGCCAGCTCGCCAGTGAGCAAGCTTACTGAGTGAATGAACAGGACCTTAGTGAGACAGACACTTTTTTTGTGGTTCATCTGAAGAACACGGAGACAGAAGGAACTTTTTTTGTGACCCACAGAGAATGTGACATGTTTGCTTTCCTTCCAAAGACAGACTTTATACATGCTATAAGTGAAGGTGATTGCTCTCATGGAAGATAAGGTAAAAAGGTCCTGAGGCAAAGCTACAACTTATCAGGGAAAATGATGTACTCTTGGATCAGACACAGGAAGCCCCTGAAGAGGGAATATGGCATCAAGAAACTTCCTAGGAGACAGAAGATAGCCAGGTGAAAGGAATGGAGAGATGGAGGAACGTGATATATATTTAAAAAATCAGCCTGTCAAGAAGACCTCTCATTTCCTGAAGCATCAGAACAGACTTCAAACTCTCCACACTGTTGTTTCTGGACCCTGGACAAGAAACAGGAGCTGCCACCACAAAGAAATTGATTAAAAGGTTTCTCTGGGTTTTGCAAAGGGAGATTTTTCTGCCTGAAGTGAAAGGGACTAGAACAGTCCTAGTCTGTTAACAGAAGGGTGCTGCTTCCTGGGCCAGTAATTCAAGAGGAGACAGAAAGTGTCCCAAGAATTAGAATAATAGGATTGGAAAGGATCACAGAAGTCATCTAGTCCAAGCCTCTGTTAAGTGCAGAATCCACTAAAGCATCTCTGGCAGGTGACCACTCAGCTTCTATTTGAAGATTTCTAGTGAAGAAAAACTCACTGCTTTATCTTGGCAGCCTGTACAACATACAGCCAGGAAGTTCCCCCGACATATAGTCTGAACCTCCTTCCTTGGAGTCTTAACTCACTAGTTCTGGTCTTGTATTAGAAAATGAGAGAATAGAAAATAAGTCCATTCCTTCTTTTGTGTGACAACCATTCAGATATTCGAGGACTGCTATCTTATCTCCCCTCAACTGTCTCTCTTGAAGGCTTAAACATATAGAGCTTGGTTTCCAAACCTCTCACCTTCTTGGTAGCTCTCCTATGAACTTGCTCCCATCTATTACTGCCTTTTTTAAGATGTGATCCTCAGAACTAGTCACAGTACTCCAAGTAGGGTGTAACTAGGGCAGAGTAGAGTGGAACAATTACTTTCTGTGATCTGGATTCTGTGCTTCTATTAATGCACCCACTGTTCAAGACTGTTTAAAGCTTTTTGAATCTTCTCTTTCATCTTAAGTATTAACCATTTTTCCAAATTCGTGTCATCTAAAAACTTGATGAACACTCTGTCAACTCCCTCATCCACTTCATTGATAAAATGTGTTGAACAGCACAGGGCCCAGGATAGAGTCTTGTAGAATTCTACTCAATACTTCCCTCCAAGTTGAAGTAAAGCCTTAATGAGCACTTTTCAACTGAATCCATTCAGCCAATTGTGCATCTAACAATACAGCTCATACAACTCAGTTATACTAAGGAGAATATCATGAAGACTTCATCAAAGGCTTTGCTGAGGTTCAGATGCATTATGTCTATTGCATTCCCCAGGTAGTAATTCTGTTGAAGAAGGAGATATGGTAAAAGTGACACAATTTGTTTGTGACAAATCCATGTTAATTTTAACATGCTTATTCAAGTGCTCACAAATATGCTGCTTCATAATCTGCTAAAGGATCTGGGAGGGGATATATGATAGCAGTCTACTCTATTTCCCCAGGTAGAACTGACAGATTAAAACTACAAGGAAGACATCAGGAGGAACTTCCTGAGTGAACAAACTGTTAGCTAATGGAACAGATTTCCACATGAGTTTTCCTGCACTGGAGATTTTCAACAGAGACTGGATGCTCATCTATCAGAGATGCTCTACTTGATCTTGCACTGACCAAGGGATAGGACTAGATGACTTCTATCATCTACTGTCTGCCCAGCTGGTCTATGATAAAGTCCTACAAAGGTATCACTTTTGTCCTATCCTAACCAAAGCACATTCAACAGGATTTCTATGCTCCAATTCTGTGTAAGTACTAGTCTTCCTTTACATAACACCCACCCTTCCTGTTGGTTCTGTTCCTTTAAGTTGTAGCATTACCGTACCACGGGCCTGTCATGAATAACATTCCATTAACTTTCAGTGATGCCAGTCCCATCAAATTTGTCTTCCTGAGTTAGGATCTCTAGTTCTCCCTATTTTCCATCCTTGGTGCATTGATGTAGAAATACTTGAGGCTTCGGTTGGCATCACCTACCTGGAAAACCAACTCAGCTAAGACTGCAAGGTCCCATAAATTCCTGAGAAGGCTGTAAAAGAGGCAAGAGACTATGGATAGAGATCTTCATGTCAAAAAAAATGCAGGAAGGTTGGCAATGTCCCAAAAATAAGATGCTGGAAATATAATCACACACCATTCAATGAGGGGAAAAAAGGGAGACAACGTATAAAACTGCTGTGGATGCACAGGGAATTTCTGATTGAGCTAAAAGTTCGAAGTGACATGTATAGAAAATGCACCACGAAAATGCATCAGCAAGTAGCAAGTATCTGCAGAAACAGTATTAGAAGTGCTAAAGCTCAAAAAGGAACTTAGGGTTGCAAGGGAAGCTAAAAAGCAACAAAAGGGTGTGTGTGTTTGGCTGTATCAGTTAAAAAAGAAAGAAAAAGTAAAGGGCAGGTCTTATGCTGGGAGAAGATGGTATAACAGCGACAGGTGGAGGAGGGGGTATAATTCCTACTTGATAATTGTGCTTAAATGGCCCTGAGTACTGGCAATTCAAGGTAAGTAAAGAGATTATCAGGGGACACCTTGCTACCATAAAGGAGTTTAAGTCTCCGGGAACAGACAATTACATCTAAGAATCTTGAAGCAACTTGCTGATGTCATCTTGGAGCCCCTTTCTGTGATCCTTGCAAAATCATGGAAGAAGTACATTGCTTGGAGAAATGCAAAAGTTTCTATCTTCAAAAAGGGGAAAAAAGAGGACACTATCAACATTAATATTGAGTAAAACTCTGGGAAAAATTATTAAGCAGTCAGATTGTGAGCATTTAGAAAATAATGCATTGCTTGGACCTAGTATGGATTTGTCAAAAATAAATTATGCCAAGTTACCATCTCCTTTCAAGTAGTATGACCGTGTGATGGACCTAGCATATCTTGACTTCAGCAAAGCACCTGATGAATTCTCTCATTAGATGCTACCAGAGATGACAACATGTGGATTGGAACATACCACTGGATGAAAACAGAGATGGTTGAACAATTGTAACTAACGGATGTACATCAATGGTTGGAAGGTGTTGAGTTGCATACTACAGGACTTTGTTCTAGGCCTTGTATTACTCATTTATTTGTTTGTCTGTTTGTTTGTTTGACTTGGATAAGGGGTTAGAAACCATGATCATTATACTTGCGAAAGACAGAAAGGGGTTGGGTGGGAGTAGCATACATCTGAGTGTCAAGATTCAGGAGGATCTGGAAATCAGCATAAAGAATTTCAACAGGGACAATGCAGAGCCTTACATTTAGACAGGAAAAATCAAAGGGATAAGTATAGGATGAAGGACCACCCTGGACAGCAGTACTTATTGTTCCTTTTTACTTACTCTACAATGATCAGTATGTACCTAGATTATTATGTTCAGTTTGGGGCACTGCATTTTAGGAAGGACAATGACAAATTGGAACACATCCAAGATGATAAAGGACCTGAAAAGAAAAATCTAAGAGGAACAGCTGGATGCACTGATTTATTTAATCTGGAGAAGAATGTGGGGAGATATAACCAACTTTCAGCATTTTATTGTGATGCAGGGGCCAACAACATTTCAGGTGCCACTAAGACATCTCTAATGATGGTCCATGTTAGTTCACCTCCTATCATTCCACATATAGATAAAATTCCATGAAATCAAAAACTTTGGATTCATTCTATACCCGGGTAGAGCTGTGAGATGCAAAGAAGTCTTCTTCTTTCTCTTGAGGTGATAAAGGAGGGACTCCGCAGCCATCTATCCATAACTAAAATACACAGCAGGTCATCTCATTATATTTATTTATTCATTCATTTATTTTTCTTTCTTTTTTTTAAACCACCGCCTATCTCCCCCGAGATTATAAATGAACTAAAGCATGTCATTATGCTCTAAACATGATTAGCAGCAATACAAAGCAATACAAGTTTAGATTAAACTTTGATGTAAAGACAAAACACAGCTTTGCAACAATTACTGGAAAGGATGGATAAATATTGAAATTCTAATGACTGATACAACATTTTACTGTGGCTGCTAAACTTCTGGCAGTCTTCACTAGGGACAAATAATCTTGAAAATCTAATTTCTTTATCCATGGCTATTTGCCAGCTGGTGCTGATAAAGTCCAAAATATCTGGAATGGATTGTTTGTCTTCTCAGATCCAGACAACAGAGTCTGTTTTTTTTTTTAATGTCGACTATAAGCAGCTGAGATCAGGGCTTTTACTGGGTCTGCATCAATCATTCTGCTGCAGAGATTAAGTCGGCAGCTGATACACATGTTTTAAAGATTAGCTTCCAATTTAAGGTTTTTGCTGGCTCTTTAGTTTGAATTGTTAATTTCTGTTAAGTTTTAGATTAAGGAGGAATATATTTTATGACTGAAATTCACTGGGACCCAAACCACCAAGGCATTACTATTTTTAACAGCCTTTAGTGCTGGGTGGGGAAGTCCTTATGGCCAAGGGTGTACATAAACTTTTTGGGGGAAGACTACAATCTACAATGCGGATGGAACAATAACACATACAGAAGTGGGAGTTTGTCAGGTTTCTTTGATTTTTATTTGTTTTAAACTGTGATATTTTAGGGCTTATATTATAGTTTTCATCGGTTTCCTAACTAAACATGGAAAAAACTGTACCATCAGTTTTCTGCAATCATTACACAACATTGCCAAATTGGCTGTGAACAAGATGAAATTGGTGATGGAAGTTAACATGCCACGTGATCCCATGCTTGTAATTAGTAAGGCAGCAAGCTCTTTGGATCAGATTCAGAAAAGATGTTCTGGAGTGTATCCATTACAATTCTTTAAAGCAGCTGCACTTCTTCCCCAGATCATAGCCCTAGTAATTAGGCTCAATAATTTCAGTCAAATGCAACAGTTTTTGCAAAGTATTTGTAGGGATCTAACCAGGCATATGGACTTTGCCGCACAACAAGAATAGCATGGTATATTTTATCTTTGCAAATGAACTGCTTATATAAGCAGAAATGCAAAGCAGAAAGATAAGATTAATACTCATACTAAAAATACAGTATGCTTTACCTTTCCAAATTAACGGCAGCATTTTAACCTATGTGAATACCATGAGATTTTTCATTTTAGCTTTATAAATATTAGGATGACTGAACAACACAAGATCAGCAAGCACTGTAAAATGCACATTACTTACATCAGTGCCGTATTTCCGTGTTGCCTGAGCTGCAAGGGATCTAACCTTGTCTCTGTAGAGCTGCGCAGTACGACTGCTATACTTGGCATTGGTATCATTTGTGGCACAACCATGCTGATGAAAGAATGCAGACTAAAAAGGAAATACCAACAAGATGTGCTTTTTAAAAAAATGGGGGACGAATTTGGGATAAACAAGTAAACTAATTCATTATCAAGATAACTTTTTCAGTTATTCAATTAAAACAGTTTATTTGTACTCTCATCCTCTACATGAGATGCCCTTGAAGACTACCTGGAAACTATGGCTGGTCTGCAATGTAGCAGCTTGAGTAATAATAGGCGCTTCTCACTTCACTCAGGGAACACCAATTTCAAGAGCTGCACTGGGTGCCAGTTGGTTTCTGGGTGTCTTTCAAGCTGCTGGTTATTATCTCCAAAGGCCTACATGGCTCAGAACCTGCATATCTTTTGGATTACCCACTTCCAGCAGTTATCTGCCCATCCAGTAAGATCTGGGAGGGAGGATTCTCTCTGGGTCCCTCCTTTGAGGGAATGTCATCTTCAAGGGCCACAAAGGGAGCTCTGTTCCATTGCTGCCCCCCTTTCTGGAACAGCATTCCCCAACCCTGCTGGGATTTAGGGAGGCCACCAAGATCTGGCCATTTCAGGAAGCCTGGGGAATTAGATATGGGCCCTTCTGCAACACATTTAGGCTGCTGAGTGCGTGTGCCTCACTGCAACAGAATGGATGGTGGTATAATGTGTACAATTTGCATTGCTTTACTCTTTGTACTGAAATGGAGCATATGTCACTTAGAGTTGAGTGCTACTGAAGTGGAACATAATCCTGAGTAAAATAATAAACATATGCCCAAATGTGTGTAAGTTTATGTTTTTAGTCTCAGCTACTCCCAGAGATAACACAATGTTAAAAGTATCTATGCAAGATATATTCTACAATAGTATTTATTTATTTATATTTCAAATTTCCATCACCCCCCATTTCCCCCAAAAAGGTTGTAAGACTAACATTATAAATTGCAACTGGCTTCAAATATTATTGCGTGAGGTAGAGTATCACAGAACAATATTAAGTTGTTGTTTTTAATCATTAAAAATCATGGTTTGCAAACATCCATGCTGCCTAGAGAGAAAAGCTGAATGACAATAGGCTTTAGTCTTACCCACTGATCAAGGACTACTACAAGAAGGTACTATTTCCTTTCCAGATGACTTTTTTAAAATTTATATCAAGCAGAGAAGCTTTCCATGCTTCTTCCTGACACAGAGCATATTCAGCTGCTACTGACTCTGGACACAGTAGTACTGTAGTAGCAGTTGTAGTTTTAATTTTCCTGTGTCTAAAACCAGGTACAGTACAAAATAATAAAATGCAACATCAAGAGATTAATACAATAGCACACTGTAATTCCATTAAAGATCACAACCAAAATAACATGAACGGCCTCTAATATTTAAAGCAATAATTAGAATTTATACCTGAATACAGGTAGTCCTCACTTAACCACTTGTTCAGCGACTGTTCGAAGTTACGAACATGCTAAAATAAAGTGACTTATGACTGGTGCCCAAACTTATGGCTGCTGCAGTGCCCCCACGGTCACGTGATCGAAACTGCCCACTCTTACGACTGCAGGGGCACTTCAACTCCCACCTGCCTATCTCCACTCCCATCTCTGCCCTTTGGGCCACTTTGCATTCTGCCTTGCGGGGCGGCAAGCAGCACCAGAACCGCGTGCTCTGAGGCTGCTCACCACATCCCAGGAAGCTGCAGCTGCCTCAGCAAGCACCAGCAAGCACCAACTGCCTCCTCTCCCAGTTCCCTGCACCGACCTTTATGGACCCTTTTCACTGCCTTTGCTTTCTTCTTTTCAGACCCAGCTTCTCCGGCGAACATCTCCTACACGTGGCTCCCTCAGCCTCCATAGAGCTGTGCTGACTTGGGAAAGTTGGCTTCAAAGGCAGCGCAGCTCTCCAAAGGCAGTGGCTGGGATGGCTGTGGCTCCCTGGGGCCTCAGAGCCATGCAGTTCTGGGACTGCTTGCCACCCAACAAGGCAGGGTTCAAGGCGGCCAAAGGGCCGGGCTAGGGGGAGATAGGCGGGTGGGGGAGTTGGAGACAGACCCTTAGCTTACTGAGGCTCAGGGCTGGGAGGGACTGAGGCTCAGAACTGGGTTGGGTTGGGGTGGGTGCTCAGCTAATAACCAGTAAAATTCACTTAACAACGGCAAGGGGAACTGCCTGGATTGCTCTTGCTAAGCGATGCGATCACATGATATCTCACATTATGACCGCATTGCTCAGCGACAGATATTCTAGTCCCAATTACCATCGTTAAGGGAGGAGTACCTGTAACATGTTTCTGCACATGTAGTACTTAAACCAGCTTCACCATGGCTCATGAAAATAAATATTTTAATTGCTTTCTTTTTGATGAATCAGATTCCAGGTATAATTCTAGTGGAAGCTGGTTCCAGAAGATTGGCCCTAGATGGAAAAAAATTCTCAGCTGTAATGTGGTTATTTTAGGCCCTGGCTAGACGACTGGGTTGAGCTCACAGTCTTGTGAGCTACAAACAGATTGTCCAAATAGCCAAGTGAGTGGCATTTAGAGAAACTGTACAACATACCTAAATATGAAAAATGGGTTATTTTAAACCAAGCAATGAAAAATCAGAAAGTTCATAAATAAATAAAAGTTCATATCTGCTTCCTTGTCTATATGTTAACACTCAGAGTATGAGAAATAAACAAGATGAGCTTCATCTTTTAGTACAGAAGAGCAAATAATGATTTTAATACGTGCAATCCACACATGGTGGGAAGACTCCCAAGACTGGACAACTGCAGTTGAAGGGTGTCATTTTTTTTAAAGGGAAAAAAAGTAATAGAAAGAAAAGATGAACTGCACTGTATGTTAAAAAATAACCATTCCTGCTTAGAAATCCAAATTAATTAAATTGGCAATTGGCAGTGCTGTAGAGAGCGGCTGATTAAAATAAGTGGAGAAGGCCTTAAGAAGACTATTGTTGCTGGTATTTACTATCATTCTCCTAATAAAGACATGTAGATGATATATTTCAAAAGCAAGTTGCAGATCTTTTAAAGTAACAAAAAACTGTAGCGATGGGAAGGTTTAATTACACTAAATTTAGGTTTAATTACACTAAATAAGGTTTAATTACTACTAAAAGGTAGAATTCCACATTTGCCTTTTGAGATACAAACTCTGCCAAGTATAGTCCTTCCTGATTTGCTGACAGCTTTTTCTTCAGAGTGTGGAAGAAGATAGAAGGTTACTCTTGACTTCATAATAACCAACTTCAAGTTGAAAAAGTCAGAGCAGCAGGAACTTTGGGGAGAAAATTGTAATGCAATGCTGAATTTTTTGGTTTTAAGGAAGTTAATGCCAAGTGAACACATATCAAAAAGTAAATTTTAAAAGCTCAAAGCAACAAGAAGTTTACTTCTATGGCAAGAGAGGGTTAAGCTAAAGGAAACTCAAGTTGGATGGGAGTCCTTAAAAGCAAGATATTAAAGTACAGCTGCAAACAATTGTAGGCAGTTTCTCTATACAAATGTACAGTATATGGGGAACAAATAGAAAGAACTAAAATTCTTAATGCAGGAAAGTGAATATGATTATCAGGCATTACTGAAACCTGGTGAAATGCAGGGTTTGAGGAGATTACTTATTCAAAAGGAAAGGGAAAGAGGAGTGACATTAAATGCAAATATATATTGAGTATACATGTGAACTTATATTGAGAAACAGGAATTTGAGCACAACAGCCCAGACAAGAGCATTTGGATAAGAATACAAGGAACGGGAAATAACAACAATAGTGCTGATTGCCAAGCCAGGCATAATTTTGGGGTTAATGCCCTCTTGGACCAGACAGTGGAACTTTCAGAGAGGGGAGACATAGTAATAATGGGACATTTTCAACACTGCTGAAAATCCAACTCCATCAAGACTCAATTGCATTGCTGACAGAAAGCAGAAGAAACAAGAGGATTGGATCCAAAATCTGACTGTAACCAATAAGGAAGCAGTGGAAATTTTGAGAGGAAGTGACTATGCCATCTTGAAGTTTAAGATACCACCAGAACAAAAAATGGACCAGAGTCCTCCAAATGCGCTGGATTTTAGGAAAGCCAAGTTCAACAAGCTCAGAGAAGGCAGGATCCCTGGGATAGACATCCTCACACTGAAGGGAGCCAAGAAATATCTCAAAATAGTAACATTCTGGAAATGCAACTACATGCCATCCCGAGAATTTTTTTTTCTTCCTAGCATTTTCCTGTGCACAAAATTGAAGAAGTTGTTGAAAATTATGTTAAAATGCTATGGGATTTTTGCATACAACTTGATTGTCAAATGGAATGCAACACACAGACTGAAAAAAAGTAAATTTTGTAGATTCTGCAATACTTGGATACAATAGAATTGAGGAAAAAATTGGAAGAATTATAAAGATCTAACTATCAAAATGTATAAATTATAGAAAAGTCATCCCTATAGTTATTGGCACATTAGGCACAATGGCCAACAAAATTAAATGCTTACGAGAACTAAATATTTCAGCTATTTCAACTGAAAAAACACCTTGCTGGACACATGCTATATCTTAAGATGTTGCTTGAGTAATTCCTAGGCCCCTGGCTTAAGCTCCAGTTTCCAATTCCAGTACAGCAATCCAAGTTGTGATTCTTTTTGTTTTTTCTTTATACTGTGTTATTCCTTGATGATAAAAATGTCATTATTAATTTATTATTATTGTTGTTATTATTACTATGGTTGGTCGCACAGTCAACCAGATGTTTAGATTGGATTTGGCATTTTTGTCCACCTATCGAGTCCTTCCCAAGGACCTGGGAGAGGCAGATGTTGTTTGATGGTATTAAAGGTATCATCGCAGGATGTAAGCTGTTCCACGTAAAGCTGCCTTTTGCAATTGACTGATGGTGATTTTGTGAATGCTGATGGTATTCAAGTAGTGCCCCAGATGTTTCAGAATTGCACCAAGTCTTTTGCTACAGTTGTTCTACTTCTATTTGCAGGTCTTTATATTTTGTGATTTTCTCCAGTTCTTTCTCTTCTCTTCTGCTGTCTCCAAGTATTGCAATGTCCACTATCCAGATTTGTCTTTCTTATCAACAATTGTTAAGTCTGGGGTGTTATGTGGCAGATCCTTGTCTGTCTGAATTCTAAAGTCCCAGAGCACTTTAGCTTCTTCATTTTCTATTACTTTGTCTATTTTGTGGCCCCACCAGTTCTTGCTTGCAGGCAAGTGGTACTTTTTTGTAGATATTCCAATGCATCATTGCTGATACTTTGTCATACTGTAGTAAGTCTGTGCAATCTTCTTGCAGCAGCTAACTAGGTGGTCCACTGTTTTTTCAGCTTCTTTGCAGAGGTGGCATTTGCTGTCTGCTGCCTTCTCATTCTGGCCTTATATGCATTTATTCTTAATGCTTGGTGTTGTGCAGCCAGAACTAGCCTGTCTCTTTCTTCAACTTCCTTGCTTTTAGCCATTGCCAGGTCTGGTTGTTATCTGATTTGCCTGCTGGGTTTTTTGTGTATTGCCCAGGTAATATTTTGCCTTGCTGCGTCTCTTCATTTGGTCTTTCTTGTAGGCCAGTTTGGTCTCTCTGGTATTCAGTAAGCCTGCATGGTGTACATCTTCAGTGCATCTTCTTCACTGTCCAGATAGTCTTCCAATGCCTTTTTTGTTTCTTCAACTGTCTGGTGGACTTGCAACATTCCATGCCCACCTATGCTCCTTGGTAAATAGAGTCTGTCAATGTTGCTGTGTGGGTGAAATTCTGGGATAACTGTTTATTTCTATCAACCAGAGGAACTTGCCATGTCCATTCTTGCCATGGAGCTTTGACTGTGGGCTTATCAACAGCAAGTAACAGCAATTCAGGTGACATCCCATTCCTTGGTTGAAGGAATGAAAGTCATATATTCGTATTCAAGCAAGAACTCTAGAAGAGTAAGATCAGCCCAGACTGACCTGTAAACAAATGCCAGCAAATTGCTCACCACTGTTTTCTTTGCCTTGAAAAACTAACCATTCTCCTCTTACTATATATTATGCCCCATATCTTTTTATACTGCAAATCTGAGAATAGGAGGAAAAAGGAATTCTTTCTCCTTTTTAACAGATGTGAGCTATTTTTGGCAATAACTGTCTGAAAAACAGGATAAAAATACAATAAATGCATCAACCCCAGTGACAATAATACAGGTAGTGCTCTGTTAACAATGGTAATTGGGAATGGGAACTCCATCGCTAAGCAATGCAGTCGTAAAGCATGATGTCACATGACATCACATGACAGCAGTTTCGGAAGTTCCAGTTGCTAGGCAAATCCTGCATGGTTGTTAGGTGCGATGTCATGTAATCGCCATTTGCAACCTCCTGCAGGCTTCCCCATTTGCTTTGCTTATTGGAAGCCAGCAGTGAAGGTCACAAATGGTGATCACATGACCACACAATGCTGCAACTGTCATAATTGTGAGGCTGGTTGGCAAGCACCCGAATCACAATCATGTGACTGCAGGGATGCTGTGTTGGTCACAACTCTGAGGACCAGCTTTAAGTCTCCTCATTCACCACTGTCATAACTTTGATCACTGAATGAATGGTTGTTAACTGAGGACTACCTGTCATCAAACCATATTCCTTAATAGAAGGACCTACCAAGGTGCTTCTGTATTGAAAGGATTTGCCAGTGACATCACTGTTGCCCAGGGAACGCCCAAGGGGGCTCCTTTCATGTCCCTGTTATTTTCCCACCGAAGTGGTACCTATTTATCTACTTGCATTTGCATGCTTTTGAACTGCTAGGTTAGCAGGAGCTGGGACAAGTTGACAGAAGCTCACTTTGTCACACGGCTCACACTCTCGCGTTTCGAACTGCTGAGCTGCCAACCTTAATGGTCCTCTGACTCAGCATCTTAACCACTGAGCCACCATGGTCCCTTTATTATGTGCCATGAAGTTAATATCCACTCTTTATGACCACATTGATGGACCTTTTCCAGGATGATCTGTCCCTAACTGGACTCTTCGGCTCTTCCAACTGTGCACCCATTGCTGCTGAAATCGAGTCCATCCACTTTGCTGCTAGTTGTTCTCATTTTCTTTTTCCTCCTACCTTTCCCAGCATTATAAAATTCTCAATAGAGCTAGCTATTTGCATAATGTGTCCAAGGTATGATAATTTGAGCTTGGTCATTGGTATCTCAAGTAAGAATTCTGGATTGATTTATTCTATGATCCAATTCTTCATTTTATTGGCTATCCACGGTATCTCAGGAGCCTACTTCAACAGGACAGTTTTAAAGCGTCAATAAAATGCTCTTTTTACTTTTTCTTCAGAGTCCAACTTTTGCTTCCATAGAATGTCACAGGGAAAACCACTGCCTAGGTGATTCTAATGTTTGTAGGTATAGACACATCACAACATCTGAACAGCTCTTCCAAGGCCTTCACTGATGCTAAATGCTAGTCTGCAAGATGTTTCTTAACTGCTGGTTGGTTCCTTTACTGTTGATAGCTAACCCTAAAAGGCAGAGGCTATTTATTACTTCAGTATCTTCACTGTCAATTCTAAGGCTGGTCACTGTACCTGTTGTCATTAATTTGATCTTTGCGTTTCATTTCTATACTCAATGAAGTACATATTGATTTCTTTTCAGTATTCTCTGGTTTCTCAATTATCCAGTGTGCATCGGCAATGTCTCTGTTCCTCGGCTTTTGCTAAAACCAGCATTAATATCCAGCCTCTCTGTTTCCATGTATGGTCCTAATTTACATTGGATGATCCTATGCATTATCTGGCTAGCATGTAAAATGAGGAATATTGTACAATAGCATGCAAACTATTAACATACTCTGTTAAGTCTTCTTTTTTGATATTGGTATACAGACTGACTTCTTCTAACCTTTTGACCGTTGTGTTATTCTCCAGATTTTCTGGCATAGTTTGGTTCAAACCTTTACTGATTCTTCTTCTGTTGCTTCCCAATAAACATCGTGTCTTCAGCAATATTGAAAAAACATTTTCAATATTTGGAAATATTGAAAAAAAAAATTCCATTAGTAATCCTATATTACTAAGCTAAGTAATATAGTACTAGTACCTATGCATAATAACGTTACGTTATTATACTGAACATATGCAAGAGTTTGAACATATAAGTGATGAGGTGAATTTAGAGTTAATGATATACAGCATTTCCTATTTAAATACTTTTACTCAAAACAGAGCTTCACATTTCTGATTAGTAACTATTAGCAGGACTGAGTTATGCTTTTTTTTTTCTTAATCCATTCAGTCTGTTTAATCCGATTCTCACAGACTGCCTGGGCAAGTCCCTGCAGTTTTCTTGGCAAAGTTTTTCAGAAATGGTTTGCCATTGCCTCCGTCCTACAGCTGAGAGAAAGTGACTGGCTCAAGGTCACTCAGATGGCTTTGTCCCTACGGCAGGACTAGAATTCATGGTCTCCCGGTTTCGAGCCTGATGCCTTATCTACCACAGCAAACTGAGTTATGCATACTCAATGCCAAAATTTCTGAACCTTTGCATTCCACATTAAAAACCTGTATAATTTAGGCAAAAGTGTATAGTTTCTTATTTTACTCTTATTTCTTATTTTTATTTTGTTGCTGTTTTGAATAATTAGTTCTTTCTGATAAAAAATAGATTAGGGCATCATCCCAACATTACTGAATATCCCAGGTTGGACCTGGCTTTAGGACAGACCTACTGAAACCAGTGGGATTTAGACATGATCAACTTAACTCCCATTGTTTTCTAAAGTATCTACTCATTTATCAGGGTTCTATGCATATTAGGATATTTATGAGTTGAAAGGTGAAAGGTCCCCTGTGCAAGCACCGAGTCATGTCTGACCCTTTGGGGCGACGCCGCTTTCACGAAGTTTTCTTGGCAGACTAAAGAGCGGGGTGGTTTGCCATTGCCTTCCCCAGTCGTCACCTTTCCCAGCAAGCTGGGTACTCATTTTACCAACCTCAGAAGGATGGAAGGCTGGGTCGACTTGAGCCGGCTACCTGAGAATCCAGCTTCCTCTGCGATTGAGCTCGGGTCATGGGGAGAGTTTCGGGTGCAATACTGCCGCCTACCACTCTGCGCCACACAAGGCTATATTTATGAGTTACATTTTGTTTATTTTCTATCCTTCGATATAACTGCACAGATATCTAGAGCAGCTTAACAGTACTGGGTGCAGCAGTCTTGAAAATCAGAGAAATAAATAAGAAGTTAGATCTATCTTATTCATTTATTTCTCTGGCTTTCAAGATGGTTAGCTGCTCTAGGAATCTGTTGCAGTTACATCAAAGGATAGAAAATATACAGAATGTAACTCATAATATGCACAAAACCCTGATAAATAAGTTAATAAATACAGATTCCTAGACACCAGGAAAAAAACAAGCAAGTTTTAATAGATGTACTTACAGCATTTGCATTTCCTCCAATCTGCATGCACCTCAACTGAAACCATGACCAGTTTGAATCTAATTCTGTAGACCTAAAACCAAAAAAAAAAAGAAAGAAAGAAAAAAAGAAAGAAAAGAAAAGAAAAGAAATAATTTCTCAAACACTTTTTAAAAACAACAAAGCAGGGTATCTTGTGAGAGATACCAAAAACAACAAAAAAGGGGCTTGGGAATATGTTAGATATAAAACAAAAGCCAAAGATGCCCATTGAAAGAGAAAGTGGTGAATTGTAATGAGTGATGGTGGGGAGACATAACTTTTTAGCTTCTTAATTTCTGTCCTCTCACAGAAAGGAAATGGATGGTTAGCTGGTAAGCATTATGCCACTGGGGGAAAGGAGCGAACAGAAGGTTAGAATGGTCAAGGACAGCGTAAGAGAGAACTTGGATAATGTAAATGAATTCAACTTTCCAGGACCAGATGGATGGCATCCTAGGCTACTGAAGGACCAGAAGAGGTGATTGCAGAACCACTCTTGATAGCTGGGTGACCTTGGGCCAATCACTCTCTCTCAGCCCTAGGAAGCAGACAATGGCAAACCACTTCCGAAACTCTACAGAGACTTGTCCAGGCAGTCATCAGGAGTCAAGCCTGACTCAAATGCACACGAAAACAAAAGTTCCCATAAGACTGGAAGAACACAAACGTCATCCCTACCTTCAAAAAAAGGAAAGGAGAAAGACCTGGGAAACTACATAGCTATCAGCTTGAGATCTATACTGGACAAGACCCTCAAACAGATGATCAAATAACAAGTTTGTGGGCACTTGGACAGGCATGCTACAATTAACAGGAGTCAACAAATATTTGCCACAAACAATTCATGCCAGACCAATTTCTCTTTCTTTGATAGAATTACTAGCTTAGCAGATTAGGAGACTACCAAAGACAAAATATACCTTCAAGATAATGCCTCATGATGTTATTCTCCTTCATAAAATGGTAAATATGGGCCAAATATACTATGTAGTGTTAGATGTACTCACAATTGATTGAATGACTGCACCCAAAGAATGCTCTTCAACCTAAAACAAACTGTGTGTGGAGTGTCACAGGATTCTGTCCTGGGTCCTTGCTGTTCAACATTTTTAACAATGATTTGGGTGCAAGAATTCAGGGTGACAGATGACACAAAGCTGGGAAGGGTAATTGTTCATTGTATGGATGATTACAATGAAATATGGTCATTCTTTATTGAAAATATTGTACAGAACTTTATATACATGAACAAAATTTATATCATAGTTCTTTTGTTCTCCCTTTTGTTCTATTATTTTTTCCTTATTATGTTTAATTAAATAAATAACACACACACACACACCAACCCTTGGAGAAATGGCTAATTCTTCAGATGAAAGAAACAAGATCCAAAAATATACAGACAGGCTTGAAGAGTGGTCTGAAATGAATAGAATGGAATTTAACAGAGAGAATTTAAAGTGCTGCATCTTGATAGGAAAAATTTAAGGCTTGTCAACCATAAATTAAACATTAAATCAGCAGTGTGATGAATTTGCTAAAAAGACAACTGCTATCTTGGGATGCATTAATAGAAATGCAGGTCGACATCACATTCCATTCTGTTTCACCATGGTCAGATTCCATTTGGAATACTGTGTCCAGTACTAAACATCATAGCTCAAAATGGACAGTGACAGATTAGAAGAAGTTCAGAAGAGGATTACCCAGATGGTGAACAGCCTATAAACCAAGCTGTATGTGGAATGATTAAGGATTTGGGAGGGAAGGTATGATAGTCTTTTCTACTATTCCAGATGCAGGACAAGAAGATCTTTTCATCACAACTTAATTAATTAAATGGAACTCACAAGAGGAACAGTTTGGTTACATCGTTAACACTTAACTCTGCAAAAAGTTAAAAAGGGATCAAGCATCTCCTTCTGAATGCTTGCTGCGTGGGTTCTGAAAACACTGTGTGAACGGGACAGGATTTTAGATCTGAGAAGAGCTGTCTTTAAAGGCCCTTAAAGGGATAGGATATTGCTTCAACTGGATGATATAAATCACAGCAGAAAGCATTACTGACCAGACATATGTTTTCTGGAACTGGTAAAACAAAAGAAGCAATATTCATGTTGATGGAGAGTCAGTGAATTACTGAAAATATTTTGAAACCTAAATAGACAATTGCAGAACAATCACCCAACAAGTGTGTGAGTATACTACTTTACAGGAGTTGGTTGTCAAACAACAATAACCAATCTTGGGAAAGCTACTGCTATATTTGATATACAAAGTTCACCCATTTTGGTTGGAAACAATGAATACAGGATTGTTCTTTATCAGATCTACAAAACAATACTCACAATAAAGTTGAAGATACTCTAAATTATGAAGACTACTGCAACGTTTAATATCCAAAAGAGTTAAGGCATAAAGCTCTATGGCAAAATTGAAGAGCTGCAATAAATATTAGATACTTAAGACGTTAATTTTAAGAACGTCTATTTCTAGTACAACCAACAAATCATGCAAAATTTTTAAGAACAAACAAAAACTATGGGAACATATATAAGTCAGAGTGACTGAAATCAGTTTAAATATTATCTAAAGTTTAGCTTGAAAGCAACATCTTTATATGATGCTCTATATTTTGAAATTCATATAAGATACAGATGTGCCAAACTATTTCTGTTTATTTTGTACCACTGCACAATAAAGACAGCTAGCAGGAGCAAGAGACAGATTCAAACCAAGAAGCATCTTTTCTACAAGATGAGGAAAATATATAGATGTATATCTATATACAGACACTCAGGAAAACATCCCCAAACAATGAACAGCATGCATTAACAAATGAATTGCTTACCGAATGAAACTCAAGTGAACTCCAAGCGAGCGATGAGTCCCTGAGCAGTCAATACAGAGGAAAACCCCGTAAGTTATGCTTGCCCAGCTTGGATTTTTTGCTCCACAGTCAAAACATAACTAGAAACACAACCACAATTTGATTGTTACTTTTAAGTATTACCCAGCATACCTTTGTCTCCTAAAAATGCTATGATCTGCAAAGTGCACACAGAATACAAGTATTACTCATCAATTTAGCTATTTATGTACATCATTAGTGAAATGTTACTTTTAAGAATCCAAATCAAATCAATGGAACTGAAATTAATGGCAACTAAGTTGTCGTTGAGTCCCAAAAAAATCAATGACAAGAAAGTTCAACAGACTAGATGGAGACATTGTAGGAAAGCCATATTAGTCTATGGTGGCAGAAAATCAGAGGTCTGGTAGTACCTTTTCCAACTATCACATTTTATTAAAACACAGAAACTTAGCAATGTTAGTTGGGAAAGATACTACCAGACTCCTCCTTATTTTCAACAGTCTGGATGCAACCCAAGAAGGCTAAGTATTCAAAATCTGCAAGATATCCCATAACAAAATTAATACTTCTGTACATCAATTCTGCAAATTAATAAAAATAGAACTCAGAATAGCAGGTGAAATATTGGAACTGTATTATGCATATGTTGTATATATTCAACAAAATCAGCATGTACCTTTTAAAAAAAATCTCAGGCAGTTGGTCTACTCAGATTTTTTAAACAACATTAAGCACTTAATTAAGATTATGTGAACCTGCTGAATAACCTACCTTGTTTCTGTGGTGCAATGAGGAAAGGAAAATAACATAAAATGTTTACTAAAATCTGGCATTTAAAATATTACAGTATTTTTACCTAAGCAAACATATACAGGTAGTCCCTGTTTAGCAACTGCCTCATTTATCGACCATTTGCTGCTATAACAGTGATGAAAAAGTAACTTTACAACCAAGCCTCAAATTTATGACCTTTGCAGGTCTGTAAAGCAAAGGAAAGTGAAGTCAGGTTATAAGCACAGTCACGTTTTCACTTAAACAACCGCTTCGTTTAACAACCAAGTTGCTGGTCCCAATTGTGGTTGCTAAATGAGGACTACCTGTACAATTCAAGTGGCATTAATTTATGTTACTGCACCTCTTGGAAATTCCTATGAGGTGCATGGATGGATGCACACAGAATCAGACATAAATGTTCACAAATCAATAAATACAATCCCAAACCTAACATATCAGTGTGTTGTCTGCTAGAGAAATAGTTTTAAATTATTTGAACAATGACCTGAAGTTACAGGAAGGCAAGACGTTAATTAATCACCCTGACACAACATTCAATGGACTGCAAGATTTCTCCAACAAGTTATGTATCTCTTTGATAACTGGGCTGCATATCAGAAAAACGAAAAATAAGCCCCAAATGAATTGGGCTGCATCCAATTCACACTTACCCTATAATGGATATAATTACTATAGAGCTACTTTTCTAACAAACATACACAAAATAGGATTATGATTTGGCAATACAATATATTCACTTAGATACACTGCTGCAGCATGCTAACTATTCTTACTTTCCAACAGCTGCATATGAACATATGCTTTAACCAACATTAAAATGGCACAGAATAGGAGCACCTCACAGACCTTGGATTATTTCAGAAAGCAAAGCAGGGTAAACCTGATTAGCTCTTGGCTGGGAGACCATCAGGACAAGGCTGCAGGCTAGAGTGGGAAGTTAAAAAGACTCTCGAAACAGTTAGTGGCAGATCATTTCTGTACTGTGGCCCAGAAAAGTACATTCATGCATCACCAGGAACTGCATATGATTTGAAGAAGACACTACTTTTATATGAGATACTATTTAAACTACCTAATCAAAGTATCTTCTACAACATAAGCATGTCTTCCTATTTTGGATTGTTGTACTGTACGCCACCCAGAGTTTATTAATCTGATTAATAAATAAATATTTCTCAAATCTCTATAGGCAGCTGATTGATCACTGTGGAATTAGAAGGCCTTTGGTTTGATCCTGCACTCTTCTCACCTTGGTCTTGAACAAAAGTTGCTGGCTTTCTTTGAGAGCAATAATGAACATGTGAATGCCAAATATTCCCTACTGCTTTAGCCTCCATACCTTGTTCCCCAACCCACTTGCATAAAATAATCTTGGTCCTAGATCCCAATGTATCAACCTTATGGACACAAAAAATTGCATTATGATTCTATTCAATACTTAATTATTAAGAACTCACTCATCTAAATAGATTAGTTTGCTCTACTCTCTGCTGCCTTTTACTTTATTTCATCTTAAAGATGACTTCATGTTTTTCGTAAACTTGATTTATATGCAGCATAAGTTCCTTGCTTAATTAATGGAAATAATTCTGAAACACTCAAAATGAGCATGCTGCTTCAAACTTATCTTCACAGAACATGAGAGGATAGAATTACTTGGCACTTTAATAATATAAAATTGCAAACTGAAAAATTATGTTAATTTATGTCAAAATATTCAGAAGCAAACAAATACCTGAAGATAAACTTCTGCAGACACTGCAGCTTGCATTGCAAAAATAATTGTTTCTTTTGACACACATACACTGAAAAGTCATTTTCAGCCAACTCATCAATTTTCAGCTTAAAAATAAAGACTGCATTCCACACAGTAATTTAAAGGTATGCTGCTGGCATTGACAAGAGAACTTTGAACATGGATTCCAGCACAGCGGAAGTGAAAATAAACATTACTTAAAAATGATATGGCTTGGAAAGCCTTAAGTACACTGTATTCTCCCATAGTAGCAACCACAAAAAACGATTAAAACATTTTTGTCCTGAATTAGCATTATTATATCAAGTCAGGAAAAAAAGAGGAAAAAAGTGTATTTTCCTGAGCATGCAATTACGGTAAGTGAATGCATGTATATGAACACTGTGAGACTTAAATAATGCGAAGCATCCATGGCAATGCACACTGGGCCAGGAATTAACAGGATTAGAATTTAGGTGCAAGGCACTTGAGTGAGAAAATGAGCCTCACATGTATGACAGGAAGCCCCTGGGTTTTTTGGGTTAAATACTGAAGGTGTGCAAATCTATTCTGGAACGTGCACAAGATATATACACACAGTAATTATGGGGAAACCAGTGTGAGACAGTGGTCAAAGTCTTCCTCTAGAAGTAGAGAGATCCAGGTTCAAATCCACTCTCATGCAGAAACTGGCTGACATGGGCCAGTGTGTTACCGTATTTTAATTGAAATATTTTCTTCATATAGCTGAGAAAAAATTATCTTAGATACAGCTGAAATAACAGGTGTGATCTGAGGACTTGAGTGGCAATGGGCACTAATATCCTCATCATAGCCATCCTGCAATGTGCAGAGACATGGATTGGCTTGAAGTCTTCTAGAAGGTCTAACTGAATGGGCATCTGACCTTGCCTCTCCCAAATCCAACACCAAATCAGTACCTTTATCTGCAGAAAAGCAACCTAAGGATACTGACCACTTTGTGGATGCAACCCTGTCTCACCCCCATTATATCGGCCCACCCCACCCGATCATCCAGAGAGGGCATGTTACAGACCCCATCCATAAGAGAATTCCATCTGGCGGGGTCCAGGAAGCGGGCCTTCTCTGTGGTGGCCCCCGCCCTCTGGAATATCTTGCCCCTGGAGGTGAGGCAGGCCCCCTCTCTCCTGACCTTCCGGAAGGCCCTGAAGACCTGGTTTTGCCATCTCGCCTGGGCTGGGAAAGGGAATAACCATTCTTGGGGATGGCTCTCACCCTAGAGTCCCTCCCACCAGCCTGGATTTTACATTTCTCTTGGATTTTATTTATTTATTGGGTTTATTATAATTGTTTTATGTGATTTTAATGTTTATGTTTTATGGGGAATTTTATTGTAAACCGCCCAGAGTCCCTCTTCTGGGGGAGATGGGCGGTGGCTAAATTTGAGTAATAAATAAAAATAAAAAAACCTTGTCGTTCTCATCGCAGCCATTGCCTTCCCAGATGTTTTTCGACTTCCAAGTCTAACCTACAGACCCGTGATTTCCGAGTGGTCACCCATCCAAATACTAACCAGGGCCAACTCTGCTTAGCTTTTTCTCCCAGTCAAGTCGGACTGACTCCTGTAACTCAATGAAAGCATCCAGGGAGCCCTCCGGGAGCCATCGGCCTTCTTCAGGGACATCTCTCAGCTCTCCAGCCCACACTCCTATCTTCAGATTTCCCCGTGTTCTCTCACCCACACACACCCAGGCTCCAACACGCTTAGCAGCTTCCCGGCCCACACAAAACCGCCCGCGCACGAGCTCCGCCTCTCGGCGCCTTGCAACGTGTCACTCGCGAAGACTTCGCTCGCCTCCTGCTTACCTTGTTAGTGGGAATGGCGCGGAGCCGCTTGAAGACAGCAACCAAGTCCTGCTTGCTAGGCTCGCACATCTCTCCACGTTCCGGTTCCAGGTCGTCGTGGGACCCGTAGCCACCCCGCCACTACCGCTCCTAGCGCCGCTGCCGCCGGCCGGGAGAAAACACGGATGGCGACGCATGCGCGCTTAGCGGCCGCCCCAAGACGGAACCCCCCCCAAGGGGCGGAGCCCTGGCGCGCGTCCGACGCCGCGGAGAGGAAGAGCGAGCGTGCCGCGCGCGCCCTTCCCGGCAGTTGATTTGTCTGCTGCTGATTGGACGGTGCCCCTCGGACCGTCCCTTGGACCACCCGCCCCATTGCTAGGAAGTGGCGCTGGGCGGGGCCTGTGGCAGGGCTCGCGAGCGCGGGCGGTGCTCCGGAGATGTCGCGGGGCCACGTCAGCCGGTCTGCGCCCGGCCCTCCTTCGGGGCTGCGGCCTCAGAGCCGTGACGGGGAAGGCGGGCGGGGCGCTCAGCTTGCCTGGAGGCGGTGGCCCGGCTTCTCTCGGTGGCTGGCATCGTCGTTTGATCGATTTCCTTTGGGGAAGACCGGCAGAAAGCCCAGGGCAGTAGCTGATCATCGACAAAGCTCCGGAAAGAGGGCAATAGTCGGTCGTTCCCGCGCGGAGGATGCGGCGTCTCCCGCAGCCGAGCTCAGCCTGGGGGTGGCCGTCGGTGCGCTGCTCCGCGTACCCCCCCCCCCGAGAATGCCAGCAGCCTGGAACGCGGGGTGGGTGGTCCTCAGGGCTCACCTTGAAAGTCCTCTGCCTTGAAGGGAACCCGGAGCTGATCCTTTGCGGGCTTGGAAATTAAGGAGAGTCGGTCCTGTTCAGGAGGGAGATTGGAGATCGTCATAGACTGGAAGAAGACAGGAGCAACCGGCTTCTCTATTGTTGCCAAGCGCGTGTTCCTGAAATCATTGCTAACTAAAAGGAAGAAAATATTTCTAAACGTCCAGAGTCGTTTTCGAGATGGGCGGTGTAAAAATACAATGAATTAATGTTCTAATTATTGCTCTACTCATCCTCAGTATAATCTTCAAGCCGTGAGATGTTAACATGAACAACGACCATCTTTGGTTAAGAAACATGCATTAGCTTTACTTTTACTAGTGAATTGTAGAGGAATATACCTTTTTTCTTTAAAAGATAGCTAAACAAACTAACAACTGCAAGCCTCAGTTAACTTTTAGAAGATAGCAACTTTGCTCTTGTTTAATGAAATAACTTACAAAACAAGCAACATACAAAAAAGCTTTAATGTTTTAGCTAGAGGTTTTGTAACAAGACAATTGTTTAAAGATTTAAAAAATTAAAAAAAAATTCATTACTTATATTTCAGGAACAATCAGATAATATAAACAGGCTTAAATAAAACCATTGCAAGAAAAACAATCCTTAAAAACAATAAATACAAAATTTTTTAAAGGAAAACATAATCATGGTCTCAAAGAATCTGTTCCTGAAGTACTGTACCTATAAATGCCTATTTTGTGATCAATAAAAGATCTGTTTTGTCTGAAGAGACTAGTATAGGAGAGACTTACCAAATTTTTGTTGCTGTTTCAAAATAAAATGAAGATTTAATCAGTGATCAGCCTCTAAAAGAAATTTACCTATAATGCATCTAGGGAGAGAGATGCAATCTTTGGCTTCAGTCACCAGCATAATGCTCCTTCTCATTTGTTACTAAATGTATTTGCATCTATTGTGTAGAATAGATACAGTACAACTTCTGAAGAGCTCATAACTTGATAGCCTTTTGTTATTAAATCATATTGTTAAGCTAATTATATTGCTTAATATTACAGATGGATCTTTATCTTCACTTATGTTGATGATTTAATAATTAGTTAAGAGTATGAGGACAAACAAGATTGTAGGGAGATTCTGGAGCACCTGAACAAGAAAGTAGAGATGAAGGAGCTTGACAGCATTTCATATTATCTTGAAGGTCAGGAAGGAAGTTATCTCCTAGACTAGACATAGAAGATGATACACATTTTAAAATGGCTGGGGCTGAGTCAAAGCATCTATGAAGGCTACTTTTCTAATGGAGAGAATAGCAAATCTTTACCTGACAGCAGTAAATCCAATTACTGTTCTGTATTTAAGCTTCTGTGTGTGTTAGCAGTGACAAGACCTGAAATCATCACAGTATTGTAACTTCTGTGCAGGAAAGTAAGTGCATCAACCAGAGTGACTGGACTGTAGTCAAAAGGCTGGACAGATGGGTTAAAGGCCCTGCTGACTTCAAGCAGCATCCCTGAGCTTGCTGGCTATACATATATACTGCAGATAGAGCTTACCAAGGTCTGTAAGTGAGTACTTGTTCTTTTCTGTGGCGCTGAAGCAATCAGTTGGTCAGCAGAAAGCAAGCTGCTTCTGGCACCTGTCCTCCACCAAAGCCAAGTCCATTTCAGCTAGTGAAGCCATATGAATTTACAAATTGCTGCAAGGTTTTGGAATTCTGAACCCAAGCCTGTAGCAATATTCGAAGGCAACAAAAGTCACAGAAAAGATTAAAAAGTGAAGCACTAAATGGCACTATGGACAGAATGTACAAGAGCAAAGAATTATTAGTGTGTAGTTTTGTTCCACAGAACAAATAATAGCTTATGTGCTGGCCTAGCCACTGCCCCGTGATTGGTTCCAGAGGTTTTAAGAGAAGATAGGAGTCATAAGGGGGTGCCTGAGACAATGACAAGGAATGTTGGAAACTGCATTCTCTCTCTGCACCTGATGAGCCTTTTGTACTCTAGGACAAATGGTGAGAGTCTCTGTGTTTAAGGGATAAAGAGTAGTTTTTGTTTGTCTTGTGTTTCCCTCTTTCAAGGAATAGTTAAGATAGAAGCGAGACTTTTCTGTCTTTGTGTAGTAATAAATTTAGTTTTTGCTTCAAATATAATGAATTAATTTTTGGTTATGAACATTTTTTAATGAAAAGCTCAGCATTCATTCTGCACTCAGGCACATAACCTCTAACAAGGGCTCCTGCTGAATTCAGAATCTCCAACAAGCTGGCTCCCCTGCTCCCTTCACCTCTTTTATACCCTTAACATTACATGTTCCTATGTCACCCCCACAAACATCCACTCACCCCCCTTCATTTCCTCAGCCACTTCTTACTTTCTAACATCACCCCAACTACCCTCTCCCTTCCATGGTTCCGCCTCTTCCTGGGCTTTGGTGTGGGAGCATACCTCTCCCTTTCGAATCCCTGAGCATGTGGGTTCAGCCTTCTCCACAGACAGCCTTCTTCTAATCTGCTTCCACAAATGGCAGCAGCAAGGTCCAACCCAGCTGACAATGCCTCTTGCCAACACTCACCTCTAGTCTGGCTTGGTGGAACTGCTTGTACTCTTCTCTTCCTCCTCACTGCCCTTTGTCACTTCTCCAGGGCCACTTCTTCACTGCTTTCTAGATCTCCTTTCCTTCTTAGCTTCCAGCTAGTGTCTAGAAGCAGCCTACCCTTCCATAGTCCACAGGAAATGGTCTCGCCTGGAAAATTAAACTTGCCTTGACCTTGTTAGCCTTCTGGAGGGCTTGGATAATGCCATGTAGACAATGTCACTGCTGTTTTACAAAATATATTATGTATTGCTCCATCTTAACTTTCTTTTTTGTTGTAATGCTTTTAACTCTGGTTGTATTTTCATTGTTTCATGTGTATACTGTTGAGAGCTGCATGATCACCACAGTGTAAAAATCCAATAAATAGTAAACTAATAAGTTACTCAAAAACTTCAAGTGGCTAGGAAAAGAGTGATAATAATAAAAGTTATTTTTAAGCAATATACTACATCCAAGGTGCTGGATGGGCTCCCCATTGAAATCCTGTCATACTGCAACTGAGCAACTTTTGAGTCCTCCAGAGGTTGGATCTTCCAGAAAGACAGGAAGCAGAGAGGCAGACTGTGATTATGTAGGTTGGTTTTCCTAGTGGGGCTGACAGGTAGTGAATTCATCCTTGAGGGAGGGAGTGATTTCATTTGGTCTTAAGGTGGAGGTGATCCATTTCCTTCTCAGGAAGCCATCACCAAACCCAACGTTGGATAATTTTCAACCAGTCTACAATCTTCCCTAAAAAGGGAAGTTGTAGAGAAGTATAGTAGTCTAGTAACTGCCAAGGGCCCTGGAACAAGAGGATTATCTGAACGCCTTCCAGCCCTGGTCATAGTAGTGAGATGGCATTGATCACACTTGTGGATATCTGTTTCGGACCAGGATGGGAGTGGTATATCGGTCCTACCTCTCCTTTATCTCTCAGCCTTTGGTACTATCACTCAAGGTATCCTTCTGGACTGGCATACCACTCTTTAATGGGGAAATTCTATCCCATCTAAGAGATGGAAAATCCTTGGGTCTAGGAGTCCATAACATCCACAGCCATTTGGCCTTGGTAGGATTGAGTTGGTTTCTCCCACGCAGCCTCCAGGCACTGGGACAAGATGTGATTGGGTATCATCCGCATGTTGATGTGATACTGAACTCCAAACTGGCAGACCTCACCCAGCAGCTTCATGTAGATATTAAACAGGAGGGGTGTGTTAAACCCTTCTCCCCACAGAAGAGGGGCTTAGGTGATGACCTCCCCCACCAACACTGACAAACCAGCCTTGAAAAAAGAGAACCACCATAAAACTATGCCCCCAATACCCAACTCCCTCAGCAAGTCCAGAAGGATATTATGGCTGATGGTATTGAAGGCTGCTGAGATATCATGAAGCACAAAGGAGGATGCATTACCTCTATCCTGGCTGTGCCACAGTTCATCAACAAGTGCGATCGAAGTATATACATACATACATACATACATACATACATACAATAAACTTTACAGTAGACTAGAGCAAATGTTGAAGTGAAAATATTTTGCTGGTTTTTTATCTAATTAATAAAAAGAAAACCAGAAAAAATTGCAACTAAAACTGTTCCAGTACTGAATCCTGACCTGAAACCCTATTGAAATGGATCTAGAAAATCTGCTTCCTCCAGGGTTCTCTGCAACTTTAGGCTGACCACCTTAACAACCTTCCCCCAAAAGATAAGATTGGAGACAGAATGGTAATTGTCTAAAAAGCCTCTTAAAGATTGGGTACACCACCACCACCTTCAAGGCCAAAGATACTACCCCCTCTCAGTGAAATTGACACCACAGCATAGACCCAACTACAGGTCACCTCCCTGGCCATCTTAACAACCCAGGAAAAATTTGGGCCCAATAAACAGGTGGTCGAACTAACAGCGCAGAGAGCCCTATCTTTTTCCTTATGGATGTCATCTACTGTACAGTACAGTATTTGTACCTTGATTATTCTTCCCTCGAATGTCCTGATGTCCTTTGGGTAGCATCTGGAGGACAGACACATAGAGATGAGATACTCTGAGATACACTATTAAGATAGAATACTAGCTGCTTTGCCACAACAGTTCTTCCGGGTTACTATTTGAAAGATCCCAGACAGTGAAGTTTCCCACCCAGCTGTTAACTATTATAAACTAGTCCTTCTCCCATATAGGAAAACAGAGATTTATACTAACATTCTTTTCTACAATGGATGGATGTCATTCTCCCTTGCTTGGTAACGTTAAGTAAATTCCATTATATATCAAGTATGAAATCTGGCTTGATTGGAATTCAGGAATGCGTGCACAAGAGAACACTGTAATAATAATAATAATTGTAAATACAGTGCGTTTGGAAAGTATTCAGACCCCCTTCACTTTTTCCAGTTTTGTTATGTTGCAGCCTGATACTACGATCGTTCAAATTCATTTTTTTCTCATTAATCTACACTCGCGTGCGTGGTGGCTCCCATGCTAGAATGGCTTCAATCTTAGCTGGATCCATTTCAATACCCTTGTCTGAAATTCTATAGCCCAAATAGTCAATCTGAGATTCACTTGTCTAACCAGTTCTATATGTTCCTCAATTGTTTCAGTATAGATTAACACATCGTCCAAATACACCAAGACCCCTTTGAATAAATGGTCATGCAAGACCTCATTGATCAGTTGCATAAAAACCCCAGGCGCTCCCGCCAGCCCAAAGGTAAAGGTAAAGGTTTCCCTTGACGTAAAGTCCAGTCGTGTCCGACTCTAGGGGGTGGTGCTCATCTCCGTTTCAAAGCCTTGGAGCCGGCGTTGTCCATAGGACACTTCCGGGTCATGTGGCCAGTATGACTCACGGAACGCCGTTACCTTCCCGCCGAAGCGGTACCAATTAATCTACTCACATTTGCATGTTTTCGAACTGCTTGGTGTGCAGAAGCTGGGACGAGCAACGGGAGCTCACCCCGCCGCGCGGTTTCGAACCGCCGACCTTCCGATCGACAGCTCAGCGGTTTAACCCGCAGCGCCAGCCCAAAAGGTAACACTTTATACTGGAAAGAGCCCAGAGGGCAATTGAAAGCAGTTTTCCATTCATCCCCCTCCCTTATACGAATGCGGAAATATGCCTCCCTCAGGTCCAACTTAGAGAATATTTTCCCCTTCGCCAGATGTGATAACATGTCTTTGATTAACGGGACGGGATATTTATTTAATATTGAGACTGCATTCAATCCACGGAAATCCGTGCATAATCTCAAAGTCCCATCTTTCTTTGGTCTGAATAGGACAGGAGCACCCACTGGGGAACTGGCTGGTTCGATAAAACCCCTGGCTAGATTTTTATCGACAAACTCTCTTAGCGTTGCCAGTTCCTTCTGGGTCATAACATAAATTTTTGGCTTAGGCAACTTTGCATTAGGGATAAAGTCTATGGCACAGTCAGTTTTGCGGTGCGGCGGTAGCTGATCCGCCTCCTTTTTGCCAAACGCATCTGCAAAGTCTTGGTATTGTTCTGGCAGTCCGTCCAGCGGACCAGTAAGGAGATGCGGAGTTGTTGCTGCTGCCCTCCCCACTTCGCCGTTGTCCAATTCATCCCCCTCAGGGGCTTTGTAGAATCCATCTGCAAAAGTCACAGTCCTGTGCACCCAATTTATGTGTGGGCTCTGCTGAACAAACCAAGGCATCCCCAAAATGACAAACGGACCCCCTACAGGCACTACCACAAAAGGCAGTTTCTCCCAGTGGCTTCCCATTTGCAATGCCACCATCCCTGTGGAGTGAGTCACCGGTTTCCCCCCCGCTGTAGATCCATCCAATTGGGTGAAGATCATGGGCCGTTTCAAAGGGAACGTGCGTAACTCTAACGCAGCTACCACGTCAGGGTGCATTAAACACCTTGAGCACCCCGAGTCAACCATTGCCCACACTTCCACAGTTCTTGACTGTGACCCCAATTTCACCTTCACTGTCATGGTAGGGAAATTTCCACTCATCGAAGCGTGATCGCGCCCTTCCTCTTCCACCTGCCCAGTGGCGTCCTTTAAAGCAGGTGGCTGGCGTTTCCTGCCGGTTGATTAAGAACAGCCTCCTCCTCATCCCCAAAGAAAGGGACTTCCTCAGGTTCGACCTCCGCCAGCGCCGCCTTCATCTTTCTTGGTAGGGAAGGAGATTTTCCAGATGACTTTCCCGGCCGGTCTTTGGTCTTTCCCTTCGGGCATGCCGCTGCTCGGTACCCCTCTTTTCCTCACCGCAGGCATTGCCCTCTCGCATAGCGTCGCTCCTCTTCCTCCCAAGTCCGCTGGCTGGATTTCCCTGGAGGAGCCGAGGTGCGGGACCCTTTACTGAATCTCCCATATCTCATCGATTTTCGGTGGGCAAACGTCTCTAGGGCATGCTCAGCGCTGCTCGCCAGCTGAATCCAGTCATACAGGGTTCTTGGGTCCTCACGCCTCAGAGACCACTTCAGAACTTCAGTTTCCAGTCCATCCTTGAACATCTCCACCAGCATGGATTGGGACCAATCCCTATTAAAAAGGAAAAACTGAAATATCACATGTACATAAGTATTCAGACGCTTTACTCAGTACTTTGTTGAAGCACCTTTGTCAGCAATTACAGCCTCGAGTCTTTTTTGGTATGACGTGACAAGCTTTGCACACCTGGATTGGGGGATTTTCTGCCATTCTTCTTTGCAAATCTTCTCAAGCTCAATCAGGTTGGATGGGGACCATCGATGGACAGCCATTTTCAGGTCTCTCCAGAGATGTTCAATAGGGTTCAAGTCAGGGCTCTGGCTGGGCCACTCTAGGACATTCACAGAGTTGTCCCTAAGCCATTCCTGTGTTGTCTTGGCTGTGTGCTTAGGATCATTGAACCTCGGCCCAGTCTGAGGTCCTGAGCGCTATGGAACAGGTTTTCATTGATATCTCTGTACTTTGCTCCATTCAGCTTTCCCTCAACCCTGACCAGTCTTCCAGTCCCTGTTGCTGAAAAACACCCCCACAGCATGATGCTGTCACCACCATGCTTCGCTGTTGGGATGGTATTGGGCAGGTGATGAGCGATGCCTGGGGTCCTCCAGACATAACATTTAGAATTGAGGCCAAACAATTCAATCTTGGTTTCATCAGACCAGAGAATCTTATTCCTCAGTTTGAGAGTCCTTCCGGTGCTTTTTTGCAAACTCCAAGCAGGCTTTCATGTGTTTTGCACTGAGGAGAGGCTTCCATCTAGCCACTCTGCCATAAAGCCCAGATCGGCGGAGGGCTGCAGTGATGGTTGTCCTTCTGGAACTTTGTCCCATCTCCACACAGGATCTCTGGAGCTCAGTCAGAGCGACCATTGGGTTCTTGGTCACCTCTCTTACTAAGGCTCTTCTCCCCCAATTGCTCAG
Organism: Candoia aspera; assembly: GCF_035149785.1. Taxonomy (NCBI): domain Eukaryota; kingdom Metazoa; phylum Chordata; class Lepidosauria; order Squamata; family Candoiidae; genus Candoia; species Candoia aspera. Next base: position 79,081,896 of record NC_086159.1, read on the forward strand.
TTGGCCAGGCGACCAGCTCTTGGAAGAGTCCTGGTTGTGCCAAACTTCTTCCATTTGAGAATTATGGAGGCCACTGTGCTCTTGGGAACCTTCAGTGCAGTAGAAAAGTTTTTATAGCCTTCCCCAGATCTGTGCCTTGCAATAATCCTGTCTCTGAGCTCTGCAGGCAGTTCCTCTGACCTCATGGCTTTTGCTCTGATACAATATGCATTGTCAGCTGTGAGGCCTTCTATAGAGAGGTGTGTGCCTTTCCAAATCATGTCCAATCAATTTAATTTACCACAGGTGGACTCCAATCAAGGTGTAGAATCAGCTCAGCAACTATCAAGAGAAATGGGAGGCACCTGAGCTAAATTTCAAGTGTTGTTGCAAAGGGTCTGAATACTTACGTACATATGATATTTCAGTTTTTCCTTTTTAATAAATTTACAGACATTTCTAAAATTCTGTTTTCACTTTGTCACTATGGGGTACTGAATGTAGATTAATGAGGAAAAAAATGAATTTGAACGATTGTAGTATCAGGCTGCAACATAACAAAATTGAAAAAAGTGAAGGGGGTCTGAATATTTTCCAAATGCACTGTATTTCATCTCTGAGATAACTTGCTTAAAAGGCTAATAGGTCAGTTGAATTTGGTAGGAAAAGGCTTGCTCTTATTTGTGTTGAAATAAAAAGTAATAGAAAAAAAACAAGGAAATTGTTGAAATAAGAAATAACTAAAAATAAGAAATAAGCCATGAGGCACATAGGGACAGAACAAAGAAAAGAAAAGGAAAAGAAAAAGATGGGGAGGAAGGGGGAAAAAAGGAAATTTCCTAGATAGATTCCTAAACGGAATCTGAGGCCAGCTAAAAAAATACATAGCTTGAACTGCAACAGTAAGATTCCAGCCTTTCTTGGAATTAAGCCAGATCAAAATTGGTAAGATCATGAAAATGGGGTTGTGCTGGGTGGAAGACTGAGGATGAGGCATTATTGGGTGTAGATTGATGATTAGAAGTGGTGAATGGAACTGGATGACTAATGCTGAGAAGATTGGAGGAAAAGAAGGAAAGAAATCTGTGTGGAAAAATGGACACGAAAGGATCATGGAAGGGCAGGCTGCTACTAGATGGAGGCTCGTTGGCTGGTGTGGAGGCTAAGAAGGAAGAGGGCTCCAGAAAGCAACGGATTGGAAAAAGCCCTGGAGAGGTGATAAGGAACAGTGAGAAGTGAAAGAAGAGTGCAAGCAGTTCCACTGCACCAAACTGGAGGTGAGCAGTGGGTAAAAGGCACTGCCACTTGCATTTACCATTGCCCTTTCTGCTGCCATTTTGAATTTGTGTCAATATAGATATGGAGTCAAAAACTGTATTGCGGAGGATAGTACCCACACTCTGGGTTAAAACCAGAGATTGGGAGGAAATTGTCCCCATGGTCTATACCTGCTCAGTGCGAGATGGATTGATAGGATGTCTCCAGCTGTTGATGACTCTACTGGTGTTTTGTGGTTTGCAGCCAGATGCTTGGTAGTACATGTTAGGGCCTTGATACGTGGGAGGTGGGAGAGTGGATTCCAGTTATGACAGAAAATATATTAAGGAGGCATCTTCCTTTTTACTGTCCCCGCTTCTGGCACATCTGCCTGAGTCTGGGTCTAGGCGGCCTAATTGTTGGTGACTTGTTCATGCAGAAATACAGAGGCCATTGAAGTTGAGCAGCCAATAAATTTAAATAAATAAATGAGCAGACCTAGTATATATTATCAAAACCTGGTTGGGCAGGGGCAGTGATGTTGCCTTCTGAGATAATGCCTCCACAGCTTTTGGGTCCTCCACGAGCCCTTACTTGAATCCTCTATGGTACCTTGATGACATCAATATTTTTCTGCCTTCACTGCCACAGCAACCCTGCATAGGTGACCCGTTTCTTTTAGCATAGATGAGCAAGAGTGCTCCCCACGAACTGCTATGAGATATTTGTGCACATTTCACTGATAAAATTGCTAAAATTTCTTCTGGTCAAGAGTCTGAAGGGACAGAATCTGAGAGGTGATTATGGTAACATATTGGAAAGTTACCTGGGAATAATCTTGGCTTAACAATTCTGAGATGGAAAGGTGTTGGGCAGAGTGAACTTTGCTTGCCTGGATCTATGCTCCACTTGGCTCCTTTGAGAAGCACGCAGAGGCATGAACAGCAGAGTCCAGGAAGTAGTCTCAATGCCTTGCTGGGAGATAGGGTTGTGTTAGCCACCTTGAAAGAAGCTGTGATTCATCACCTCCTGAAAGGCCTTCCCTAGTTCTGGTGATTATGAGGGAGGGGTTGCTCGCATATAGGGTACCTTAGGGTTCATCTTTCCCCTGCTTTTTAACATCTGCAAGAAATTACTGGGAGAGTAGAGTGAGGTATCATCAGCATGCTAATACCTAGATTTACATCTCCATGCTGATTCAGTCCAGTGACGTTGTGGAAATCTTGATTTAGTATCTGGAAGCTATGAGGAACTGGATGGGAAGTAACAAACCCAATTTAAATCCTGACATGGTGAAGGTGCTGTTTTTCCAGAAATCATCTGGTTTTCTACCATCTCCAGTTGTGATGAAGTAGCACTTCCCTGAAGAAACTGACCCATGACTTGGGAGTTGTTCATGCTCCTACTTGAGAATCAGTCAGAGTTGTAGTGGGGGAGCTAGTACCTAGCTTTGGTTGGTGCACCAAGAAATCCTGCAGACTATGACTCTCACTTGTGTCACTTCTGGAATATACCACTACTACTGCAATGGGCACTGCCTTTAAAGACTACCTTGAAGCTACAATTGGTATAAAATGCAGCAACTGACCAATGAGAATTGTTACGCATTTTGCAGGAACTGCACTGGCTACCAAAGTCTTCCAAGCTTAATTCAAAGTGCTGGTTTTATCTTATTAAACTCAGTGCCCAGGTATCTCCAGGACCATCTTCTTTGTTTAGAATAGATCCATCTAGTTTATTTTTCCCAAGTAGAAATGTTAAGGATCGCCTTCCGCCACCATATGTGAGCTTTGGGTGAAGCACAAGGCAATGCCTTTCCATTAGAGTGCGGACTACCCCACCTCTGGAGAGCCAAATGGTGTCCTTCTTGGTGGCATTTGGAATGGTGGAAAAGGTAGTGCTGTTTCATAGAGTTTTTAGCCTGCAATTTTAACTGGAAAGTTGCTTCCAATTAACAGGAAAAGTGGATAGTTGATGGATTTCATATGATGCATTGGTTTATTATTTTACTGGTTATAACTAGCTGTTTACAAAAATCAGTAAATTGGCATAAAAATGCAAGTATTTGTTTCAGGATATTTATGTTTCAACATGTTACATTTGCAGTTACCCCATATATATTCTAAGAGAACTTTTACTTAAGTGAAAGCACCTTTTCTTTTCTCACGTGAGCTATCATCTGTTTGGTGCTTTACTGAGAGTAGTTATTCTGCATCTACTAGCTTGAAAAAATATGTTTAATTTCTCTCAGGATATAATCAAGAGAAAATACAAATACAGTGCTTACAATTAAAAAATAGAGACTTTCTGCGGCACTAAAATATTGTTCAATATTTTATTTTTTAAAATAATGTACTATCCAAAAATATTTCAGACTTATTTTTGACCATTTATTCAGAATTTCCATTTCTGAACAATTATGCTGAATACCACCATGACAGAGATCCAATACCCAACCTAATACAATTAATCTTCAATATTAATAAATACTTGAATCTCCACAGACAAATGGAATAGTCAGGAAGCACTTACAGTATTTTCAGTTTCAACTGTCATTTCAATTACAGTGTGATTCCCTAAAACATCATTTCTACTTACCTGATAAGATCTAGATTTTCTATAAGCAACATTTTAAACATGTTCACAATTTTGCTATTTAAATTGACTGCAAATCTATAAAGTTTGACACTTCTACAGCTGATCTGCAAATGCAAACAAGGTTTTACAGTGTTTTGCTACAATAATCCACATTGGGTTAATGTTAACTTTGTGTTTGGAATCGCATTTTAATTAACGATTATAGGTCTTGAGAATAAAATCACATCATCATCATCATCATCATAATCATCCTTTAAGGACTAAGATCAGAGAATAATTTTGCTTTACTTTGGTGTGCTTCGGATGCATTTTCAGTCAAAAGATGCCGAAGGTGCACAAAGAAATCTAATCCCTCCGGCCCCAGTGCCAATTACAAAGGCCGATCAAACTCATGTTACCGCAGAAGTGGATGTGAGAGAGTTCATGGAGATGCCTGCGGGGGTGAGGTTGGGGGTTGGGGCAGAGATGGAATAACTACAGTGGCCTATAATGTAAGTAGGAGGGGAAACTGAGTTGTTATCCCCTAAGAGGAAGGCTACATCCAAAGTGGACTGGACGGGGCACAGCTGAGTCTTATATCTTATACCTAAACATGTACGTACGTACTTGACATAGCAAATTTAAATATGCCTGCATTTTAAGTTGCTTTGCTTACTTTAAAAGCTGTTATTAACTTCCCACTGAAGTTAATAAAACTCACATTGATTTACCGGTGTCAGATTCAATCTGAAATCTAATGCATATACAATAGACTTGCTAATTAATACATGCTCTTTAATTTTAATGTCAAATTATATATACATATTGACAACTTAAAGAGCATATCAATAAAAAGGCAGTACATTTTAGTCTCTTTTACTTGAAAAAATAAACCTCATATATGTTTAACTTTCCAAATCATATAAAATCATTAACTTGCAAAATGTAAATTTCATAATGACAGTCTTGGAATGTGGGAAATTGTTTAAAATCCACATGATGTCATCCTTTAGGAAATTGGTATTTCAGGCATCTAAATGGTTTAATAACATTCACCAAGAGAAACTAACTCCTAATATTTACAGATAATTCTGTTGGAATCTTGGTAGTAGATACTATATATGGCATTTTACACTATTAAGCCATGGTCACAGCATGAAAAAAATTAAAGAGTACAGGATTGAGAGGAGAATACTTTTGAGTCATAATTCATGTAACAGCTGATGAAGTAGACCATGCATGAAAAATGACAGGCTACGTAACTTTAAATTTTAAAAATGCATTTTTCACAGATTGCTAAGAACAAATGCAATATTGCAGTTTAAAAAAATCAAATTTCAAATTACCAAGATCAACTAATAACTGATTGAACAAGAGTGAACATAAGCTAACACCCAAAATACTGGAATTGAGGCACTGATTTAGCAAATTTTGGAACAAAATACAAAAGCTATGATAAAATAGTAAATAAGCAATGGATGTTGTCATTTTCTTGCTGACTTTCTGCTATCTTTAAGATGCCCGCCTTTTCCCAGTTTCAGCCTGAAGCACTGAAGATTGCCCAAGGAACACACCAATCCAACATTCGATTGCATTAATAGATATATAGATGGATCGATAGATATATTTCAGTTCCTCTTACAATAGGCATCATGTTGACTGACCGTCATTAATACCACATTCAGAATTATTTGTCACTGGGCTGGTTCTACATAATTTGCAGGATACAGCCCAACTTGCCCATTGTCCAGACGACCTTTGCACCAGCCTTGTTCATCTTCATCTTCTATTTTAGTTAGCTCTTCTCCTGCGGGAGAGAAAAAAGTAATCTGACAACCCATATATACCGGAATTTGAATAACTGTTGTCTTTCCAAAGCAGTTACATTATTCACTGTTTCTACTATTTCTATCATTCACTATTTATATAAGAAAGTTAGAATGAGGTTTTTATTACGGTGCTCCCTTACTTTCCCCAAGCATCTATTCAAGGTTCAGAATTACAACTTTTTAAAAACGCACACATATAATGAACACTATTTTTTATAATATCCTATTTCATTACTGAGTATGCATCAGGAGTGCCTTATGATCTTATCAAATTAAATACAAGCGGCAAATCTTTTTTATTACTTCTAAACAGAACTGTATTTTCCCTCTATAGCTATTATTTAAACATTTCAGTGACTGAAATTTTTATGTTGAAAAGTGGGACTAGGCTGAATTGCTCCTGTAGGCAAATGATGTGGCGTTTGCAGACTGAGACATTTATATGACTTACACTAAGTTTGGGCTGAGGGGAAGCTGTAATAGCCTACTGAGTCATAAGGTAGATCTAACATCTCCATTATTCTGCTTTGCTCCACCTGAAAAAAAAGTTGGTTGAGTGCATCTTTTTCCAAAACAAAACTATGAGAACAGCGAACCATCACTGTATTATGTCTTCCAGATATATCTTATGGCCCATTTCCCAGAGTGTGCAGAAGCTGCTGTTAACATTCAGTCATACTGTGGCAACACTTTTTATTTGTTAAAGAGAAAGAATGAATAGGCCCTCAGATAACACTGATTTTCAAAATACTTTCTCTTCCCAGTAAAAGAAATTGGGATTCCTATTCCAACTTTACTGTAGTTGGAAGGGGAAAATTTCAGTGAAGAGAAATGGACAGGCGCCCGACAAAACCAACAGTAGAGTTATTTCACCTTCCCATGTAATAAACGAATGCCTGATTTCAAATAGAATCAACCAATAGGTAGTCTAATTTTAATGTAATTAGTTAATTCATTATTTTAATAATGCAACCAAAAGCTTTAAAAACGTTAATTTTCTGAATGTTCATCATGTTTAATTTAACCATATATAAGTTCATTGGAATATTTTTTTATCCCTTTGTGCACATATTTGTATGGATGTTGAATTCTTACTGAATCTCACAGCATCCAGGGGGACTTTTGTTTAATAGACAAAGAGTACAAAACTTGAGGTCTTACTGTATACAGTAGTAGGAAGATGAGAAAATTTTCAGAGTTAACCATGTTCACCTCCATTTATTGCTCTTCAGTTTGTAATATTTACTGGAACTTCAAAGAGGTCTCCTGGCTATTTAGAAGGATACAGATCTTTCCCAGAGTTACTTATTTTGATGAAAGAGGCTATTTTTAGCCTAGTTCTAAGTATTTCTTTAGTGCAGTTTAATTTTGCTATGAGAGAGAGATTGGTGTCATGGTTAAGGCACCAGGCTAGAAACTGGGAGACCGTGAGTTCTAGTCCTGCCTTAGGTACAAAGCCAGCTGGGGGACCTCGTGCCAGTCCTTCTCTCTCAGCCCTAGGAAGAAAGCAATGGCAAACCACTTCTGAAAAGCCTTGCCAAGAAACCTTCAGGGCCTAGTCCAGGAAGTTGTCAGGAGTCAAGACTGACTTGAAGGCAGTAATAGTAATAATAGTAATAATAATACTGCCAGATTCATTTTTACAAATACAGAAATTATCAGATGACAACAAATACTTCGTGCTTGCAAACTTCCTAAAAATGCAGAAATTTGAATGGGAAGAGAGGCTAATTTCTCTCTACAAGATGATTTCTAAAAGGACCTCAAGAGTCCCAAAATGCAATTTATAATTTATTTTTTTGAATCCAAAATACCTACACATCATACACCTGAAATTTCTTGCATTTCCTATGGCAGAAAGATAATAATATGGCAAGATGGGGCTTACCGGCCTTAAAGCTCAATTCATCATGCTCTTGGCCTTCATAATCATACAGGGCTCGTACCCTCACTTCCACTGTGGGAGAAGCATCTTCATCAAATGGATTAGACTCTCCTTGGGCATCACTGGATGAAAATGGATTATTGGTTTCTTCATCGGACCATTCAGTTCCCAAACTCTGGTTTTTCTCATAGCTGCTAACGCGAAACACAAGAAAAAAATATTTTAGCTTGATTAGCTGAACTACTGGGCAAGGACTATGACACAGATATGCCACTATTACACCACCAAGGGCTCCTATTTAATCCTGGTGTGTTTTGCCATGTCAAACAACCAGAGCAAAGTCAGTGTTAACCATACAGGGCACTGAAGGGTACAAAGAGTGTATATATAAGCTATTAACCAGCAGTTCAACATTAACACTAGAAACCATATATTCATTTAAGGAAAAAATGTTATGTGGTAAGAGAGATTCCTAAGGGAACACATCCAAATGAATACAGCCAGCGATAAAATTCCAGCAGTGGTTTCAAAGCACGCTACCAGAGATAATGTCTGTGTAATCAGTGAAGAAAAAACAATCAGAAAATAAAACAGTAATAGAGCATTGGTAGGTTAGTCAGGTCTGCAAAAGGTATGTAACCTCTGAGCAAGGACTTCATGCACATAACGGTTTTGAAGAAACCCAGAGTTGGAAACCCTGGATAGAGAAGTATAAGCAAGAAAAACAAGTTGAGAACAGTCTTTCACCAACTTTTTGATTTTATTGTCCTCCTTTTCACTGACAGTACTTCCAGAATCTTCTTCATCTTCAAAGGGATTGTAACTTGACTGTACTGACTGCACTGTGTTACTCAGGACACTAACGTTGCTATTTGGGGAAAAAAAAGCATTAAGGTGACCCTATCATTTCAGGGAGCCAACAAACATTGACAAGTAATAGCAGAAATATAAATTCATTTATTTCTTATACTTTATTCTTTAAAAACCCTTATTTAAAAATACAAACAAAAACTTCCAAGTTAGCATGTCCCCATCTTCCTTCTAAGAGTGACATATTTAATTCATTTCTCTTCAGAAACAGTATTGCTTAGTTATAGTAGTTTATTAAAAAGCCTAAATCCAATCCAATTTAGACACTGGAAGTCGGTGAACAATGTATGCTCTTACTTGTAATATCTAGTATAAAAGTAAACTTGGTAGGTGATAAAAATGGAGAGCTGCTTCAGAATTTGTGGATAAAACTACAGTTTTTACCAACCCTAACAGATCCATTCCTCAGGTCCTATCGATTCATTCTGTAAATGGAGCCAGCCACTTGGCTAATTTCATGCCAGGAAGGGCTGTTACTAAATTTAGCAACATGACAGTACCTTTTGCATCTTTTGAAAACTAGTATTTGAAAACATTTCAAAGTTGCATCATAATGCAGTACTAGTTTTTGCAAAGTCGTCTATTGCTCTGACTGGTCTTAACCCCCTAAGAAAGCAGGAGTGTATCTCCAAGGAAGGATGAAGTTAAGAGAGAAAAGCATTTGGCAATTCAAAACCAATCTCAAGGCAATTTACTTTTCACGGGAGAATAAAATGAAACTGAAGAAACCAGAATTAGATGAGACCTTTACATTTAAAAAACACTGCTTGTTAAATAGGTTGTTCATGTACGTATATATTGGGAGATTTTCCAAAATACTTGAATATACACTGAAGTACTGAAAAGAGCACAAAGTCCCAAGCCACTTGAGAGCATTAACAAGGCTTTGAGGCCCTATATTGTATAAGGCATTTCTATCACAAACACTCACACTGTTATGAATGCTAAGCAAGTACCTAAACTTTAATGAGCCACAAATGAAATGGGACCATAACTTATTCACCAGAGATATTGGTGAATTATGCTTAGCCAGTCGCCCAAACCCTCACATGTTAAGTGGGATACTCCTGGCACAATTTCTATATTGGCAGTATCTGGAATAACTTCTTGAGTTACATAAATTTCTGCTCTTTGCATCCATGACTGCAGGGCAGCCCCTCACAGGTAAGCGATTTAGGACAGATGGAGCCATTCCCAAGGAGAGCTGGCAACGGTCCCTTAATATTAACACAATATTAAACCCTCAATTCTATTCATTACATACACGTGCACTGCATTATCATGTCCTTTCTAATTCATGAAAACGAGATGGTTAATCGTTGAACATGAAAATATTTTAAGTAGCCCCATTCCTTGATTAGGAAGTGTTAATGAAAGGGAATCAAAAACACCTGGAAAATGAATCCCCCCAGGTCAGGGAAAGGATTCTTGTGGTCTTTCTTTGCAGCTTAGCTTTCTATAGACTAAGCTCCCTTCAAGGAAAAAAAGACTAGCAGAGTTAGTGCTGAGCATTCTTTTCTGGTCTGGGGCTGCAGTTTGTATGTGCCATGCCCAGGGGCCACAGGAAACATGGCTAATGATATGGCACTGAAATGGGGGGGGGATTCATGACTTTGGGGGGAGGTGAGATTTTAAGAGACAAAATTAGTGCATGGTTTTAAGGCACCCATTTTTGCCATTTAAGGGTCTTCAGGGGAAAAGCTAACCTGATTTTTAAGGGGCTTAGAACTTTTTAAGAGATGTTTGGATGTCTGTAACACGGGGGGCACCCATTTCTTCCTTTAAAACCCCCCAATTTTACAGGGTTATTAGAGTTACGTTACTCTGGTAACTCTGCAGGTTACCCTCCCCTAACTATGATTGTAATTTTAAAAGTGCTTAATTACCAACATTCTCAAGCTGACTTGTGCTAGCATAACATATGGTTCCATTTACAGGCTCTTCCAATCTTTTGCTGTAGCATACAGTGGTATATGAGAATGACTGCCACTGAATTTGGCCCTGTAGAAGGCTATAGTTTTGCACCGATGGACATAATATTAGAACAAATAATATTAATTAATGTAGAAGATTCAAGCATTCCAAATAAAATTGGACCTGGGGGTACAAAGCCAGGGGTAACCTCTGCTTGGCAAGATGCACTGTGCTAGATCCACCACTAATCTGGAACAGTACAAAAATAATTTTCCTGTCTTCAGTTAGACCAGATTACAGCTGTTATCTCTTTTGTGCAGATAGATTCTTGGCTACAAATTGCTACTTGTACTATTATCACAAAGTTTAACACAAGGATGTCCATGTGATCTTAAGATATTTCCAATTTTTCCTTGAGAAAGTGGAGCCTGCAAGTCACAAATTCTTCCAGCCTATTTCTGAAATATTCCAAAATGCTACAGTTGCAGACCCTGATTTGAAAGTTGAGTAAAAAAAATTACAAATGTCACCTACCTGCTATTTTTTTTATGCGGTGAAACCTGATCTCCTGTTTGATTAATACCAGTCAAAGTCACTCCATCTGTAGCCTTTTTTTTCTCCCTTCTACTGAGAGTACGGTTCAGATCAGCTGACCAGTCCTATGAAAAAGACCACAAAACTTTTTGAAGGAACCTGTTATCAGAGAACACCAGCCACCTTGGCTTGGAGGTCTCCATCATGTCTAAAAACAATGTGACAAGACCTACAAAGCTAGGAGAAAATTCCTTCACAATTCCAATACAGGTAGTCCTTGACTTACGACCATTCATTCAGCGACTGTTTAAAGTTACGACAGCACTGAATGAACTTACAACCAGTGAACGAAGGTACATTCATTGCAGCGTCCCTGCGGTCACGTGATCAAAATTCCAGCACTTGGCACCCTGCCCACACTTATGACCACAGGGGTGTTTCAACTCCCCCCACCCGCCTATCTCTGCCCCATGTATACCCTTTTGGCCCCCTGCTGCTCTGCGCTCCATCATCCCAGCTGACCTTGCCATCTTCTTGCTCCCACATGATAAGGCATGCCCAGCCTGGCTGGGGCTGGCCTCATACTGGGGCAAAAAAAAAAAGCCCAAAGCAGTCCCATTGCAAAGAGCTCCTGGGCAGGGCTGAACTTTTGGGGGCACTGTGCTCCAGGAGCTTTTTGCAAAAGGGCGTTTTGGTGTGCTGTGGCTCTGGGGCTGCTTTGTGCTTTTTTCTCCTTTTTGGAAGCAAAGCCAAGACTGGCCCAGCCCGGCCCAACAGCCAGGCTGGGCACACCCTGTCAGCAGTGGGAGGAAGACGACAGCGAAGGTCAGCTGGGGTGGTGGAGCACGGGGCGGCAGGGGTCTCGTCTGCACGGCAGCGAGGGTGACTGCGGCTAGGACGGCTGTGGCTCCCTGGGGCATGGCAAGCAGCCTCAGAGCCATGCAGTTCTGGGACTGCTTGCTATTGCACAAGGCAGGGTTCAGGGCGGCCAAAAGGGCAGAGCTGGGGGGAGATAGGCGGGTGGGGGAGTTGGAGACAGACCCTTAGCTTACTGAGGCTCAGGGCTGGGAGGGACTGAGGCTCAGAGCTGGGTTGGGTTGGGGTGGGTGCTCAGCTAACAACCAGTAAAATTCACTTAACAACGACAAGGGGAACTACCGGGATTGCAGTTGCTAAGTGATGTGGTCATGTGACATCTTGCTTTATGACCGCATTGCTTAGCAGCTGAAATTCCAATCCCAATTGTGGTCATAAGTCGAGGACTACTTGTAGTGTTTTTAACTAAAGATGAATACTCTCCATTGCAAGAGTTCCGAAGGAGAGAGAAGTCACTAACATGACAGTGCAACAAAATGAGTTTGAAATATTTTCCTTGGGTCAGAGACACATCTGCCCAATAGGAAAGATTCCTCTTTGCTAAGATTTTCATAGACAAAAGATATTTATTTATTTATCTATCTAATTTGTCCCTGCCCATCACCTCCCATCGGGGGACTCTGGGCAGTTTACAACAATCAATTAAAAACAACCACCATAAAATACACAGTATAAAAATACAATAATAAATAATATAAATAAAGATAAAAATAAATATACTTGCTTCTTTAAGCAGTAGCTCAATTCAGGTACTCATCCAAAATGTGCCTAGTACAACACAATCTTTTAGTTTCCAGATTTCTAGCCAACTGAAATTTATGGTTTGTCAATTGAGACATCACACTAAATTATAATTAAGCATCCATACCTATGGTTTTGAGTAACAAATGAAAGCACTAGCTTGAATTGCATGCCCCAATGCTTTCCTACATTTCCTTCATTCTGCCTTACCACCCATCCTCTACTTGAATTCTCTCATGCAACACACACATCAAGAACATGACATATTCCCTTAACATACTTGGCATATACTGAATTGTACAGACAGAACCAAGCACTCTAGGTCCAAAATGACCTCTAGCATTTAGTATAATTAAGTTTAGGCATATCATATGTTTACTTGCACGTCCTTCGATCTGACACCCCTGTATCACGGCTTCTTCAACAAGGTTTTTCAAAGGATACTGGGGCCCAGCAGAAGAGTTAATTTCCATTTGCTTCTTTTAGGGGCAAATGGCTGATTTTGATCCTTAATGTCTTAATCATAATCCAAGCTATGATTTGAAAAGCTTGCATCTAAACTTAAGTAAATGTATATGACATAGATTATTAACAGAAGGAAGCTGAAAAGTATACCTAAAATGAAGTATGATGCAATGGGTTTTCACAATTATTTATGAAGCTTGAATAAGAAAATTAAAATATTGTTCTACATAAAGCTAACACTTACTTCATCCTTGTTGCATGAAAAGCAAATAAAATACTTGTTAGGAAATATAGTATTTTATTGTAACCCATTTTAAAAGTTATATCTGTTTTTTTAAATAAATGGCAAAATACAAACATTAAAAAAGCACAATACATGAGATTAAAAGCTATGTTATCACATTTGTAACATATGCAATAGTATATTAATACTTCACAATTAGATGGAAAACACAAAACATATTTATTATTTTCCAATGTAGCATATGCATATTAATTGAAATTAAAAACTAATGCTATTTGGTGGGTTTTATTACATAATCAGAGAGCCAGTTCAGTGTAGTGGTTAAAGCATCAGGCTAGAAATTGGGAGATGGTGAGTTCTAGTCCCGCCTCAGGCACAAAGCCAGCTGAGTGACCCTGGGCCCGTCACTATTTCTCAGCCCTGGGACAGAAGCAATGGCAAACCACTTCTGAAAAATCTTGCCAAGAAAACTGCAGGGACTTGTCCAAGCAGTCTTCCAAAATTGGACACGACTGAACAGATTATCAACAATTAACATTACATCCAGTTTCTTTTGCACATTATCCTACTAATATTCTCTGCTCAAGTGCATCTCCTTAAATTCTAACTCATTTCATAGCTTTGCTATAACATCCATAAAATTTAAGACTGCAGCCTAATTTTGTTCATGTCAGCAAAGCAGACTGCACTAGGAAAAACACTGTTTATCTGTCAAGATGCTCCAGAATTTAAGACAATCTTCTCACTCCCAAAGGAGCATTAGACAGAAAAGGCTTTTAAACACACACAAACATCTTGTACACTGCCCAGCTTTTGTGCACCATTGGTTTCAACTCCAGCTGAAACCAAACCTAGAAATTCCTCCTGCTTCCCAAAATAAATGTGTACTTATACCATATACACTCGTGCGTGTAAAGTCTTGTTCATGTCAACTATGAATCCTGGTAGCTTCAAAGATATGTTTTATACATTTATTAGATTTGTTGAGGCCACTCAATTCCAAAAAGATTCTGGGCAGATTAGAAAGTATCCAGTACAGTATATAAATTGAAAAACACAGCTAAAATAACATTCCCAACATTCAGAAAAAACACCCACCTATACCCAGGCCTGGGAAAGAGCCAGGTCTTAAGGCCTTCCTTAAGGGCCACAGAGGGAGTGGGTGCCATGCTATCTTGACAGTAAGAGCTGTCAATCAGTGGAGTAAGTTATCACATGGAGTATAGGCAGCAGTGGCAATAGTACAAAGTGATTTGCCACTGCTGCCTCCTGGGATATCTGATTTCCAAAACTAGCCTACACATGGAATTTCATAGAAGTCTCCCATCCTAGTACTGACTAGGACCAATCCCACTTACCTTTTCAAGATCAGTCAAGTCAGCTAAACTATGCAAAGTTCTGCATACATATACCAAAGCTTTAATTAACTGCACTCTCCCTATTTTGCTTCCTGGATTTGTAGTAATGGGGAAGAATGTGTGTTAGGCACATCTCTGCTATTCTCATAAGAACTAAAAGAAGACATTTCTTCTCTTATTAACGTTTGCAAGAGAGGCTTCAAGGGACTGCAAACAAGGTAAAGCCTTTACCTCAAACTGGGGCCAGTTCATAGACATGCCAGGTCCATGATTAGCTCTGAACCACCTCAGATCTTCAACAGCATCCGCTGCTTTAATGCTCTGCTCCATGTCACGATAAATATTTTTATAGCTGTAAACAGAGCATACTGACTTAGAAATCATTACAGATCCAATTGGAAGAATCAGGCAATCATTAGTTTGCCTAGGGATCATTTTCAAATTTTCATATGACTATCTAATGAATTAAGAGATCCCCCTACTTCGTCTAATACCAAATAAACACAATTCATATGAAAAAAATGAACAAAAATGCCAAGGATAAAAAAAAAAAAAAGTTCTAATTAAAATGTTGGAAGCATCAGAAAAAGAACATTACTGGTTCAATTTACATAGTAAATGGTGCAATGTACCAAAGTACACAGATCATCCATATATATCAGCAATATGATTATGCAAGTTTATACAAACATTGACATGAGGGGTGTCCAAGACAATCTGGTTCAGTAGCCCTTTTTCAGTTCTTGTCTTCCAATTACTTTGTAACCTTAGTGGATCTTGTTCACTTCCATATTTGATTTAGAAAGCTAAACAGAACTTCTTTAGAGTAGACCTTGCAATAAAGTTAATGGAAATTAGATATATTGAATACACTATCCTTGTTTCTCAAATTTCAACTGTTCGTGCATTGCTAAAGGGTATCTGATGTTACAGTATATAACCCCTACAAAAAATGAAAGTAAAGGATTCCATTTTGTGACACACTGTACTAATTCAAACTTTGCATGATTTTGTGTTTTGTTCTCTCCTAAGTGATAGATTAGAGAAATTGAGTTGATTTCCAGATTCTCCTTACTAAGGAGATCAAGGAAAAGCAAGCCCTTTTCAGTTTTTGTTGTGTGTTTTTTAACCTTAGTGGATCTTCTGTATTCTATACAGAGTGTTAAACATGACTTGTTTAGAATAGCCCTCTCAATGACAAATTAGATATCTGAACTATCTAATAAATACTTCTTATCTCTAAATACACTTATCTCTAAAATCTCAAATGTCTGTGCATCACTTACCAGGCAAGCTTTTACAATGAATCCTGTCCCAGGATTATTCATCTTCTAGTTGATAATTTTTATTATACTGAATTTAACGCAACTGAACAGATGCTGAAACTAAGTCTAAGAACATCTCTGCAATCCATTTTAGGTAAAATAAGAGAAAAAAAATCCTACCAATAAAGCCAATAGTCATGACATTTAACAAATAATTTTAATAACTAGACATTGGATTATATACCCAAGTCCATTATAAATTTAACTAGTTCATGTATTTTTAATATGTGTGATTTTAGATGGCAGCAAATTGTAAAATGAGTTCAAAACATGAGGGACAAACAATGTGCTAACATCATTGCAGGATAACATTTTAAAATAAGAAAGCTTACTTAGAACAACAGTAACATTGTGTTTTCTAAGGAAGAAAAAAAATGAGATGGAAATAGTGAGAAACAAGTGAAACACTGGCATTTCTTTAAGGCAAATTTCATCATACTAATATCTCATTAAGAGTCACTGCTGAAGCAGATAAAATACCAGATGCTTTCTGAGTTCAGTCTCAGTGGAATTCACCTTCAGCTTGTATCTGCTCCTCCTCCTCCAGATTTTGACAGCCTCCAGCTGCCAGGTCAAGATGTCCACTGCATCAGTGGCTCAGCCTGAGATGAAGATGTATAGCTGGATATCATCACTGTATTGATGATACCCCACTCCAAATTCCGTATGACCCACCCTGTGGCACAATCTGACAGACAGACAGACAGATCTGTCCTCCCCACCACCAACTGGAACTGTCCACACAGGATCGAGCTGAAACCACTATTAGACGGTGCCCTCAAATCCCAAACATTACAGGTTGAAGATCAGAAGGTCACTCCTCCTACCCAGGTCCTGATGTAGGTGATCTATCAGTCCAACCAATGCAGTTTTTAAAGACAGTTAAACTGTCTACTAGCAACAGCAATTTAGGTAGCCACATTTGATTGGCTATAAATTGTAACTACATTAAAATTCCAATGCAGTTGTTCTTCATGTACTTTGCAGGGAAGTTGGAGACTACATGTAGATGCAGCCTACCATGGCTGCATCTACAAAGGGCCTCTTCAGAAGGAGGCACACCATTTCCTCTTCCAAGGCAGGTGAAATCACCTTCTCTCGTAGTGAGGTGTGCATAATCTCCCTGATTCAGCAGATCATACCCCCACCAACTTCCTAAAGGAGAAGTGGAGCATGGTCCAGTCCATATGTGGAAGAGCTCATATTACCAGCACTCAGTCCACTTTGTAGGAATCCAGAGGAGGAAATTAACGCCAAATACCTTGTCATTTCTTCAGGTCCTGCCCATGTGAAGTCAAAATATGAGCAAATTTGAGCAATTTCATCAGTGAAATATTGCTTTGAGTACTTATTTGCACAATCTTTTTGTACAGATTGAAATCTTTTTCTTGGAAAAGGAAGATTTGTTACGCAGGAATTCCACTACCATTTTATACTGACAGAATATCTAATAGAGCAGCAGTTATTGAAGTGTGATCTGGGGACCCCTGGGAATCCCCAGGACCCTTTCAAGGGGTCCAAGAAGTCAAATAAATATTTTTAAATTTCTCAGTTTTAATTTCTAATATAGCAAATATTGATAGATATAAACCAAAGCTCTTTGGGGTCCTCAATCATTTTTCAGAATGTAAAACCAAAATGTTTGAGAAATGCTGTAATAGATTATCTACTGCAAAGTGTTTTACACTTTAAGGTGATTGGCATTAATTTCAGTTCATCTTACACTTAAAGCAAAAATGGTATCAAATCAAGTGCATTTGTCTGAACGTTTATTTCTTGTAAAGACATTCAGTATACACCTCTTTGTTTTACTTGGACAAGTTAAAACTTATTTTAAGATGCCTTGCTTATGAAAATCACATCTGACAATATCGTAGTAGAATTGCAGAAGAAAGGCAAGGAGCAAGTGGTGGGCACCCCTTTTCCTATGTACATAATTTGTTCACCTTTTTAGGCAGTAAGTGCATATAAGATTATTGGTTAATGGTGTTTCTTATGTCCTGCATGTTGGATATGGTATCTGAAAGTGTTTCTCTCAGACACTGGATCAATGATACCTGAACCGCATGACCTCAAACCTTTGATCCCAGGGTTAACCACCTGGTGTAGGGAGTTAGACCAGTATGGTCAGTTTTGTTTCTTTTTTCTATCCATATCTGATGAAATGTCTACGGCATGTACATCAGCACTTGGAAGATATTTTCTCATAAAAACCAGAAGAGATTAATCCATAAAGGAAGGTGTATATTCCCCAAATTACCCATAAGAGATGAGCATCAGTACGTCCTACTCAGGAAAGACAGGCCTTTACACTAACTGGATTAATCTGGGGAACATTCATTGTTACCTTGGATGAGGATGAGGGGCTACTTGAAGGGATATGACACTCTGTCCTGTATTTACACTCCTTTACTGAATATTAACATGGCTTGTTTTACTGCTGGGTCTGTGGATATTTCCTATTTTGCTTAATAAAATATTTCAGCTTTTACCTCATTTATGTGCTTATTGCTTTTTAATCCATGAACCTCCGGCCCACGTTTTAGCATGGCAAAAAAATACAGACAGGGTAACTCTTTCACAAAGAAAAATATACTTTTGTGATACTGCTGTTCATAAGAATTTGGCTTTTCTCTTCAGCAGAATGACTACATATTAGCAAATTTATGCAAACCTAAGCCATTATTTCTTTAGAACAGATGATGGCTCTGATTGTAATGTACTGGTAATTTTACAAATCACCATCACAGTATTTTAAAAATTAAAACTGGTGGGATTTGTTAAAGATTAGGGGTATTTAGAATTGATTGATAAGTTGCTTAGTCTTAAAACTATTTCTTTTCTTACATAGTGAATTATAGCAATGTGTTTTTTTAAAAATAGGTTTATACTGAATTTAATCTGTTTACAAAATTAAAAGGTAAACAACACAATATAATATACAGCAGCAGCAGTAGAAATAGGCACTTCTTTAAAAACTCTCTTAAGTTTTTAAGGCCCACCAAAATAAAATCAGGAGGGAGCTTTACCTCACACTCTGGGAAAGGACGTTCTGCATAGGTGGGTCTTCTCAGTGGGTGCGTGAGCAGGATCCCTGGATCTCGTTTTAGAAGCCAGGCAGTTTGGTAGAGCAGGGCAGGTGATCCAGAAAAGTAACAGTTGAGGGTTTTAAAAACAAAGTGCTGCCCAGAAGAACAGCTGGTACAGAATATACAATGTATTCCTGGGAGTAAACGTGCAGCTACATTTTGGAGAAAACTGATGCTTCAAAACCATTTTTTAAAATGTACGCCACATCTGTCACGTAGCACCCTTTACCTTATATTCTTACCCTGAAACAGGAGACAAGTCAAGATGTTTCTGAACTTCCAGCAACACTTCTCGAAAGA
Organism: Candoia aspera; assembly: GCF_035149785.1. NCBI lineage: Eukaryota > Metazoa > Chordata > Lepidosauria > Squamata > Candoiidae > Candoia > Candoia aspera. The sequence continues at coordinate 79,101,139 of NC_086159.1, forward strand.
AACGCAGACGCTTTTCCTCAAACTGCTGGCACTGTTCAAAAACCTGCTCCATGTTTTCCATATACTGAGGTGTGGCACTGTCCAGGTCTTTAAGAGACTTTTCATACTTTTCTTTTGTCTTTAAAAATAAGCATATCAAGTTATCAAAAAAAAATTGCCTATATAATTTTACAATGGTCAGAGTACTGTATTTTCCAGCAGAATCACATAGCTCTTTCTTACGAAGCTTTCATTTTGAAAAGGTAATTTTAACTCACTTGGAAATAAATAATCGGTTATGTCTCTTAGAAAATGAGATGACAGACCCAAATACAGGTAGCCCCCACTTAACAACAGCAATTGGGCCCGGAATTTCCATCGCTAAGTGATGTCATAAAGTGCGACATCACGTGAAGCAATGGCAATCCTGCCAGTCCCCGTTGCTGTCATCAAGCAAAGACTGCGGGTCATTAAGGGAGGACCTCATGTGACCGTGACTTGCTGGGGGCTTCCAACAAACAAAGTCAGTGAGGAAGTTGGCAGGAAGCTACAAGTCCCGGGTGGCTCGCAAGCAGGTTGGCGGGGTGGAGGGGTGAGGGAGGGGATGCTGCAGCACTGCAAGTGCGGCCAGGCAGGGGAGGGGGTGCTGTGGTGCCATGCAAGTGGGCGAGGGAGAGGGTGCTGCAGTGCAAGCAGGTGGGGGGAGGGCGCTGCAGAGTTCAGGAAGACACACAGGTGGCTGCTGCCATGCGAACATGGCCGGCAGCTGGCTGCTGCGGATTGTGGGAGGGCGCACAGGGAGTGCACGCATGGATTCTGGAGTGCAGGCAGGGGGTGCTGCAGGTGGGTGCATACTACAAAGTACAAGATCCTCAAAATCCCGTACTCCATAGCGAGGTTGCTCAGGAGAAAAAGTGGCAGGAGCAACTAACAGGAGCAACTTATGACCTTCCCTGCTGGCTTCCCCATTGACTGGGAAGCCGGCAGGGAAGGTTGCAAATGGCGATCACATGACTGCAGGATGCTGCAACCATCATAAGCACAAGCCAGTTGCGAAGCACCTGAATTGTGATCACATGACCATGGGGGTACTGGGATGGCCAGAACTTCGAGGACCCCTCATTCAGCACTGTTGTAACTTCAAATAGTCGCTGAATGAGTGGTTGTTAACCGAGGACAACCTGTAAGTTAAACAGTGGACTCCAACTAGTCTAAAGGAAAGACTAACATCAGTTTTTGATCTTGTTCACAGATACTGTACAAGAAAGTTAAGTAAAATAAGGTCTGTGGGGCAATTCCATAAAGCTATCCTTGCTCAGGTTTGGCAAACTGCTTCCCTTTATCAAGTCTTTAATATAGGTTTGGAATGGGTCAGGACATTAACCCTGAATCATAATGGTTATGATCCACAGGCTCTCCTATTCCCCACCCCTCTGCTGATATGGTTTTGAAGAGCTCTGAAGCTTTCGTCTCTTTTTAATCATAGGCAGTTGCTCATCTAATCATAAAAAATGATGGTAAATCTTAACAATGTTTATTTGAAACATGCCCACTTCTTTCTAAACCAGGTTGGATGCCACACTAGACTGGAAGCCATAGTGTACAATCTCCTTCTTGGAAGAAGAGGGGAAACCAAATACATTCAAGGCTTGCTTATGAATGTTCACATCACAAACAACAAAGTCTATTCAATATGATCCCCATGAATTTTAAATAACTGGGGAAAGCAAAAATAAGAATAATCTTGTAAGACTGCACTATTATTTAGTAACCAGGAATATATTTCAATGAATCCTTAAATAAAAAGTATGAAATTTAAATGCACCCTAAAGATATATCTGTCAATCCCCAAAAGTGAACATTAAACTCAATCATATAACACTTCAATGCACGTTGAAGGTATAGTAAGTTTTCAATCTAACAATCAGCTGTTTTATATTTTTCTGGTTAAGTCAACTACTGTTCTCTCTCTCTCCACATGTCTGTGTGTACACACCCATCAAGTATACAGTAACTGAACACGCAACAGCATTAGGATAAATTAAATACAATCCTTTCCCTAGGATTCATCAATCTTTATTTATATATGAATTAAAGGCTAGGCACATTTACTATAAAGAGCTTACCAATTCAGCATTACATATATAGTTTTCATTAGAAGCAATGCTTGTGATGTTTAGCAAGAATGCATACAGTTTACCTTAAGCACATCCTGTTTACTTTTATCAACTTTGTCTTGCAATTTCTTTAGTTGTTCTGGATTCAGCGCTGGGTCAGCTTTGCTATTGGCCTCTCTGGATATGGCAATTTTTTCTTCCTTGCATGCTGTATGATATGCTTTCTTAGAAGCTTCCACCTAGGAGACATGTTTTCACCAGTCTAAAATCACAATATCCATCCAAGTAGATAGTTTGAAGATTAATACTGTTACATGGGTCAAATGTGTAGATAAGTGCAGGAAAAGTATCTTGAAAACTATTACCTTTTAGAACCTGCTTATCATAAAGCCATAGTTCTGAGAAAATGACAGGGGAAAGAAGTTTAGGAGTGATGGAACTCCTGCCTGACCCAGATCCCTTCTTCTCCGAAGAGTTCCTAATCACTCAGAAGCCATGCTTTCCTAGGAAGAGCCTCCTCCCAGAGAGTTGCCACCCTGGTGCCCTTAAAGAAGACTGTGTAGAGGAAACTTTTCCATAGATGGCTGATTACTGTTACTGGTTTTAAATTAAGATATAAACTCAAAGCTTCCTTGGTTTATTATTTCTGATCCTATTAGCATGTTGTGTGGTAAGCTGCCAGGAGTTTATCTTGATTCTAGCAAACAAATAATAAAAAAATCTGAACATCTGGAGAATGGTGCCAGCAGGGTATCTTCTTATGTACCTTGAGAGGGCTTTGGCATTAGTATCTCCTCACTCACATGTCCAAAACAGCTAATAACTGTAATTATGCATTAGCTTGGCTACATATGACAAATTAGCTTTTATTTCAATTAAGATGTATAGCAGAAATAATTACATTTACCCAAGCAAAGGAAAAAACAATGGGGAAACCTCATTTCATATTGATTCTCACCTGCAGTAAAGAAAAAAGGGCTTTACTCTATTTCTTTAATAAATAAAGTTATATTCTGCCCAGAAGCAGACCAATTGCTTCTAGACTGGGATCAGTTCAGCCCTGATCCTGTCTTTGAGTAGAGAGCAACCCAAGGAGACAAAAAGCAGAAACACAAGGACACGATTAAGGCGACAGGGAAATACAGCATGCAAACATAATTTACCTCTTTTAGTTTTTTAGCCCATGGTTTCTGAGCTTTCCTAAACCCATCATCAGCTTCCTTAGTTTCCTTAAATCCACCTATCATTTGCTTGTGAAAGGAGTCCTTCTGCCAGTTCTTTATCTTTTCGAAGTCCTCGTTCATTAGAGCACTTTTTACTTCTAGGTGTAATTCGCTTACTTTTTCTGCTTCAGACATAAATGCATGCCAAGCCCTTTCAACGGTCCCATACTGTGGCCCTGAATGCAAAGGGGAAAAATGATTTATCTGCAAAATGCATACACATACATTAGAAAAACATTTCCTACCATCCCCAGCTTACTCTAAGTTGATCAGGGAAGGGAGTGGCCAAGTGAATCCAGGAGTGATTAAGGGTTTTGTTCTTTTGACGGAGGGAGGGAGGGAGGGAGGGAGGGAAAGCAGTGGCACAACAACTATGTAAGAAATCCTCTTGAAAGTTGAGAATTATATAATGACTATTGATCAGTTATAAATATCCTGCCCTCCGACAAAGTGAGGTACCACTGTGCAACTCTAGATATCTTAGATGAAACTGTATCTGAATCCATTTCCTTCTGGCTTCAGCATGGAACCTGCTTGGTTTGCATTGATTGGTGAACCAAGAAAGAGAATCACTGTTAGCAGGATTCAGAAGACTACCGTTTGTCTCCTTAATGTTCTGGGACAATGACATATCATGACAGTTCTACACCTGTCATGAAATTCTGAGCTACATCAGACAGCAAAATATGGGAGTCCTCAACATGCTCAAAATCACTCTATCTTGCAGAGAACTTATTAGACAGTAGGATGGCCAAAACACCAAACAGTAGTTGAGTTCACAGATCATGGTAAACTACAATTTGTTGAACAAGCCAGAGACAAATCAGAAGTAAAGCAATCTTCGCATGTTTGGTCAATTCCTGCTTTGTTTTCCTTCTCTGTCATGTTACCCATTTCAATGTGCTGTTAACATTGTAACGTTTCACATGTCATCTTCTGTTCCGTGTTCTTCACCCGGATTTTTCCATTCCCTCGCCCTCCGTTGTTTTGAGGGCTTGGAATGTGTGTTTGGGTTTGCGCTCCTGCTCAAGGTTACTTTCCCAGGCGCGTCTAACGGCTCCTAGCACCTGGGAGGGGGAGCGCCCTGACGAGGGATGGGGCGGAACTTGCTCACAGGCAAGGCTTTTAAGTTTGTATTTGGCGCGCTTTTGCTCATTCTCAGCTTTCTCTGTATTTGCATTGTTGTTTATTCGTTTAGTCGCTTCCGACTCTTCGTGACTTCATGGACCAGCGCACGCCAGAGCTTCCTGTCGGTCGTCAACACCCCCAGCTCCCCCAGGGACGAGTCCGTCACCTCTAGAATATCATCCATCCACCTTGCCCTTGGTCGGCCCCTCTTCCTTTTGCCTTCCACTCTCCCTAGCATCAGCATCTTCTCCAGGGTGTCCTGTCTTCTCATGATGTGGCCAAAGTATTTCAGTTTGGCCTTTAATATCATTCCCTCAAGTGAGCAGTCTGGCTTTATTTCCTGGAGGATGGACTGGTTTGATCTTCTTGCAGTCCAAGGCACTCTCAGAATTTTCCTCCAACACCACAGCTCAAAAGCATCGATCTTCCTTCGCTCAGCCTTCCTTATGGTCCAGCTCTCGCAACCATATGTTACTACGGGGAACACCATTGCTTTAACTATGCGGACCTTTGTTGTCAGTGTGATGTCTCTGCTCTTAACTATTTTATCGAGATTTGTCATTGCTCTTCTTCCAAGGATTAAGCGTCTTCTGATTTCCTGACTGCAGTCAGCATCTGCAGTAATCTTCGCACCTAGGAATACAAAGTCTTTCACTGCTTCTACATTTTCTCCCTCTATTTGCCAGTTATCAATCAAGCTGGTTGCCATAATCTTGGTTTTTTTGAGGTTTAGCTGCAAACCAGCTTTTGCACTTTCTTCTTTCACCTTCATCATAAGGCTCCTCAGTTCCTCTTCGCTTTCAGCCATCAAAGTGGTATCATCTGCATATCTGAGATTGTTAATGTTTCTTCCAGAGATTTTAACTCCAGCCTTGGATTCCTCAAGGCCAGCTTGTCGCATGATGTGTTCTGCGTACAAGTTGAATAGGTAGGGTGAGAGGATACAGCCCTGCCGTACTCCTTTCCCAATCTTAAACCAGTCTGTTGTTCCGTGGTCTGTTCTTACTGTTGCTACTTGGTCGTTATACAGATTCTTCAGGAGGCATACAAGATGACTTGGTATCCCCATACCACTAAGAACCTGCCACAATTTGTTATGGTCCACACAGTCAAAGGCTTTAGAATAGTCAATAAAACAGAAATAGATGTTTTTCTGAAACTCCCTGGCTTTTTCCATTATCCAGCGGATATTGGCAATTTGGTCTCTAGTTCCTCTGCCTTTTCTAAACCCAGCTTGTACATCTGGCAATTCTCGCTCCATGAACTGCTGAAGTCTACCTTGCAGGATCTTGAGCATTACCTTACTGGCATGTGAAATGAGTGCCACTGTTCGATAGTTTGAACATTCTTTAGTGTTTCCCTTTTTTGGTATGGGGATATAAGTTGATTTTTTCCAGTCTGATGGCCATTCTTGTGTTTTCCAAATTTGCTGGCATATAGCATGCATTACCTTGACAGCATCATCTTGCAAGATTTTGAATAGTTCAGCTGGGATGCCGTCGTCTCCTGTTGCCTTGTTATTAGCAATGCTTCTTAAGGCCCACTCAACCTCACTCTTCAGGATGTCTGGCTCTAGCTCACTGAGCACCCCATCAAAGCTATCCCCGATATTGTTATCCTTCCTATACAGGTCTTCTGTATATTCTTGCCACCTTTTCTTGATCTCTTCTTCTTCTGTTAGGTCCTTGCCATCTTTGTTTTTGATCATACCCATTTTTGCCTGGAATTTACCTCCAATGTTTCTAATTTTCTGGAAGAGGTCTCTTGTCCTTCCTATTCTATTGTCTTCTTCCACTTCCGCACATTGCTTGTTTAAAAATAATTCCTTATCTCTTCTGGCTAACCTCTGGAATTTTGCATTTAATTGGGCATATCTCCCCCTATCACTGTTGCCTTTTGCTTTCCTTCTTTCTTGGGCTACTTCTAGTGTCTCAGCAGACAGCCATTTTGCCTTCTTGGTTTTCTCTTTCTTTGGGATGTATTTTGTTGCCGCCTCCTGAACAATGCTGCCAACTTCTGTCCAGAGTTCTTCCGGGACCCTATCTACTAAGTCCAGTCCCTTAAATCGATTCTTCACCTCCACTGCATATTCCTTAGGAATATTAGTGAGCTCATATCTAGCTGATCTGTGGGTCTTCCCTAATCTCTTTAGTCTGATCCTAAATTGTGCAAGAAGAAGTTCGTGATCTGAACTACAGTCAGCTCCAGGCCTTGTTTTTACCGACTGTACAGATGTCCGCCACCTTTGGCTGCAAAGGATGTAATCAATCTGATTTCGGTGTTGTCCATCTGGTGAAGTCCATGTATAAAGCCGTCTCTTAGGTTGTTGGAAGAGAGTGTTTGTTATGCAGAGTGAGTTGTCTTGGCAAAATTCTATCAGCCTATGTCCTGCTTCATTTTGTTCTCCCAGGCCATACTTACCTGTAATTCGAGGTGTCATTTGACTGCCCACCTTAGCATTCCAGTCTCCTGTGATGAAAATAACATCTCTTTTAGGCGTGTTGTCCAGTAGGTGCTGCAGATCCTCATAGAACTGCTCTACTTCAGCTTCTTCAGCATTTGTGGTTGGGGCGTATATTTGGATCACTGTGATGTTAGATGGCTTGCCCTGAATTCGAATTGAGATCATTCTGTCGTTTTTGGGGTTGTATCCAAGCACTGCTTTAGCCACTTTACTATTAATTATGAAGGCTACTCCATTTCTTCTGTGGTCCTCTTGTCCACAGTAGTAGATCTGGTGGTCATTTGATGTGAAGTGGCCCATTCCAGTCCATTTCAGTTCACTGACGCCCAGAATGTCTATCTTTAATCTTGACATCTCACCAATAACCACATCCAATTTGCCCTGGCTCATAGATCTTACATTCCAGGTTCCAATGGTGTGTTGATCCTTAGAACATCGGATTCGCCGTTCACCACCAGCACCGTCGGCTGCTAGCCGTCCTTTCGGCTTTGAGCTAGCTGCGTCATCACGTCTGGGGCTAGTTGAGCTCATCCTCTGTTCCTCCCCAGTAGCATTTTGACCATCTTCCGACCTGGGGGTCTCACCTTCCGATGGTATACCGACATATCTCTGGTTGTACTGATCCATTTAGTTTTCACGGCAAGAATACTGGGGTGGGTTGCCATTACCTTCCCCAGGGATCGCATTTAGTCTGACCTCTCTGTCATGACCTTCCCGTCTTGGGTGGCCCTTCACGGTTTAGCTCATGGCATCATTGAGGTGCTCAAGCTCCAGCACCACGACAAGGTAACGATCCTTTGCTGAAGCTGTATTTGCATACTATTCCTTTAATAAATCAGTTATCTTTAAGCCCGAGCTTGTGAGACTGAGTATTTGGGATTAGGCAATCGTTACATAAAGCTGAGAATCATTTCAACCATTTTCCGCTAGCCCCATCCAATTGCTGGATAAGAGGGAATGCTAGCGATGACCGAACATCAGCTTCGCGCAAGTGATGGGAGCGAGGAAGAGCGGGAGGCGGCAAGGATCCGGCCAGCTCTAACCTCGAGAGCGCAAAGAGCAGCACGTCGGGAGATGCGGGATGCCCAATTAGATGAATTGCTGATATCCATGCAGGAGAGCCTCAGGAGTGAACATAAAATTGTAATGGAAAGAGCACCGGGGAGGGGGTCTCCACAACTATCCTGGGAGCCCGAAATTCCCCTGTCACCGAGGGTGGTGGTAACCAACCAACCCCTGGAAGAACCGGTCACTCCTGCTCGTATGAGGGCGTTGGAGGACAAAATGGATCTAATAGTGACAATCCTTAAGGATCTCCCCAGAGATGCAGAGCCCACCCCGGAGGATTGGGAGGAAGAGCCGTCACAGTACCCCAGGCATAGCACCCTGCCATCCAGGGGGAGAAGCAAGACTCGATCAGCCCGTCAGGCGGGGGGGCGAGAGGCAAGACCTCCTAGGGATCGGCCACCCATGGGGGCTCGGCGTACGCTGACATTCACGGAACCGCCACAGCCAGCTGAGCCGGCAAGAAACTTCCCACCATTTGGGGTGAAGTTCGATGGGGATCCCACTACGCTCTCCTTCTTTATCACTAATGCCAAGCATTATACGGAAGATTGGGGCCGGAACTTTCAGTCAGAACATGGCAAAATCAATTTCATTGCCAACAAACTGAGAGGAAGGGCAGCTGATTGGTATGTACAACTGTGCCAGGCTGAGGCAACTGAGTTAGAGGACTTCGATGACTTTTTGTGGGCACTTAAACAGCATTTCGAAGACCCTCTAGCCCAAGAAACAGCTAAAACGCCCTGAGGAAACTCTACCAAGGGTCCTCTCAGTTGCCAATTATGCGCTGGAATTTAAAGCTTTGTCAGGGAAAGTAGAAGACTGGTCTGAGCCAACTTTAATTGAAATGTTTAAGCAGGGGCTAGAACCAGAAATCCTTCGCTGGGCACTAGGAAGAGATGATCCTAAAACGCTGTACGGGTGGATTCAGTTGGCGGGCAGCGCAGAAAATGCCCTGCAAACCTATGCCCATACCAAAGAGCTTAGACAATCTCGTCTTGCTAGAGGAGCGCGTACATCTGGGCTTGCCAGCCGCCCCAAACCGAAAACCTGGGAAGAAGAAAGGGAACGACGATTCTCCAAAGGTCAGTGCCTGAGATGTGGGAAAGAAGGGCATCGAGCCACATCGTGCCCCAGACGTCGTCCAGAGGAACGACAGACGAAACCTGCAATAAAGTCGCCTGCGCCTACTCTACCGCGGAAACTGAAAGCGGCCGTCGCAGAACTGGGACCCCCAGAACTACCCTTCGGAGAAGAGGAAGAAGAGTTGCAATTCGAGCAGCCGGCGGGAAAAGCCTACCACCTGCCCTGAAGGGCGCCCTAGGGCAGGTGGAAGAAACCGGGCGTAACCACAATTCGGTGAGTGGAAATTTCCCCACACTGACTGTTAAAGTTAAACTGGGCTCAAAAACCAAAACTGTGGAAGTTTGGGCCATGCTAGACTCGGGCTGCTCCCGTTCCCTTATGCACCCTGATGTCGTAGCGGCTCTGGAACTGCCCACGTTTCCTTTGCCAAGACCTATGATCTTCACCCAATTGGATGGAACTATGGCGGGAGGGAAAGCAGTCAATCATTCCACGGGACTGGTAGCCTTGCAGATGGGCTCCCATCAGGAAAAGCTGCCATTTGTTGTAGCTCCAGTGGGGGGGCCTCTGGTTATCTTGGGGATGCCCTGGTTTGTGCAACAAAACCCTTTTATCAACTGGCTACATAGAACTGTGACTTTTGCGGATGGATTTTACAAAGTACCCGAAAAGGACCTACTGGAAGACATGGAGGGTGGAGGGGTAGCGTATACTACTGTGCAAACGCTTCAACCTCTTGAGGGATTACCCAATCAGTATCAGGATTTTGCTGAGGTATTTGGGGAAAAGGAAGCAGATCGCTTGCCACCCCACCGAAAAACGGACTGTGCCATTGAATTCTTACCAAACGTAAAATTGCCTCACCCAAAAATATACCCCATGTCTCCTAAAGAGCTCACTACGCTAAGGGAGTTCATTGACAAAAACCTGGCTAGGGGTTTCATTGAGCCTGCTAATTCCCCGGTAGGAGCCCCTGTCCTATTCAGGCCAAAAAAGGATGGGTCATTACGGCTTTGTACCGATTTCCGCGGGCTCAATGCGGTCTCAATATTAAATAAATATCCTTTGCCCCTGATCAAAGATATGTTATCACATCTGGCCAGAGGCAAAATCTTCTCAAAACTGGATTTGAGAGAAGCTTATTTTCGTATTCGCATAAGGGAAGGGGATGAGTGGAAAACAGCCTTTAACTGTCCTCTTGGGGCTTTCCAATACAAAGTCTTACCATTTTGTTTATCCGGAGCACCTGGGGTTTTTATGCAACTAATCAATGAGGTCTTGCATGACCACCTATTTAAGGGGGTACTGGTATATTTGGATGATGTATTGATTTATACTGAAACCATGTCAGAACATATCCACTTGGTGCGTCAGGTACTGGCTAAATTGAAAAAAGCAGAGTTGTACGCTAAACTGTCAAAATGTGCCTTTCATCAGTCACAAATTGATTACCTAGGCTATCGAATTTCAGCTAAGGGCATTGAAATGGACCCTGCAAAAGTAGAAGCTATTGTGGCATGGGAGCCTCCCCGTACCAGGAGACAATTACAAAGTTTCCTTGGGTTCGCTAATTTTTATCGGGCATTCGCCCAAAATTTTGCTGAAATTGCCCTCCCCCTTACTGAACTGTTAAAAACCAAAGGACAGGGGGATACGCGACGTTCAAAGAACCCAGGCGCGCTCCTTAAATGGACTCCAGCCTGTCAGCAGGCGTTCGAAGCGCTCAAACAAATCTTTACCACAGAGCCAATTTTACAGCATCCAGACCCCTCTAAACCCTTCGTTGTACAAGTAGATGCTTCTGATTTCTCCATAGGAGCAATCTTGTTACAATCTGACCACTCTGGCGCCTTAAAACCCTGTGCTTACCTCTCTCGCAAATTCACTGAAACTGAGAGGAGATGGCACGTTTGGGAAAAAGAGGCTTTTGCTGTAAAAACGGCTTTGGAAACGTGGCGACACCTATTGGAGGGCACTTCCAACCCTTTTGAAGTCTGGACTGATCATAAAAACCTGGAAGCTCTAAGCACCAGTCGAAAACTCAGTCCCAAACAGCTGCGCTGGGCTGAGTTTTTCAGCCGCTTTGACTTCACCCTTAAATTCATACCAGGCAAGAAAAACTTTTTGGCTGATGCACTCTCCCGCAGACCCCAAGATGCTGGCCCAGGGCCAACGGTCCAAGGCACCGTTTGGACCGATAAACAATTAAGTTTGGCAGCGGTGACTCGCAGCCAGACCCGAGCGCAATCAACGCAACCTCCAGCCGCTCTGCCTTCCAGCCGCTTGCAGCGCTTGTCAGTTCCATCTGATTTGCAACAACAGTTGCTTTTCCACCTTAAAACAGATACTTGGTTACAAACCAATAGAGACAATCTAACTTTCACTGACGATCTCGCCTGGCACAACGATCGCCTTTATGTACCCGATGCTATGCGAAAAACCATACTCCAGCGCTGCCACGATGACAAGCTGGCTGGACATTTTGGCTATTTAAAAACTCTTCACCTTGTTCGCCGACAATTCTGGTGGCCAACCTTACTCAAAGACCTAAAAGCATATGTTACTGCTTGCCCTGTGTGTGCAGCAACAAAGCGCAAAACAGGCAAACCTCAAGGTCTCCTTCAACCCGTCGCCACCCCGTCTGTCCCCTGGCAGAACATTTCCATGGACTTTATCGTTGATCTACCCCCTAGTCAACGCAAAACTGTCATTTGGGTGGTCAAAGACTTTTTCTCCAAGCAAGCTCACTTCATCCCATGCGCTTCTATCCCCACCGCACAACAGCTGGCCCGCCTCTTCCTCATCCACGTGTACCGCCTCCACGGTATCCCCGCCCGTTTGGTGAGTGACAGAGGCACACAATTTACGTCACAATTCTGGCGGGCATTTTTGAAACTTCTGGGCACCAAACAGTCACTTTCCACCGCGTGGCATCCGGAAACGGACGGATCTACAGAGGCGGTTAACTCTACACTGGAACAATATCTCAGGGCTTTTGTTAACTACCAACAGGACAATTGGGTCGACCTACTTCCATTTGCAGAGGTCGCCTACAACAATGCTGTTCATCAAAGCACTGGTCAAGTTCCTTTTAAAACAGTTTTTGGGCGAGATTTTGTTCCTATTCCTGAACTTCCCCATCCACAACCACTGCCAGCTTCCCTTACTGACTGGGCTGACTCTCTCAAGCACTCATGGCTTAATATTCAACAAGCTCTCCTCCATGCCCAGGCTACTTATAAACGCCATGCCGATGCAAAGCGTTCCCCAGAGCCATCTTTTACTGTCGGAGATAAAGTCTACTTATCAACTAAGTTTCTCAAATCCCCACAGCCCTCCAAGAAACTTGGCCCTAAGTTCGTGGGACCTTTTCCAATCATCGCCCAAATTAACCCTGTTACGTTTAAACTTGCTTTGCCTCACAACCTTAAACGTTTACATCCTGTTTTCCATTGTAGTTTACTCAAGCCCTACCTGCCGTCGGACCGCTGGCATCCCCAACCCATTCCGCCACCTCCGCTCATGATTGACAACCAGCAACACTTCGAGGTGACATCCATCCTGGACTCCCGACGCCAGCGCTCCGCTTTGCAATACCTCGTCCGCTGGAAACATTTCCCTCATCCTGAATGGGTTGCTGCTCCAGACGTGCTTTCCCCTAGTTTGGTAGCCCAATTTCACTCTGCCTATCCTGACAAACCTGCTCCATAGCCTTCATTTGGGGGGGCAATATGTCATGTTACCCATTTCAATGTGCTGTTAACATTGTAACGTTTCACATGTCATCTTCTGTTCCGTGTTCCTTCACCCGGATTTTTCCATTCCCTCGCCCTCCGTTGTTTTGAGGGCTTGGAATGTATGTTTGGGTTTGCGCTCCTGCTCAAGGTTACTTTCCCAGGCGCGTCTAACGGCTCCTAGCACCTGGGAGGGGGAGCGCCCTGACGAGGGATGGGGCGGAACTTGCTCACAGGCAAGGCTTTTAAGTTTGTATTTGGCGCGCTTTTGCTCATTCTCAGCTTTCTCTGTATTTGCATACTATTCCTTTAATAAATCAGTTATCTTTAAGCCCGAGCTTGTGAGACTGAGTATTTGGGATTAGGCAATCGTTACATTCTCTTTTAACCACTTTTGCCTTGCACTTTCATGCTGGAGTGGGGCACAAAAACTAACCAGAGATAACCCAGGAACCCACACAAAAAAATCATGTGCTCACCAGGCATATCACTCTAATCCACATATGCAATCGTGAAGCCAAACTATTGTGTTTCAAATTGTGGTTTGTAATCATAAAACAAACCACTTTATTTACTAACTCCCCTAGTTTGGCCTATCACTGTAAGCCAAAACAAACACTACTGTGGCTTTGCATGATGTGTGAAGCCAAACTATACAAGAATTGGAAATACTCAGCCATTTTTCCATATCATATTACAATCATAGCCTATATTCCACTTTGTGTCATATTGTAGTTTGTTGTCTTTACCTAGATGTAGACCAAGGCTGTGGTTAAATTGGAGAGTCTAGTCAATTAAACATTTCACTAATGACTAGATTATGGCGATCTTCAAGAAAAGAAGGTGAAATGCAATAATAGTTACAAGTGTAGGTATTCTTTTAGTAATGTGCTTAGTGATTCTGGTCTTGAATGTGCAATTAGTCCCTGCTTGTTTGTTTTTGCAGCAGTCCAGGAAGTGCTGTCTGGACTGTTATCCATGGCTAATGTACCTTAGTCTTTAGATTCAATATTCATATAGTGAAATGAGTAAATATACCTTAAATCACAAAGTTGGCTTTGCCTAATATGCTATATGAACTCTGCCATTGTAAATGACATTTTACAGAACAGGTTCCCAACCTGTTTGGATTAGAGGGCACATTCAAAAATTTTTGAACACATGGAAGTACCCTCAACACATTACATGTATTTCCTCTTTGGTGGGATACAGGCAATAGTATGCTGGCTTGCAAGTTAGTCTCTAGATTAAAGATTATGATTATTTAGAATAGAACTGAGCATGTTTGGTGTACAACAGTTATGTTGTGTTGTGAAATTAAAAGAAAGGGAAATAATATAATAGATCTGAACTCATGTCAAGATTGTTTTGGGGGTTGTGAAAATAGGAATTCATAGTTAGTGATAGTTCTATATTATACTGGTGATAATGAAAGAAACAGGAATTGGCTCCTTGTGCAACTTTATGAATAAATGGGATCTACGGAAAAAAAAACTTTCCTGTGAAGTGATATGAATGGATAGATGAGGATAAGACATAAGAATGCAGATACCGTGACTGGGCCATTTGGAGAATCAAGGATGAATGGCAATGGTAATTTTGGGAGAAAATAGACAGGGAAGGAATTGTTGTACAACAAATTAGAGTGGAAGCGGACTGGTTGAAAAATGTAAGAGATCTTGGTTAGGAGGTAGTGAAAAGAGCTAAATAGAGGAAAGTTCTAAATATTCATCCAAAAAACTGAATCAAAATACCTTCTCTGCCATCCCAAACATGAAAACTGTCCAGGCACATACCTGGTTCATTCAACAAGAGCTCAATTCAGCAAATTGAAATTAATACAAAAGTAAATGCTTTCCAATATGTAAAGTTGTTACAAAATTATAACTATAAAGACAGATATTGGGCAGAAATATGTATTCCAATGAGTTTCTCCGAAGTGTTAATCAAGATGTTTACTTCTATGTCATTTATCATCACCACAAATGCAGTACAAGGATCTAAAAGGATGTATTTAAGCAGCTATATGCTTCACAAATGTTTACATTTTCATGGAATTTTTTAAAGCCTTCATACAAATCAGCTTCCAGGTCATTTAGAAAAAATTATATTTCCTCAAACCTGAATCCTGCAAGCTGACATATCCATGAAGATTTCTTGGAAATGAAAATGAAAATGGTGCCCGTATCTTCTTCTGGGATATTTTTTCAACTTCTGAGTCTAATCTACAGACCTGGTATTCCATGGAGATCTCAAGTACTAACCCAGCACTGGTTAGTTTCCAAGCCCAAACAAGGTTGGCTAGGTGCTGTCACTAGAAGTGTGTGAAATGTAATGAATTTGAAACTAGCTATTCTGATCTAAGAGGGAAGTATTCTGACAGTCTTTCAACCTTGCTAGAAATGTTCCAAAGTGGAAATAGGCTGTTTCAAATTTAAAATACCTCCAGTTTGGTAAAACACTGTTGGAAAACTTATTTCTAAGGTCAAAAGAGGGCAAAAATTATACGCACAAGTATCTGTTAAAAGAGTATAATTAAAAATCATGTTTACCTTTTTCTACAAGTTGTCTCCATCGTTTTGCCCATTCAGTTAACTGCTGAGCATAAGCCTTCTCTATTCTTGCACGCTCATGAATACAGTTCATAAGATCACCACAAAGTCTATGTCCATCATCGATGCGCCTCACTGTCCGCTTGTAGTTTCCAACCTATCAAAGAGTAAAAACATTTACAAATACATCTTTAGGGAGGAGAATAAGCAATGTCAAAACTAGTTTCCAATTTAGTGGAAACTGACAGAACCCATTTAAACTGGAGTTGAATTGTTTGCATTTTCTTTAATATACAGTATATTATTGGATTTCTAGTATTAAAGCTAAACTTGTAGGCATGATTACCAATTTCTGTTATCTAAATACTTGCTTTGATTGCAGTCAAATAAAGCCTACATGTGATTTGCAATGTTATCCTAAATCTCCCTTATATTTTGCACTATTGTAATAATCTGATTACAAAATTATTTGATGGGATTCCTTGAGAGGCAGGGAGGCTGGACCTATTAGATTACTCTGCCCCACTCGACTGATGGGCCCCACTGGATTCCAGAGGAAGCTTGGGGTTATTCCTGAAGGTCTGGTGCATGATCTGGCCTTGGTTGCTGCTTGGAATGAAAGGACGGTGGGGCTTTGGATCAGATTGCACCCATGTGGCCTTTCTGCTCTTGTGGATCCCAAAGCTCCTCCCTCAGGAGGAGCTGAGGGAAATGAAATAGGTGAAGAGATACCAAAAGCACCGCTGGAATGCAACGAGGAGTGAACCCAAACAAGCACAAGTTAGGGCCACCACTAGGGCCTACCTCATGGCAGTAAGGGCAGGGAAACATCAGTGTTTCGCTGCCCTTATTGTACCAACGGATAGCACTGGTTCACAATCTAGTGCAGAAGGACCTAGCTATATTGACGTATGCCCTTATCAGCACCTGACTGGATTACTGCAGCATGCTTTATCTGGGGCTGCCCCTAAACAATACTCAGAAACTACAGCTACTCCAGAATACCGTGGCCATGTATGTACCAACTCCCAACATTGAGAGCATATAATACAATTCTCTGGGACATCCACTGGTTACTGGTAAGTTTCCATCTACAACTTAAGGTGCTGGTATTGTCCTAAAAAGCCCTTCATAACTTGGCACCTCATGTTCTATAAGAGCACCTTCTACCAACTACATCAGCTTGATTTAGATTTTGTAGGGAGCAACTGCTAATAGTTCCACACCTCCATGAGGCAAGGGTAGTTGAAGCTCAGGGAGCACTGCTTCTCCATAATGGTACTAATCCTTTGGAATGGCCTCTCATTAGAAGTCAGACTTCCCCCCTCCCTGCTGGTCTTCTTTAATAATACCAAATTATTCCAGAGTGCATTTTCATGACTTTGTTTACTGTACCATTTTTATTATTTCATTCTTTTTATTGTTATTTATGTAGATTATCATTTCATTCTACTCACTATAAGTGCTCAGGGTCGATTGATTACAGCAGGGTAAAAATCCAATAAGTAATTAAATAGCTTGAGGCCAAGATCACCAGTAATTTGGTCATTAAGACACAGGATTCAGGGCCTCTGGGCCAGCAGAGGGGATTGATAATCAGTTATTGAACTTCCTTGTCCTGGAACTGACCTGCCCAGTGCCTCCCACCATATCTCCTTTAGCTCATAAGATCCTCACTGTATGGAAATCATCCAGCAGTGGACTTCTGGGTGAGGAAAAATGGTGAACTAAGACGTCTCCAAAAGAGTGGAGATAACAACATGGTGATGACCGATGGACTGGTGGTAAGCTTGGTCCAGCAGAACCCCTCCAGATATGGAGAGGACAAGAGATTGCCCATTTGCACTCTGGACAGCTGTTCCTCACGAGGAGATGGACAGCAGTCATCCCATGGGTCTGAGCACTAGAGGATGAGGGCAGCCATCAAGCTCTCAATCGTGGTGGAGCCTTAAGGACACTGGGTTTGACCACCTTACTTTCTAATCACCTTTGGATTTTCAATTATTTTACGGTTAAAAGATGTATTCCACACAAGTTTGAAAAACTACCTGGTGACTAAACCATCGTCCCAAACTAGAAGAGAAGTTAACTAGCTGTTTAAAGAACTTATATAATATAAAACTAATGGTAAAAAGGTAAATAAGAATTTAATCTAAGAAAGTTAGAAATGGATTAAGGAAACAGACAGATGTGGAATATTATTTTATTATTTATTTTATTTTATTATTCAAATTTTGCTACCACCCATCTCCCCCAAAAGTGGGACTCTGGGCGGTTTACAATAAAATTAAGACTATAATAATAACAATTAAAATCTATAAAAACAATTACAAATATAAAATGCAATATAAATAAGTATAAAATCCAAGAGGTTAAAAATTCTAATAAGGTGGGAGGGGCTTTAAGGTGCGAGCCAACCCCATGGATGGTTGCCCGCCTGCCCGCCCCAGGCAAGATGGCAAAAGCAGGTTTTCAGGGCCCTCCTGAAGGTCGGAAGTGAAGGTGCCTGCCTCACCTCCGAGGGCAAGATGTTCCAAAGGGTGGGGGCAACTGCAGAGAAGGCCCTCTTCCTGGACCCTGCCAGATGGAATTCTCTGATCGATGGGGTCCGCAACATGCCCTCTCTGCCTGACTGGGTGGGGTGGGTCGATATTATGGGGATGAGATGGTCCCTCAGGTAACCTGGCCCCATGCCATGTATGGCTTTAAAGGTCATAACCAACACTTTGAATTGGACCTGGAAGCAAACTGGCACCCAGTGCAGCTCGCGCAGTAAAGATGTTATATGTGCCGATCTAGGGGCACCAAAAATAACCCATGCAGCTGCATTCTGGACCAGCTGAAGCTTCCAGATACCCTTCAAGGGTAGCCCCATGTAGAGCGCATTGCAGTAGTCAATATGGGAGATGACGAGGGCATGAGTGACTGTTCGGAGGGCCTCTCGCTCCAGGAACGGGCGTAACTGGTGCACAACCCAAAGGTGAGCAAAGGCCCTCCTGGCCATGACTGCCACCTGCTCTGTGAGCAGGAGTCATGAGTCCAGAAGAACCCCCAGATTACGCACTGGGTCTGTCTGGGGCAGTGCCACCCCATCCAGAACTAAACATGACAATTTCCCAGAAACCGAGAAACAATTTCCCAGAAACCGAGGAATTTCTATCGCTAAATGATGCGGTCATAAAGTGCAACATCATATGACCGCATTGCTCAGTAATGACAATCGCAGAGGTCTCTGTTGCTGCCGTTAAGTGAGGATTGCAGGTCATTAAACAAGGACCTCCTCACGACGTCCTGCTGGCTTCCAACAAGCAAAGTCAATGGGCAAGCCGGCAGGAAGACCCAAGTGGCTTGCAAGCAGGCTGGCAGGCAGGTAAGTGGCTGCTGCAGTCCAGTGCAAGCGTAGTTGGCTGTTCCAGAGGGCAGGAGGGTGCACAAATGGCTGCTGCAGCCTGGCATGAATGTGGCTGAGTGTGGGGTGGGTGCTGCAGAGTGTGGGAGGGTACATGGGACAGTGGCAGAAGCGAGAGTGACTAACAGGAACAACTTGTGACCTTCCCTGCCAGCTTCCCCACTGACTCTGCTTGTGGGAAGCTGGTGGGGAAGGTCACAAATTGTGATCACATAGCCACGGGATGCTGCAACCATTTTAAGTGCAAGCCAGTTGTGAAGCACCTGAATCACAATCACGTGATCTGGGTGCTGGGATGGCCAGAACTTCAAGGACCAGTCGTAAGTACCCCTTGTTCAGTACCATCATAACTTCGAACAGTTGCTGAATGAGTGGTCGTTAACCGAGAACTTCGTTGTTGTTTATTCGTTCAGTCGCTTCTGACTCTTCGTGACTTCATTGGACCAGCCCACTCCAGAGCTTCCTGTCGGTCGTCAACACCCCCAACTCCCCCAGGGACAAGTCCGTCACCTCTAGAAGATCATCTATCCATCTTGCCCTTGGTCGGCCCCTCTTCCTTTTGCCTTCCACTCTCCCTAGCATCAGCAACTTCTCCAGGGTGTTCTGTCTTCTCATTACGTGGCCAAAGTATTTCAGTTTTGCCTTTAATATCATTCCTTTAGGTGTGTTGTCCCATGGTATACCGACAAATCTCTGGTTGTACTGATCCATTTAGTTTTCACGGCAAGAATACTGGGGTGGGTTGCCATTACCTTCCCCAGGGATCGCATTTAGTCTGACTCTCTGTCATGACCTTCCCATCTTGGGTGGCCCTTCACGGTTTAGCTCATGGTGTCACTGAGGTGCTCAAGCTCCAGCACCACGACAAGGTAACGATCCTTTGCTGAAGAACCGAGAATTACCTGTAGCCTTTTACAATTTTAGGTTTCTGTAACTTATCCAGGGCTCTTTAAAAGGACTGCTATTCCAGCACTATCTTTGCCATTGGCAGGCTGCAGGATAGCAACCGTTTGGATGCAGATCCTGCAGCCACTGTGAAGGGAATAAGACTGAGTGGGTTCACACCATTAAATAGAGTGGTTTTTGATGCCAAATGATTATGGATTTGTGGAGTCCTTGGTGCTCTCTGAGCCTTGTTTTCTTGCAGACGTTTGCCAGTCTAGGCAACATCTTCAGTGCAAAGAGGGAGTGGGCCTTGCTCTCAGTTTATATACAGTGGCTTGCCCTGCTTGTGTTGATAGGGATGTTGTTCTCTCCTTGGGAGTTCTTTGATTGGGCTGTTGTTTGCTGCTTGGTTGATTGCCTGAGTTAATAGTTCCTATTAGGAACTATTACACCTAATACACCTAGGGTGTATTGTGCTGTTTGATGGTTCATCTGGTGTTAATCCTAGTGTTGATTTTTGCATATCTGGGTGTTGATTGCTGGCAAGGGAGTGTACTGGTCTTTTGGCTTTTCTATTGTCTCTTTATTTATTGTATGTAAATGTTGTTTACCTCTATGTGGCTGCTTTGTCTGAGTGCCAGGCTTCTAGGAATTCTCTGGCGTTTTTGGATTTGGCTTGGTCCAGGATGCTCAGTTTCCCAGGTGAAAGTGTGGTTGAGCCTGTCCATGTGTTGTGAGATTAAGGAGTTCTCATCGTGTCTTCTGACTGCTAGTTGGTGTTTGTGGATGCGCTCTGCTAGTCTTCTGCCTGTCTGTCCTACACAGTGGCTGTTACAGTCTTTGCACTGTATGTTGTAAATAACTCCTGTTTTTTCTTCTTGGGCTATTGGGTCTTTTGGGTTACTTAATATGTTTTGAAGAGTTTTAGTTGGTTTATGTGCTACGGTATGCCATGTGGTTGTAAGAGTCTGTTGGTGGTTTCTGAGATGTTTCTGATGTATGGCAGTGTTATCCTTTTCATAGCTTCTATTTGTTGGGTTGTAGTGGGTTGGGCGGTGAGGCACTTTTTGATAAAGTTAAGTGGGTATCCATTTTGCTGGAAGATGCTGTGCAGATGTTCTTTTTCTTATTTCTGGTGTTCTGGGTTGCTGCAGTGTATAAGTGCTCGTCTGAATAATGTTCTTACACAGCTTCTCTTGTGGGAGGTTGGATTGTTACTTTGGTAATGGAGCACTTGGTTGGTGTGGGTAGCTTTCTGGTAGACTTGTGTTTCTAACTTGCCATCATTTCCTCTACTGATGAGGATGTCCAGGAATGTTGTTTTCTTCCTCCCTTGTGAATTTTATTCCATTAAAGATGTTGTTGATGGTTTCGTGCGTATCTGCCAGTTGTTTCTTTTGTATTATGAAGAAAGTGTCATCTACGTACTGGATCCATACTTTGGGTTGATGAGGTCCATTATCCTGAGTATTTCTATTTTGGTGTATTTGGTAAGGTCAGGTGTGTTGCGCAGAACTGCAGCCATGGATTCTTTCGCTAGTGCCAGGATGTGGAGAGAGCTGTAACGTCGAATGACACCATGATCTCATCTTCTTCTATTTTTAGGTTTTTGATTTTCTCGAGGCACTGTAGTGGGGAGCTGATAGAATATTCACTCTTCTCTGTGAGATGCCTAAGTTTCTTTGTAAGCTCTTTAACTATGTTGTATGTGGGAGTCCCTGGTAATGATACAATGGGTCTAAATGGTATGCCAGTCTTGTGTATCTTGGGGTGTCCGTAGAAGCATGGGAGGATGGGTCCACTGCTTTTCATCCGCCTCTGTTCTTCTTGTGTAATTTGACCTTTCTTGGTGAGGTTGTTGAGAATAGCAGGGATTGTAATAACTATGTTTATGGACCTAATTTGGATTCTCCTATTATGTTTATGATTATGGCAACCAGCTTGATTGATAACTGGCAAATAGAGGGAGAAAACGTAGAAGCAGTGAAAGTCTTTGTATTTCTAGGTGCGAAGATTACTGCAGATGCTGACTGCAGTCAGGAAATCAGGAGACGTTTAATCCTTGGGAGAAGAGCGATGACAAATCTCGATAAAATAGTTAAGAGCAGAGACATCACACTGACAACAAAGGTCCGCATAGTTAAAGCAATGGTGTTCCCCGTAGTAATATATGGCTGTGAGAGCTGGACCATAAGGAAGGCTGAGAGAAGGAAGATAGATGCTTTGGAACTGTGGTGTTGGAGGAAAATTCTGAGAGCGCCTTGGACTGCAAGAAGATCAAATCAGTCCATCCTCCAGGAAATAAAGCCAGACTGCTCACCTGAGGGAATGATATTAAAGGCCAAACTGAAATACTTTGGCCACATAATGAGAAGACAGGACACCCCGGAGAAGATGCTGATGCTAGGGAGAGTGGAGGGCAAAAGGAAGAGGGGCCGACCAAGGGCAAGATGGATGGATGATCTTCTAGAGGTGACGGACTCGTCCTTGGGGGAGCTGGGGGTGTTGATGACCGACAGGAAGCTCTGGAGTGGGCTGGTCCATGAAGTCATGAAGAGTTGGAAGCGACTGAACGAATAAACAACAAAATTATGTTTTATGAATGTTTTTGACTCTTGAATGAGTGTAATTATGATAAAGTGATAATAGGAGGAGATTTTAATGAAATATTGGATCCCAAGCTTGACAGAAATAGACTGGTATGGAAAAAACAATCATTAGTGAGGGAAACAATTAAAACCTACATGGAAGAATTGAATTTAATAGACCCCTGGTGCTTGATGCACCCAATTAAAAGAGAATACACATTTTATTCAAATTAGACACAATATTCTAGATGTGGTCTGACCAATGGAGAGGAATTCAAAATGCCTCTAATTTATGAGTAATGCTTTTTCTTCTAGAATTTGATTTCCATCAAATTAAGATGGATTTTTAAAGGGCATCAGTGAACACAATACAGTGTATCTGATGTAATTCTTCCTGACCTTGCCTGGAGAATAGAGCTTCTTAGCTTACATGACTATAACATACTATAACTACCAAAATATTCTCTTAACAATAGTAATATTAATATTGTTCATATGTTTTTATGCAGACATAGTAATGAGAATACAAGCAACCTCTAGTTCAGCATTTCCTAAAGTGTGGTCCTAGGACACCTGGGGGTCCCGCAAGACCCTCTCAGGGGTCCATGAAAGCTAAATTATTTGCCAGCCTATGTTGAAAAATAATACAATATTAAAATCCCATCAAACAATTGTGAGAAGTGGTGGCTGCAGCGAATGTCGATTTTCATTTTTAGTATGGTAAATATTGATAAATATAACCCATACAAACAAAAACTCTTTTGGGGTCTTCCATAATTTTTCAAAGTGGGAGGAGATCCCAAGAGAAAAAAGTTTAAGAAACACTGCTCTAGTTATTATTTATTTATTTATTTATTTATTTATCAATCAATCAATCAATCAATCAATCAAATTTCGCCACCACCCATCTCCCCCAAAAGAGGAACTCTGGGCGGTTTACAATAAAGCTAAAAGGTTAAAATACAATAAAAAACAAGATATGTTACATAAATATATATATAAAGATGAAAGATAAAACAGTGTCCAAGATGGCAGATTCCTATTGCTAGCGTTTGCTCAAACTGTCATCTGCACAGTAAGATGTTCATTGAATATTTTTGTCTTACAGAAAACCTTGCCTAGAAGCAGGCAACTTCTGAAAATCATTATAAAAACTTACCATAAGAGAAGCACTGCTGAATAAAAGCAACAATCATGCAGTCCAGCATTTTTGTGAACACGACCAATCAGATGCTTTCAGAAACTGACAATTCATGTATTGTTCTCAGAAAAATTATTGAGTTGGATAGTACATTAGTGAATTGCCTACATTAAAGTACACATTAAGTACTTTAATGTAAGTAAAGGTTTGCCTGTCTCAAGCCTGCTGCTAATCATTTTCATTGAACACTGTACACTAATATGAGATAAAAATATTTTTTCTTCTCTTTATTCAGTTTCCCTCCATTTGTGCACAACTGAATAAATCTTCTGTAGCTCCATCCATCCATCCATCCCGCCTTTATTATGTTCATCTTAAACTAGGCTGTGTTTGTTCACAACTGGGAAGTTCAGCTGGACCTTTCCAGGGTGACTAAGATTTAGTCATACCAGAATCTGGAAGATTTGGCTACTCTGGGTTTCATCTGAGAAAAATCCAGAAGGTTTTACACTCCTCCTTCTTCACATGGCATGTGTTATCGCCTTCCTTACCTTCCTGCTGTCATTACAATGTTTTAATTCAAGCAGGGAATACCTGGATAGTCCACTCACCCCCTTTCTCCAATCTTCCAGGCACCTTCCTTTCCTATAGCTTCCACTGCTCTAGCCAACAGCTCATTGTCCCTCTCCCAAGGGTCCACTTTCCAATCCTGTCTTCCAGCACTTTCCTTTCCCATGCCACTCTGCTGCCTTACTTAAAATGACATAGCACCTCCCTTTCCCCCATTGTACCAGCACCTTCTTCTGTTTAGATGGCACCACCACCACCGCCAATGGTTTGCATTTTCTCCACTGTCTCCCATAACACACACGTTCTATGGCTTTGCCCAGACAAAAGACTCATGTTTTGGTCCAAGCATGGGTCACCCAATACTGTCTGTTCCATCTGGGAAAGGTCTGTGAACATAATGTTTTGTATCAAACTAGAAATTCCCAAACAGCTCACTTTTCACTTTAAGAAATGTATTCTAGCCCCAATACTTTAGTTGGTTTCTCAGCAGTTTCTTCAACCAATATATAATTGATATGTACAAACCTCACCATTCCAGGAACAAAACATACTAAAATTCTCCAGAATATTTGCTTTCAGTTGGATAATTAACTTCTGAAATATTGCTGGACTACCCAAGGAACAGGCAGACTGGTATGATTTGGAAGCAAAATAAGAGTGTTCCAGCAGTATTTGAGGGACCGTCACTTCCCAGTTACATTTACCTGTCCCATCAGGGCCAGCAGAAGAGGTATGCTCCAAGTCCTGTCTACTAGGGAGTTCCGTCTGGTGAGACCCAGGAGACATGCCTTTTCTGCTGTAGCCCCCACCCTCTGGAACACCATTCCCTCTGAGGTGAGGTTAGCCCCATCTCTGTTAGCCTTCCAGAAACCCTTGAAAATGTGGTTCTTTCATCAACCCTGGGAATCCCATGGCGAGCCTGCAAAGTGGTTGAATGAGGCTAAATGATGGTTGTCTTACCACTAACTTACTGCTTCTTTTACATTTTTATTCCTTTACATTTTTTTATTTTTCTTGTTATTTATATCTGGTGTTTTTTATATTGTGATATGGTTTTAATTGTTATTTTGCTTGTAAGCTGCCCAGTCAGTTTTTGTGAGATGGGTGGCTATATAACTTTGCTAAATAAATAAATAAACCCCCCAAATAGTAGGTTTTCTACATTCTTAAACATCCTATTTCAACTTCAAAGAAACAATAGCAGCAGTTAATTTTCTATCATTTTCTAGTAATCCCCCCATCATGGAATTTGTCTTATATTACAATTGTAATCACGTTTCAAGTTCAGAACACTCAAAACATTTTGAGCACAAGACTTTTTACACAATCCACCAATCAACATTCTGTTTCAGACACATTTTAAAAAAATTATAATTACCTCCCAAAAGCTATCACTAAAAACCTCAACGCCAACAGAATCCTCATAGGAGCCAGACATCTCAAGCCACCCAGTTGCAATCCAGTGTCTGTAAATCCTGGTTCTTCAAATACTGCAAATGGAAAACAAAACATCGTTTGGTAAGAAGCAAATTTGCTCTTTAAAAAAAAAAGTATTATTTGCTGTCTCTTTTATCCTGCCAAATATGGCCTTATGAAATCCTGGTGACAGCTAATATCAATAAAATATTAAAGGCAACTATACATTTAATGGCAAAATTGAACAACATATGTCAAGGTTATGTCCTTAATGTTATATAAGGATGCCCAGGCTCTTGATGAGATCTTACATTACAGCAGCTAAATTTGGCTGGTCAGAAAACTAGAAGTGGATTTTTCAGATAGGGCACCTTTGTTCTCTCTTTCTTAATGGCATCAGCTATGGCAAAGCCTGGACATACTGGCCCTTTCCTGAATATTCTTTAGTGGACATTAACTGTGACACCCTAGCTCAAGAATCCATTCCAGCAGTTTCACTCTTGAATCCCTGGTGAGAGACTAATTGACACAAGAATTATGTCTCAGAAATTGCAGAGGAATCGGAGTTACAATGTATACATGTTTCCTCCAATAATCAGACTACAGTACATAAAATTGCACTCTGAGACTTGCTGATACATACAAATGTCTGCTTAGCTTCCAAATTACCATAAAGCTGACTGACCAGTTCAGAGCTTCAGCAGGATAAAAGAGCTTAATCGTGAAGTTAACTTGCAAAATAAACAATCTGAGCACTTCCAACAGAAAGTCATTTTTTGGCTTAGTTCTTATTTCGCCCTTGAAATACAACTTTTGTTGATCAAATCTAAAAGTCCAATAGCTAAGATCCATCAGGAATTTCTTGCTCATTCCACCATCATACTACTAATTTATGTCCAATACTGAGCATAGTCCTTTGTAATCTTGTTTTAAGCTATATAGTAGTCCTTCTGGACATGATTTGTATTTTTTATCTTTAGACCCTAAGCATATACGGAGAATACATGGCTAAGATAACTGGGATTTACTTGGTCTTCAAGACTGTTGCATGTTATCCTCTTCTAGCACTATATTTCTTCTACAATAGAAATATTGTGCCTACACCACATTTCTTTTCTCGAGCCACCTTGTTATTTCATTTGCCTCAAAAGATCTATTTGCTTTGTACACTGTGACAGGCTATAAGAGGCCATGCCTATCCTGAATCTGTCATGGAGGTACAAAAGCAGCCCAAACACCAGATAACACTTTGTTCTAGTGAGCTAGTACAGGGCCCTGGGTTAATCATGACAAGCAAAGTTCTACAAAGGACACAGCAAGTTCTAAAACACTAATTAAACTACTTAGTTACAACCACCCTTGCTCTCTGCTCTCCATTTTGAAGGTCCACAAGGCAAAAGTTGTACCAGTGCTAACATATGGTGCTGAACTGTGGGGCCTATCAAAGGCCTCCTTACTTGAACAAAATCAAGCACGCTTTTTAAGAACCATTCTGGGGACTGACAGGAGAGGTAAGAGCTGAAACAGGCGCCCATTCCATTTACAGTCTATCATTAATCGAAGTCTTCAACTACTGGTGGAGGATTCTCCCAATGGAACATGACAGACTACCAGAAATGTGCCTTGAAGAACAGATGGGCACACCTCAACCCACCACATGGATCAATCAACTCCTCCTAACTATTGCGTTCCTTGGCTTTTCACCACAACATTTACTTTCAGCTGGAGATCAGGCAAGGCAACATTCAAACAAAGAGTCTTGGATGTTAACACCCAAACAGACATTGAGTCACTTGTACACAATAGGTCATTGAAATGGCTAAGAATAAACTGTCCTTTCAAATAGAAAAATACCTGACAATAGGTCTGACTCAATACCACAGGATAGCTCTTACTAGAGCAAGATCTGAGCAGCTAGAGTCTATGGTCAAATACAGATGATTCCACCAAGTGCCTTGAGAGGACATATATTTGTGGAGCATCCGAAGTAGAAGACATTGCACACGTCCTATTTAACTGCCAACTATATGCCCCAGCAAGGGCTCAGTACCTTCAGACATTGACAGAACCACATACTGGGACCGTAACAAAAGACTATGTTACTTCCTCCAGGGCACAAATACATATGTGGTCAATAGAACTGTTAAGTTTATAGTTAGGGCTGTCCAACTGAGAACGCAATTTATAGAACACATTGGGGTGGCATGTAAAGGTGATGAATTCATTTAAACTCACATTGTTTCTGTATTTTATTAGGTAAAGGTAAAGGTTTCCCTTGACGTAAAGTCCAGTCGTGTCCGACTCTAGGGGGCGGTGCTCATCTCCGTTTCAAAGCCTTGGAGCCGGCGTTGTCCATAGGACACTTCCGGGTCATGTGGCCAGCATGACGACTCGGAACGCCGTTACCTTCCCGCCGAAGCGGTACCAATTAATCTACTCACATTTGCATGTTTTCGAACTGCTTGGCGTGCAGAAGCTGGGACGAGCAACGGGAGCTCACCCCGCCGCGCGGTTTCGAACCGCCGACCTTCCGATCGACAGCTCAGCGGTTTAACCCGCAGCGCCACCGCGTCCCCAGTCTGTATTTTATTACTTGTTTTATTATATCTTGCATTTTTATCTTACAATTTATCTCTATTTTACCCTACTGTATTTTATCTTACTATAGTATATTTATCTTATCGGTGGCGCTGCGGGTTAAACCGCTGAGCTGTCGATCGGAAGGTCGGCGGTTCGAAACCACGCGGCGGGGTGAGCTCCCGTTGCTCGTCCCAGCTTCTGCACACCAAGCAGTTCGAAAACATGCAAATGTGAGTAGATTAATTGGTACCGCTTCGGCGGGAAGGTAACGGCGTTCCGTGAGTCATACTGGCCACATGACCCGGAAGTGTCCTATGGACAATGCCGGCTCCAAGGCTTTGAAACGGAGATGAGCACCGCCCCCTAGAGTCGGACACGACTGGACTTTACGTCAAGGGAAACCTTTACCTTTACCTACTGTATTTTAGCTGTTTTATGGTATTATATTTTATATCTTATAGTGGCTGATGCACAACTTTTTGATATGGTCAGTTGGCTAATCAATAAAGTTATTCATTCATAGTTAGCTAAGTAAAAATTAAGAATAGGGGAAAGAAAGAGAGGCTGATGAGTTGGCAGAGATAGAATCTTAAAAAAACAGGGGGGACCATGGGAAGAGGAGAAACCTAATAGGAGAGGTGTGTGGTTGGCAAACCTAAGACAGATTTAGGCAGCACTAGCTGCTGAAAATCTGTAGTTTAAGAGAGAAGCAATGTTGTCTCCATGGGATGGAATGAATATTGGGGTTGTTGGTTTGAGAGCAGCTTAGAAGACTCCTGAGGAGGAGCAGGGGACAATCTGTACAGTAAGATGTTCATTGAATATTTTCCTCTTCTTACAGAAAACCTTGTCTAGAGGCAGGCAATTCAGAGAACTGTGCTGAAGAAGGGTGAGGCCAAGTATTGGACAGAATCTACCTGGTATAGCTGGTTTTGGGGGAGTCAAAAAACTGAGACAGGAGAGACCAAGTTCAAGCTGCCAGATAATGAGCCATGGCTGGCCTGAAAGAGAAAATACTAGCTAGTATCTTTAGTTCTTTTTCTTAACTCTATTCAGGTTAATAGTTAGTTTCTTCAGAAAGAGAGCAGTGTGCGTTCATGTTAAACTAATGTTTACACTGTATTCGGTAGAGGAAAAGGTTCCCTTTACAGTGCATTTTCAATCTCAAGCTATGACTGAATTCCTTCCCCCTGTGCGGTGAGGAGCTATCAAAATTGTTAAATGTATACTGCACACAGTCAGATTCGATAACCCCACATTTAAGCAAATTTCCCAGACATTCTAATCAATTTTACTTTACAATTTTTACTTTTAGGCAGGCATGACTGTTACTCTAAAATACATGACCATTTGTTCAGCGACAATGGTCGTGAACAGCCATCCCAGCACCCCCACGGTCATGTGATCACTATTTGGGTGCTTGGCAAATGGTTCACACTGACAACTGATTGCAGTGCCCTGTGATCATGTGGCTGCCTTTTGCAACATTCCCTGCCGGCTTCCCCTGAAAGTCAGTGGGGAGGCCAGCAGGGAAGATCACAAGTCGCTGGGGTAAGCCTCCCCCACCCATGCACCCTCCCCAGCCCCTCTGTGCTCCCACACCCTCCCCGACCCACACTGCACCCTCCCCAACCTACACCCCTTGCACCCTCCCCAACTGGCACTGTGCCTCACACACACTCCAAGCCACACCCTAATGCACCCTCCCTGACCTGCACACCCTCACACTCTCCCTGCCCCGCAACCCCGTGCAGCATCCCCTCCCTGTGCCCCTCCTCTCCCTGACCCACACCGCACACCCACACACCCTCCCAACCTGTGCCACCCCCTCCCCAACCCACACATCCCTCACACCCTCCCTGACTGGCACCATGCCTCCCAATTGCCAACTTACACACACACAATATTATGTATGTGTATATATACATAGATATATGAGATGAGAGACGAGATTATATATATATATATATACTGTATATACATATACATATACAGTGTGTGTGTGTGTATATATATAATAGAGATATGATATGAGAACCAGTTTTAAACTATTGAGTTTTATTATGTACTGGTCTTTGTACATAATAAATAACGATTTCTTAATGCCTTCCCTATCAGTTATCAAAAAAAAAAAAAGCAGCAGAAGGCCAGAGAGTCCACAAAGTTCATCTAGCTATAAATTACCTTCCAAAGGAAGACTGGCTAAAAGCAGAAGTAAAAACCTGTTTTGCTCTATTCTATGTTAATAAAGAGTCAGTTTGGTGTAGTGGTTAAGGCTCCAGGTAGAAACCAGGCGCCTGTGAGTTCTAGTCCCACCTTAGGCACAAAGCCGGCTGGGTGACCTTGGGCCAGTCCCTCCCTCTCAGCCATAAGGCAGCGGCGGCACAGGCAAACCATTTCAGAAATCTTACCAAGAAAACTGCAGGGACTCATCCAGGCAGTTGCCAGGACTTAACACTGACCTGAAGGTGCCCGTGCGCACACACAAAAAGAGTGAATAAAACAGGAAAAAATATATACTTGAAGAGTTTGCACTGAAATCCTAAGAACTCACAAAAAGTCTGTAGTCAAGTGAGTGTCAGCAGTGGAATTTGATTACAGAATGCTATTGTCCTGCTAGCTTCTAATGGAGTTTGCTCACCCGAATAACAGGACACTCTAATTTGTGCTTACACAAGACAATTAGCCAAAGTACTTCAAGGACAGACATGACTTAGCCAAAGGCCAAGAAAAACTTTTTAATGGTGGAGGGCAAGTAGTTTGCTTGGGGCTCTGACGCTTAAGGTGCCACAGCCAGTGTAGGAAATGGGCAGCTCCTAGCAGTGTTTCCTGGTGCTAAATCCAAGGTCAGTGGAACCCTTTCAGCAGCAGATAGTGAGGCGGGGAAACCCTTAGCTGGTCTACAGACTACAACCCACTGCCCAATGGGTAAAGCTGTTCTACAATATGCTTAGGCTGTCATAAGGAATATAAGCCACCCAAAGTCGTACACGATATGGACAGCAGAGAAATTTAATAAATAAACAGACTGATCTAGGCATTAATCCAAGCTGTGATGGGGAGGATGGAACAGGCACTTCTGTAATTGCTGCTCCTGTTTCTAGAAACAACCATAAATTGGATGAGAATTATCATAAAGATATTATTATATTGTGCTGTTTGAAAGGTCTGTAAAAGACTGTAGATGGCCCAAAGAGGACTGGGTTGCAAGACGTATTCTGGGCTTCACCAGTAAAATCTTAAGAGCAAGTTGTTGTTAGTTGCTTTCAAGTCATATTGATTCATAATGACCCTGTGGATAGTTGTCCTGAACTATGTTAAGTCTTCAGTCAGGCTGTTAATAATTGCTAGAATGGCATCCATGCTGTTGCTAGTGTATCAATCCACCCCATTGCTGGTCTTCCTTTATTGATTTCCCTTCAACCTTGCCAAGCACAATATCCACAATATCTTTCTCTAATGATCATTCTCCTCATATGATTTGTCCAAAATAGGAAAGCCATAGTCTTGTTATTTGAGCTTCTAAGGAAAGCTTAGGTTTGATTTCCTCCTATATTGATTTATCAGGTTGTCCATTGTCAGGAACACTGGTGAAGAACCATGCTGAGTTGGAGTTACAACTCTAGTTTCTTTATTGTTCTTGCCATATACAGAATCTTGCCAGACTAAAGGTGCCCTAACTGATCTAAGGGGAAAAATACTCCTGGGACTCTAGGGCAGGGCTAGCCTAACTTTCTTTGTCGGCCTGCCAAGGCTTTTGATGCTGTGAGAACTCTTAACTCCCTGGAATGCACCCTCTCCTCCCTCAGTTCCGAGATCCATCACATCCACAGTGCCATACATTAGACTTTCAGCTAGATAACAAAGTGAACCAAGTGATACTGCACCAATATGATGTAACCCCATACACTTATTGGCAAAGACTAACAGGAGACAGAGAATTATGGGCTAGTTTTCTGGATATGTCTAACCTGAGGCCAGACTCAGAAGTAGTGAAAGAGGTAATCCTTAAGCACTCCTTGCAACTCCACTAGATCCAGTCAGATTCTGGGTTCAGGAACAACATCCTGATTTGAGATAGATGGCAGCAGAATTGGCTGAAGATTACTAGGCAACCCAGAAAACTGAAGATAACTAAAATAGTATTTCTGGCAAAAGTTTGGCAAACGTTGCAGAGCTGGGAGTGTAACTCTAAAAATGAAAGTCACATCTCAAAATGCAAAACTTCATAACAAGGCAGACCCAGGGGAAAAAATGGGGGAAAGTAAAGGAGAGTAAAAAGAAGGGAGGGAAGAAAATGTCTTTTACAATTGTGGCAGAATAAAACACTAGGCTACTGACCTCACAAATGGACTATTGCAATGCGATGTAATAAGGGCTGTCCTTGAAGATTATGTGGAAACTACAGCTGGTATATATATAATAATATAATATAGAATATAACAGCACAGGCAATAATGGGCATGCCTCAATATGCCCATGCATCATCACTGCTCTGTGAATGGCATGGGTTGCCAATTGGCTTTCAGCTGCATTTAAAGGTGCTGGTTATCATTACAAAGCCCTTCATGGCATGGGGTCTGTTTATCTGAGGCAAATAAGATCAGGCAGAATGGGTGTGTACCAGGTTCCCTTGATCAAGCAATGCCAACTACTGAGACCTAGGAACTGAGCTGTGTTGCTGTGTTTGCACTCTGGAACCCCCCTCCCCAAGAGATCCATATGGCTCCTACTCTGATGACATTCAAAAAGTTGCTGAAAACCTGGCTGTTCCTTCAGGCCTAAGGTATGGCCCTTCTAGAATTTTATCTGATTAAGGATCCCTCTTTTTTGGATGCACATGACTTTGTTCTCATTGTTTTGTTACTGTTGCTTTTAATGTGGAAAGCCACCCAAAATCTTGTGGAATTGAGTAGCCTCTAAACTGAATGAGTAAATAAATAAAGCCTGTCACAAGATGTTCAAAGCCACTACCTTAGCTCTCCAGCACAGTTCCCAGCAGAAAATGGGAATGGTACCCACAGAATTCAATGGCCATGAAGTAGAAGGTTCAAGCCTTAGGGCAAAAGCAAAAAATTACCCTTGATATTGTGAATAGATTGCCATATGAAGTAATGTTCTGGGAAGTCTGCTGCACAGTCCTACCAAAGCCTCGGTGACTGCATGGAACGAGAGAGGGGCCCCAGCTTTGGACCAGATTGCTCCTGAGTGACCTCTCTGTGCCCATGGTTCCCATAACTCTCCGTGGTATATGGAAAAGTTGAGGAAACTTAAGAGGGCAAAGAGACACCTAGAGTGCCGCTGGCAGAAGACGGGGAGTGAAGAAGATTGAACATGAACTAAAGCCGCTATCAGAGCCTATCTTATGGCAGAAAGGGCAACGAAATGTGATTATTTCTCACCCTTACTGCATCCGCAGATAGTCGCCTGGTGGCCCTACTTTGGGTGACACAGTCCCTCCTTGGAGGGAGTAATACTGGGTTTCACCTACAGGTCACTGTGAGGAATATCTAAGCATCTAGCAGATAAGTTGCTCACATCTGCTCTATATTGGACTCCAGCTTTAGGGCAGCACCAGTGGAAGCTATGGGGCCTAAGTCTTGCATGGTTATCTGGGGGTAGTTTGATCCCACTGCACTGGAGGAAGCAGACAGGGCTCTTGCAGCTGCTAGCTTGGCCACCTCTGTGTTAGATCCCTGTCCCTCCTGGCTAGTTAAGGCTGCCTGAGAAGGGACACATGATTGGGTCTGGCGGGTGGTTAATAGTTTCTTGAGGGAAGGGGTGGTTCCATCAGCTCTTAAGGAGGCAGTGGTGAGTCCTCTCCTCAAGGGGCCATCACTTGACCCAACCAGCCTGGACAGTTGTCGTCCAGTCTCTAACCTCCCCTTTTTAGGGAAGGTTGTTGAGAAAGCGGTCACGTGGCAACTGCAGAGGACCCTGGATGAAGCAGATTATCTGGACCCTTTTCAGTCAGAGTTCAGGCCAGGTTACGGGACTGAGATGGCATTGATCATGCTCTTAGATGACCTCTGGTGGGAGTGGGATGGGGCAGTGCGACAATCCTTGTTCTTCTTGATCTCTAGTGGCCTTAGATACCACCAATTATGGTATCCTTTGGGACCGGCTTCAGGAGTTGAGGCTGGGTGACTGGTTCTCTTCCTTCCTCCAGGGTCAGTCCCAGTCGATGTTGATGGGGGGAGAGATCCAGCCTGCACTTCATAGGGTGCCCTAGGGCTCAGTTCTCTCTCCTCTCCTATTTAACATCTACATGAGGCTGCTGGGTGGTGATCTGACAGTTCGGGGTGAGGTACCATCAATATGCTGATGATACCTAGCTCTATGCCTGGAGGCTGTTAAGGGCCTGAATGGGGTGCAATGTTCAATTCAACCCAAGCAAGACTGAGTGGCTTTGGGTATTTGGGCCTTCTGGTGACAAGGTTTTTCCACTGTTGGTCCTGAATGGGGTGGCACTGCCCCAGACGGACCCAGTGTGCAATCTTGGGGTCCTCATGGACTCACAGTTCCTGCTTGAAGAGCAGGTGGCAGTCGTGGCTAGGAGGGTCTTTGTACACCTTTGGGTTGAGTGTCAGTTATGCCTGTTCCTAGATCAGGAGGCTTTGCTCAGTCACTCATGACCTCTTGTCTGGATTATTGCAATGTGCGCTACCTGGGGCTGCCATTGAAGAGCATTCGGAAGCTTCAACTGGTACAGAATGCGGCTACATGGGTAGTAAATGGTGTTGGATATTCAACACATGTAACACCACTACTATGTGAGCTGCATTGGTTGCTGGTGTGCTTCCAGGTGCAGTTCAAGGTGCCGGTTGTTACCTTCATAGCTTGGGATCGGGTTACCTAAGGGACCAAGTTGTTTCTATCTGTCCAATTCGGTTTGGCAGGTTGGGCATGCTACGGGTCCCTTCAGCCAAGGAATGTCAGTTGGCAGGGACTAGGAGGCATGCCTTCTCTGCTGTAGCACCTGTCCTCTGGAACATTCTCCCTCCAGAGATCAGGATGACCCCAACCCTGTTGGCCTTCTGTAAGGCTGTAAAGGCCTGGCTTGGGCCCCAGGTGTATTAAGGGCCCCATTTCTTGGCTATATTAACATTGATGGCAATTTATTCAGCCACCATGTTTTATGTTTTTTATGATTGTATGCTGCCCAGAGTCCCATGCTGAGATGGGCGGCTATACCAATCAATCAATCAATCAATCAATCAAATAAATAAATAAATAAATGGTATTCAACTCCAAATATATGGGCAGCTGGTATGTCCTACACTACAACACCAGCAGAAAACAAAGGTAGTCATGGTCTCTACTATGGCAGAAACCAGAAGTTATAAAAGCAGGAAAAAGCAGGGCAGGGGTGAGGGAAGAAGGGAAGCATTTTCTGAAATCTTACCTTCCCATCCAGTTCATTAGTCTGGGAAAGCGGGGGGCGGGGGGGCAGTTCAACAAACTGATAAAACTGATAAAAGCTGAGGCCAGCCTTTACTGCAAAAATGGAAGGTAGATATTAGACCCTTCCAAGAAAAAGGCCCTTCTTTAACAAGCTGTATAAGGGTAGTGTGGATAGAACATGTGGTTTCTGTGAGGAAGGGTTCCTATACAGAGTTAGAAAAGACTGTAGCTCTGGAGAAAAAAAAGCATATTATGGATCCAGAGTGTTTCAGAACAAATTTACTGAAACTTGCCCATTAAAACCACTTTTCAGGTCACAGGGAGCAAGAGACAACTCTAATGAGGCTGAAAGGCAGATTTTTTGGCCAGGAATAACTAAAGATGTCAACAGTCATCATCAATCCCGCCCAGAAAGTCAATATGTGAAACCCAAAGGGAAACAGCAAAAGGTTCCCATGGAAATAATTTCTTCGGACACTGTTCTATTTTCCAGAATAGCCATGGACATAACAGGCAAGTTATGTTAAAAGGAACCAGTTTAATTTGGTGATGTGTAGTTATGGAACAAGATATCCTTGTGCATATTAACTAAAAAGTCATTGCAAATGAAATACTGAAGCTGTTCAGTAGGATAGGTACACCCAATGAGGTTCTAACAGATCAGGGCCCAAATTTTTACTCTGCATTGCTGAAGTACTTGGATGTGGTGAAGGAAAGCTAGACCAGGGAAGTTGAACATCCAGGGAATTTAACTATCTACTTTCTCACATCAAAGAAAAATTTGCAAAATCTCAAGTCACATATAGTAGTACAAGAGAAGCTGTAGTTGATACAAGACAAATGAAAGCACTGGTATGATATTAAGACCAAAAAGAAAACCCAGCAAGTATTTCAGCAGATTTTCAATTCATTATTTAAGTAAGCTGGAAGTGGCAAAGAAAAAATTGAAAATTGCAAAGCAAATAGTTGAAAACCCAAAGAAGTCGAAGAATCCAAAAGGTTCTTTAAGTAGGTATAGGATTAAAACTCTCATAAACATATCTTAAAATCCATCACATCGTACTTAAAATTAAATTTGTACAAACCATTTAAAGTTTTTTGATTTACTTGTACATTATGATAAAAACATACAGACTTTTCAAAAAGAGAAGTCAAAGCATTTCTATTAATAAACCACTTTCTCATGGACTAAGATTAAATTAATGCTAAAACCTGTTCACAGTACCAATGCTATGCAGGGACAAAGTAAAAATAAGCATATTTAGGGAAATGTTATGAAGTCATGGCAACAGCTATTCCAGAAGAATCTCTGCTTGTATAAAGCAGATTTTTAAAATGCAGACAATAAAACATCAACATTAAACTAGTAATGAGTCATTTCAGTTCCTTCAAACGTGGTGATTGCTTAAAAGAAAAAAACTATTTTGACCAGGATTTAACCATGTTTTTCCACAGCAAAATATATTATTCCAGTGGTTTTATTAATTTACTACAGTAGAGAAGTTAACTTGGCTAGTGTTTCATCTTATCATTCCACATCCTTTTTTAAAAGGAGGCGCCATTGTACATCTAAATCAGTTTAAAAAAAGGTAAAGGTTTCCCTTGACGTAAAGTCCAGTCGAATCCGACTCTAGGGGGCGGTGCTCATCTCCGTTTCTAAGCCTTGGAGCCGGCGTTGTCATAGACACTTCCGGGTCATGTGGCCAGCATGACGACTCGGAACGCCGTTACCTTCCCGCCGAAGCGGTACCTATTGATCTACTCACATTTGCATGTTTTCGAACTGCTAGGTGAGCAGGAGCTGGGACGAGCAACGGGAGCTCACCCCGCCGCGCGGTTTCGAACCGCCGACCTTCCGATCGGCAGCTCAGCGGTTTAACCCGCAGCTATAGAACAGCTATTTAACACATGAAATAAAGCTGCTAAACCCCCTACTTTATAGATGGAGAGGAGAGAGAGTTAAGATAAGTTAGGAATGTATAAATTAACCATTTATCAAGTTTAAAAAAAGAGTAAAACTTATACTAAGAAAGCAAATGGCTTGAACCAGAAGCAACTTGCAATTCCAGCCTTGAAGTATTTTGAGTCATTCTTTCTCACTCGCTACTTGAACTAGAACCTTATCAAGTCCACTGTCAGCCTCCAGAAAACTTTAATTTCAAGTTCTGATTGTGATGAGCAGGTATCAGAAGGGTGTAGTATTTTGCATGGAAGTTCTCACTTAGTGACAGAACCCAGAAATGTAGTTCAATATCACAATCCTTGAATGAGTTACATTCTATACTAACTGTTCCCATCTATCCAACCATAAATTTGGAGGGGAAAAAGGGTAATATATCCCTAAATATATATGAAAAATAAGTCAGCTTTCATTCAATTACTCACCCAAGATCCTGAGAATTTAGCTATAATCACAATAAAGTCCCTGGTTTCAAAACCTAAGAAAAGCAGCCCAGCAGCCTCCTTCATAAGTGTTCTCAATATAGATATAATTATTTTTATTTTATTTATTTATTATTCAAATTTAATTACCGCCCATCTCCCCCAAAAGAGGGACTCTGGGAGGTTTACAATAAAATCAAACTCTAATCAGAAATGTTAAAATCTCATAAAACCGGACCCATTACAATTATTATGTAATAAATAAATGTAAACTCCAAGACGGTGTAAAATTCCAAGCTGGTGGGAGGCCCTCTAGGGTGTGAGCCACCCCCAAGAATGGTTAGGTGAGACGGCAGGTGAGACGGCAGAACCAAGTCTTCAGGGCCTTCCGGAAGGGCAGGAGTGAAGGGGCCTGCCTCACCTCTGGGGGCAAGATGTTCCAGAGGGCGGGGGCCACTACAGAGAAGGCCCATTTCCTGGACCCCGCCAGATGAAATTCTCTTACGGACGGGGTCCGTAACATGCCCTCTCTGGATGATCGGGTGGGGCGTGCCTATGTAATGGGGATGAGACGGTCCCTCAGGTAACCTGGCCCCATGCTATGTAGGGCTTTAAAGGTCATAACCAACACCTTGAATTGGACCTGGAAGCAAACTGGCACCCAGTGCAGCTCGCGCAGCAAAGGTGTTATATGTGCCGACCTAGGGGCACCAAAAATGGCCCGCGCGGCTGCATTCTGGACCAGCTGAAGCTTCCGGATATTATTCAAGGGTAGCCCCATGTTCTATAAATGTAGATGAAAGTATGGAAATTTAATTGCAGAAACCATTTTTTAAAATGTATAGCAGATTATTAATACTCCCACTGAAAACCTAGCATCCACATCTTGGAAAATGGAAAGGAATTCTCTTCCTGAACTGGAGGCAAAATTTCACTTATGCAAATGATTCAAAACAGTATTCTCTTTGCACATTTGGTAATTTCTTGTTGTCTGCTTAAAATCCCTGTGGCTCACGATGAAGTCATTCCTTCTGCAGCACTCAAGTTTTTTTCTCCTCTTAATTTTTTTAATGCTTATGTACTGTATTATGTACCTCAACCTGCCTTCTCTAAGCATCCTTAGTGAAACATTTCTAAAAATAGTATGTTTAAGATTTGATCAAAGATTATATTGTGTTTGCTTGTTTCCTCTTTCTCCAAAAAATAAAATAAAATCAGACCTATCCAATGCTTAAGATGTACTTCATACTGCCTTAATTTTTTAATCTATGAATGGCACAGACCCACTTCAGAAAGATGGTTTGGATCCCTAACCACTATTTTTCATTGAAACTTGATTTTTTAACGAACATAAAAACATAATTCATCTGGCCTACAGTTAAAAGTCTATTTGAGGACTCAAAGAAATTAGAGCAAATTGCTCCCACTGACTAACAATTGCTAGGATTTAAAAGCTACATGAGATGTGAGTAACAGGAGTGTAAGTAATTAGGTAATTAAAGAAAGTATTTCACTAAAACAAATATCACACAACATTGCCTTAAGAAAACAAAGTAAGCACTAGCTCAAGGTTATTCAAACATTACAAAGATAATTTTGCAGCTCCAAAGGTTCTAATCCATTAGAATTAAGAGAAATGACTTACTGATCAAATATATCTTAAATCTGCCAATGACATTTTCCCTCCTCAGGTATGAAAAATCCATGGTTTCTGGCTAAGTTATTTAATTCAGTTAAGTGTACAACATGGATAAAAATACAGAGAGTGGTATACAACCACAATTGGGACCGGCAACTCAGTCGCTAAGCAAAACATCATATGACCATGGCGGATTTATGACTCCACTTCCCATTCAGTCATTAGGTGAGTCTCTGCAGGTCATTAAGTGAGATATCACATGAATATGACTTGCAATTTTACTGCCAGCTTCTCCATTGTTTGTCAGAAGTCAGTTGTGAAGAGCGCAAATGGCAATCATGTGACCGTGAGAATACCTGCTAGTTGTGAAGAGCCTGAATGCCAATCACATGACCACAGGAATGCTGTGACAGTTGTAAATACAAGGACTAGTTTACTTTTTCAGTGTCTTCGTAACTTCGAATGGTCGCTAAACAGGGCAGTTGTTAAGTGAGGTCAAGCTGTAATTTACTTATATTCATGCCTCCTTTCCACTACCACCTTCCAAAAAATAAAATTGAACAACTGAAATTTTAAAATAAAGCAATAAAACAATCTGTAAAACATTTTTTGTTCATTTTTTTAAGCTAAAAGTGTAATATTCATTTAAAACAACATCCAATTCATAATGTTCCATGCTAGATGTTTCATGCATGGTTATAAGTTTTCCATCCTCTCATATCTGAGCTACTTAACTCTGATCTTGCCTCTTACCTTGAACAACCACACTTCTGTTATTTGTAGATTGACGGGGATGTTATGTACGCATCCCAACCAGTCTTCCCCCAGTCTTCAGGATCAAGGGGGATGGGGGTAGGATGATGATATTCAGCAGACTGACCCAATTCAGTATTTATATACAGATGGTCTTCACTTAACACATTAGTTCAGCAACTGTTCGAAATTTTGACGATGCTGAAGAAAATGGATTTATGACCTATGCCCAAAATTACGACTACACCCCCGTAGTCATGTGATCAAAATTCGGGCACTTGGCAGCCTGCCATGACTGTGAGGGTGCTTCAATTCCCCGACCTGCCTATCTCTCCATCTCTGCCCTTTTGGAAGCCCTGCACCCTGCCTTGCAGAGTGGCAAGCCCAGCCATACCATGCCACTCGCTCATGCTACCCACCCACACTGTGCCACCCACCTGCACCACTTGCCCACCAAGCTGCCATAGCAAGCTCCTGTCTCCCCAGCCCACATTCTGGGGAGCTGGTGAATACCCAGCTGCCTTCTCTCCCAGTTCCCTGCACCTACTTTTTGAGTTTTTTGACAAGCCGCCACAGGCAGGCAGAGGCACCTGGCTGCCCTTGCTGAGTCCTTTTCAGACCCAGTTTCTCCGGCAAATGTTTCCTCTACGTGGCTCCCTTCAGAGCACTGTCTTTAGAAGCTTACACCATCCTCTCCGAGCCTTTGGTGCAGGCAGGTGTCGCGGTGCAGGTAGCTTGGTGTGGTGCTCGTAGCGTGGGCAGGCGGCGCAGGGGAGGTGGTGCGGGCGACACGGGCGGGTGTCTTGGTGCAGTGCAGCTGGGCTTGCCACCCTGCAAGGAAAGGTGCAGGGCTTTGGGCAGAGATCAGGGCGGGAGATAGGCAGGTGGAGGAGTTGAAGGCAATGTTCAGGGCAGGGAGGAACCAAGCACAGAATGACTTGGATTGGGGTGGGTGCTTGGGCAAAAATTCACTTAATGATGGCAAGGGGAATTGCCAGGATTGCTGTCGCTAAGAATGCCACCTCACTTTACAACCACATGGCGTAGCAATGGAATTTCCAGGCTCAATTTCCATCGTTAAATGAGGACTACCTGTATATTCACAGCTTTATTCAAATATAAAAGGTATTTTAAGATATACATGCTACTAACTTTTGTTAAGTCTTATATGAGTATTTCAGAAGACTAAAAAGTTGTGAATAGTGTGTGTGTATATATATATATATATTAAGAACATATCTAAACTAACATAACTGCATTTGTGATGTCAGAGAACTTGTGTAGCTCAAGATATTGCTGGAATTCTACTCCACAGTTCATCCAATTTTAATGAATACACAAAACTGAAGTACCCTAACTTATAAAATTCATTTATTTACTCCTGATCACAAATTTTCAATTTGATAGCCAGATAGGCAGATTGAAGGGATTCTAACCAGTTCCCCCATCTCAGAACTCATTGCAGAAGCAGTAAGGACGACAACATATAATCCTTCCACACTAACACAACCCAAAATTTGATTGATTGACTGATTGATTTTGGGTGCCTTCAAGTCAGTGTTGACTCCTGGAGACTGCCTGGACAAGCCCCTGCAGTTTTCCTGATAAGGTTTTTCAGAAGTGGTTTGCCATTGCTTCCTTCCTAGGGCTGAGAGTGTGTGACTGGCCCAAGGTCCCCCAGCTGGTTTTGTACCTAAGGCAGGACTAGAACTCACAGTCTCCCAGTTTCTAGCCTGATGCCTTAACCACTACACCACACTGGCTCTTGGTGATACCTTTGTCATAAATAAAAAACAATTAGAAAATACATATGACCTAATCAACCATACATCTGATGGAATCAAGTTCACAAAAGAAGAAAATAACTTTCCTAGACCTCTTTCTTAGCAAAGAAACCAATGCAATACTACAAACCCAAGTCCACAGGAAAATGACTCACACAAACCAAACCCAGAGCTACAATAGTAACAATCCAACAAGAAACAAAAAAGGTACATAAAACATTGCTTAGAAACATGTTGTCAGGGTCAGCCTCGCTCCGAATAAGACACGGACTCACTTAATAGGGATTAAGGATTTCCGGTTTATTGAAACGGTTCTGACAGAAATAAAAACGGGAATGGGGGTGCGGTGGTGAGGTGCCCTGTATATACCCTCTTGCGGGGTCCCGTGCTCCTCCACCCTTCATTGTCCCCAATCCCCCTTGATGGGTTTCTTGATGGCTGTGTGGGCGTCTTCCCGGTGGCCTTCCTTGTCCTCTTGGGTCAGGTGTGTCCTCCAGGGCACCAGGTGCGGCTTATCGCTGCTTATCTGAAGTCCTTCTATTCAGCTGCATATGATTCCATGGGTGTGGGTGCTTTGGGTGCTTGTTTTAAGCGCTGATTTAATTATCTCCTTCCTCTCTCTCTTAATGATCATGATCCACGTTGTGAGGCTCTTTGTGCCTTGCAACGGGGTCATGACACATATTGATTGTAATTATCAGTCTGGGTAAAATGGGAAGGAATTTGAAATCAAATTCTTTTCTAATAAGGATTATATTGATTTTTTTCTTTCTCTCCTTTTTTATGATAATGGGCATTTATCCTTGGAATAATAATAATGGTGATGTCAACATCTTG
This sequence comes from Candoia aspera, assembly GCF_035149785.1. Lineage (NCBI taxonomy): Eukaryota > Metazoa > Chordata > Lepidosauria > Squamata > Candoiidae > Candoia > Candoia aspera. The sequence goes on from NC_086159.1 coordinate 79,143,875, forward strand.
TTCATAGTTTGATATAGATTTCTAGATTTTTTTAATCAAAAAGATAAAATACTTGGTTCTATATAGTCAATTCTTCAGCAAAGGATCGTTACCTTGTGGTGCTGGAGCTTGAGCACCTCAATGATGCCATGAGCTAAACCATGAAGGGCCACCCAAGACGGGAAGGTCATGACAGAGAGGTCAGACTAAATGCGATCCCTGGGGAAGGTAATGGCAACCCACCTCAGTATTCTTGCCGTGAAAACTAAATGGATCAGTACAACCAGAGATATGTCGGTATACCATCGGAAGATGAGACCCCCAGGTCGGAAGATGGTCAAAATGCTACTGGGGAGGAACAGAGGATGAGCTCAACTAGCCCCAGACGTGATGACGCAGCTAGCTCAAAGCCGAAAGGACGGCTAGCGGCCGACGGTGCTGGTGGTGAACGGCGAATCCGATGTTCTAAGGATCAACACACCATCGGAACCTGGAATGTAAGATCTATGAGCCAGGGCAAATTGGATGTGGTTATTGGTGAGATGTCAAGATTAAAGATAGACATTCTGGGCGTCAGTGAACTGAAATGGACTGGAATGGGCCACTTCACATCAAATGACCACCAGATCTACTACTGCGGACAAGAGGACCACAGAAGAAATGGAGTAGCCTTCATAATTAATAGTAAAGTGGCTAAAGCAGTGCTTGGATACAACCCAAAAAACGACAGAATGATCTCAATTCGAATTCAGGGCAAGCCATCTAACATCACAGTGATCCAAATATACGCCCCAACCACAAATGCTGAAGAAGCTGAAGTAGAGCAGTTCTATGAGGATCTGCAGCACCTACTGGACAACACGCCTAAAAGAGATGTTATTTTCATCACAGGAGACTGGAATGCTAAGGTGGGCAGTCAAATGACACCTCGAATTACAGGTAAGTATGGCCTGGGAGAACAAAACGAAGCAGGACACAGACTGATAGAATTTTGCCAAGACAATTCACTCTGCATAACAAACACTCTCTTCCAACAACCTAAGAGACGGCTTTATACATGGACTTCACCAGATGGACAACACCGAAATCAGATTGATTACATCCTTTGCAGCCAAAGGTGGCGGACATCTGTACAGTCGGTAAAAACAAGGCCTGGAGCTGACTGTAGTTCAGATCATGAACTTCTTCTTGCACAATTTAGGATCAGACTAAAGAGATTAGGGAAGACCCACAGATCAGCTAGATATGAGCTCACTAATATTCCTAAGGAATATGCAGTGGAGGTGAAGAATAGATTTAAGGGACTGGACTTAGTAGATAGGGTCCCGGAAGAACTCTGGACAGAAGTTGGCATCATTGTTCAGGAGGCGGCAACAAAATACATCCCAAAGAAAGAGAAAACCAAGAAGGCAAAATGGCTGTCTGCTGAGACACTAGAAGTAGCCCAAGAAAGAAGGAAAGCAAAAGGCAACAGTGATAGGGGGAGATATGCCCAATTAAGTGCAAAATTCCAGAGGTTAGCCAGAAGAGATAAGGAATTATTTTTAAACAAGCAATGCGCGGAAGTGGAAGAAGACAATAGAATAGGAAGGACAAGAGACCTCTTCCAGAAAATTAGAACCATCGGAGGTAAATTCCAGGCAAAAATGGGCATGATCAAAAACAAAGATGGCAAGGACCTAACAGAAGAAGAAGAGATCAAGAAAAGGTGGCAAGAATATACAGAAGACCTGTATAGGAAGGATAACAATATCGGGGATAGCTTTGACGGTGTGGTCAGTGAGCTAGAGCCAGACATCCTGAAGAGTGAGGTTGAGTGGGCCTTAAGAAGCATTGCTAATAACAAGGCAACAGGAGACGACGGCATCCCAGCTGAACTGTTCAAAATCTTGCAAGATGATGCTGTCAAGGAAATGCATGCTATATGCCAGCAAATTTGGAAAACACAAGAATGGCCATCAGACTGGAAAAAATCGACTTATATCCCCATACCAAAAAAGGGAAACACTAAAGAATGTTCAAACTATCGAACAGTGGCACTCATTTCACATGCCAGTAAGATAATGCTCAAGATCCTGCAAAGTAGACTTCAGCACTTCATGGAGCGAGAATTGCCAGATGTACAAGCTGGGTTTAGAAAAGGCAGAGGAACTAGAGACCAAATTGCCAATATCCGCTGGATAATGGAAAAAGCCAGGGAGTTTCAGAAAAACATCCATTTCTGTTTTATTGACTATTCTAAAGCCTTTGACTGTGTGGACCATAACAAATTGTGGCAAGTTCTTAGGGGTATGGGGATACCAAGTCATCTTGTCTGCCTCCTGAAGAATCTGTATAACGACCAAGTAGCAACAGTAAGAACAGACCACGGAACAACGGACTGGTTTAAGATTGGGAAAGGAGTACGGCAGGGCTGTATACTCTCACATCATGCAGAACACATCATGCGACAAGCTGGCCTTGAGGAATCCAAGGCTGGAGTTAAAATCTCTGGAAGAAACATTAACAATCTCAGATATGCAGATGATACCACTTTGATGGCTGAAAGTGAAGAGGAACTGAGGAGCCTTATGATGAAGGTGAAAGAAGAAAGTGCAAAAGCTGGTTTGCAGCTAAACCTCAAAAAAACCAAGATTATGGCAACCAGCTTGATTGATAACTGGCAAATAGAGGGAGAAAATGTAGAAGCAGTGAAAGACTTTGTATTCCTAGGTGCAAAGATTACTGCAGATGCTGACTGCAGTCAGGAAATCAGAAGACGCTTAATCCTTGGAAGAAGAGCAATGACAAATCTCGATAAAATAGTTAAGAGCAGAGACATCACACTGACAACAAAGGTCCGCATAGTTAAAGCAATGGTGTTCCCTATAGTAACATATGGCTGCGAGAGCTGGACCATAAGGAAGGCTGAGCGAAGGAAGATCGATGCTTTTGAACTGTGGTGTTGGAGGAAAATTCTGAGAGTGCCTTGGACTGCAAGAAGATCCAACCAGTCCATCCTCCAGGAAATAAAGCCAGACTGCTCACTTGAGGGAATGATATTAAAGGCCAAACTGAAATACTTTGGCCACATAATGAGAAGACAGGACACCCTGGAGAAGATGCTGATGCTAGGGAGAGTGGAAGGCAAAAGGAAGAGGGGCCGACCAAGGGCAAGATGGATGGATGATATTCTAGAGGTGACGGACCCGTCCCTGGGGGAGCTGGGGGTGTTGACGACCGACAGGAAGCTCTGGCGTGGGCTGGTCCATGAAGTCACGAAGAGTCGGAAGCGACTAAACGAATAAACAACAACAACATATAGTCAATTACACAATCAATCAATTAATGAAATAGTGAACTTTAAACTTTAAGACTACTGTAAACATCCTATTTATTTACTGATATGTTATCCACTATTTTTCTCTTTTTTTCCTTCTTTTTGTAGCTATTTTTTCAAAATGCTTTAATAAAAAATATTTTAAAATTGCATAAAAATGCTAAGATAAGCCATAACACACCATACAACTATAAAAAGCAGGAATAAAGCGTCTACAACTTCTCCTTCAAGACAGTGGATACCCACGCAACTTCACTGAAAAGTATATATCCACTCATCTGAATATTACACAAACATCACAATCTGCCACACAGATGGCCCTTCCTTACATCAAATCATTCCAGAGACCATCAACAGGCTACTCCAATAATTCAAAAGAACTCTAGAACAGAATCCAACAAACTCCATACCAAACATTTTATGTAAGCCCAAAGACCTAGTACCAAAAGAAGACAAAACAGTCATATACAAAATAAAAATGCAAAGACTGTAAACACCACTACACAGGACAAACAGAAGACTAGCAGAACTCAAGCATCAGCTAGGAGTCCAAAGACACAATGCTACATTATCTTCCTCCACAACTTAAGATATAACTTCAACTGAAAAACAGTAGAAGTTTTAGAACAACTCAGACTGAAATACTATATGCAGAATTCTGAGAAGCATGGCACCCTATCAGCCATGATCAACAGACATACAGATTTAAATCCTATCTCTGGACCTATCAAGCTTCATTCATCTGATAATTAACAGCCTATCATGGAACTTCCCCATCCAAGCACATGCATAATTGACACAACAGAAATACATACACAACCCTTGCCAATCAACGAACCTCACTTTCCCACATCCACACCAACTTAGTATGGTAATATTTGCAATTCAAAAACCTAGCTCAGAGAAATTTATCTACATAACACAGTGACTGCATTTCCTGCTCTAATCAAATACTTTAATCCAAAAATATTTCAGTTATTTAATAATAGTCCTTTAAATTGAATTCTGTGGCACACAAAAGCTTCAATTAAGTAGCAGAACACCTAGTGGCATTTACAATATAAAAAAATCAAATACTACTGCTTGTTAGAAAATTCTGTGTGTACAGCCACCATCCTCACCTTGAAGCCTTTTGTAATAAATGTGTTTTGGCCATTTTAAGATAATCAGATTTTCCCTTTGCCTTAAAAAACCTGCCAAAGAAGATGCCTGAGCAATAACATGGAGACTAACAATGCCTTCCTACAGGTTTTTACAAAGAAAATTCAGACAACCGGTAAACAGTAAGCACTTCAAGGAGAATCTGAAGAGAGTCAGCAGGAAATGTAATATTGCAATTATTTGCATCTCATTTCATCTACGACAGGAACTTTGTTTAGGAGGAAAGTTTGAAGAAGTAAGGCAAATAAAAGTACTGGAGATAACATTATGGATCTTACTAACAAATTGAAAATAAACAAAGTTCAGAGAAAAGTTGAGGCCATCAAGAACACAAGCAATATCTAATGGATATTATACTTGGTAACTTAGAGACTCTACAGTTGCCTTGTCCAAAACAGCTGCATAGCTCAGAACTCCTGTAATCAAATCCACTGCTGCAATCGCCCATTTATCAAGAAATACAGTAAAAACAACAGTAAATCTGGCTACCTTCCTAATATGCTCTAATTTAATGTGTACTGTAATAAAGCTCACTGAATTATGAGTGCTAGGCAATTTTCTATATTCTGCCTAGGAAATATGTAACTATCTCCAGAAGATAGTCATATGCATGAAAGAAATAAACAGAAGTAACATTAATTTATTGATTATTTATATGTCTCCCAAGTTTTGAGCACTTAAAAATCAGCAGTTTATACTAGCCCAACATCCCATTCACCAACCAATCAGCAAGCACTGTATGTCAGTGCTTAGATCTCTCAGTGTGGAGATGCAAATATCAAAGCACTAGATTTGGAAAAGAAACAGCACGATTGGCACCTCAGAAATACAAACTCAACCGATGCTTAGAAAAAACTTAACTGAAATCAATGTTGGAGGTCTCAGCAAATCAGCATGCCTTATTAGCATGTGGATGAGTTCATTCTAGGATGCAATTCTCTATGTGCTTCTGGAGGAAGCTGTTTGTTGTCCCTCCCACATTTCCTTAGTTCCTTCCTCCTTCTTCCACCATCTGGGAAGGAAGCAAGCATGCAGCTGCTCCTTCCATCCTGGGTGGCATGCATGGGCCTAGAGTCAGGAGGTTCCCCCTTTCTGCATGCAGCCTTTAGCAGCAATGAGGGCTAAGGGTTCATTCAGTTTAGGGAAAGAAAGAAAGAACAAGGATCATTTTTCTGAATGGATGTAACTGGACCAAATAAATGAGTAAGACTTCTTTTTGCTTACTTTTGAACCTACTTTCTCTAAGTGTGTAATTCTTTATGCTTGGGTGGGCTAAATGTGTAAGATCAATAACCTATATTTCTCTAACGTGCTCATTAATGCTATTTTAGATAATATTCTTTTTCTGTGAACGTCTTTTTGCTGTATTAAGCTCTGCTCCATTCAGTGGTCCTAGCTGTCCACTAATGGCTTAAATCAACAGGGGTTTAGTCAAAACTAACTTAGAAAACATAAACAAAATCAATCCACATTACTGTATTTTGTTGCAAGCTCCACTTATTTTTCCAATACATATATGTTTGTGTATATGTGCAATATGTGCAATTTACAACAGTCTTACAATCTTTTTTCCCTTCTGCTTTCATTTTGTTCACATTTTGTGTCTGCAAGTTTGGCATGGACTCAGCTTGAGTGATTTGTAAAACCATGCTGGCTACCAGCCCATTTTATTTCTAAGAGGTTCAGTTAAGTTAATTTCAATGCTAATCATTATGTTAATGTAATTAAAGGCTATGAATTATTAGTTTAAGTGCTATAGTTAAGCCATCCATAATATTTGGATTGTACAGATTTTTATTTCATTGTTTTAATTACTTACTGACACATTCCTAGGTTGCACAATTTTTCAGATAAAAAAAACACTACTATGCACTGCTTCCATAAAATATTTTAACTATTAGTGTTTTTACGTACACTATGGCAGAATTATTGCATGATCTGCAAGAACAGTTGGAAAATGTGTTTTTAAGTTTATTAGCCATTAAGGTCATAGGCACTAAATCATTGAGACTCAGGAAATGCTGACCTGCATTTCCAGTTCAGCTGTAAACTGTTCTTCCACAAGACTAAGGTATTTTTTTCCTAGACATTCCCTAGTTCATAAACTGGTACTAATTTCAATCTTTCTGGGGAATATAATAGATCTTCCTGGTTTTCTTCTGAGAATGGAACAAACCTTTTAAAAAAATGTTTATCTTAAAACAGTATTTTACAATACTGCTTATAACATTGTAGGCAACTGCTTATATTCAGCATAGAGCACAATATCATGTAAACCTCTTGGTGGCTTAAGGACCACTGCTTAAAAATGCTATAGTCTGTCAAATCATTATAGTGTATCACTGGACTTTCAACCTAATCATTAAGATACTAAAGTGTTTTTAAGGATGTTACCAAAAGCTAATCTGTACATCATTCTAAATATTCTAATATAATAACAGGGACATGAAAGGAGCCCCCTCGGGCGTCCCCGGGGCAATGGTGACATCACCAGCAAATCCTTTCAATACAAAAGCCCCTTGGTAGGTGCTTCTGAACCACCGAAATCAGATTGACTACATCCTTTGCAGCCAAAGGTGGTGGACATCTATACAGTCGGTAAAAACAAGACCTGGAGCTGACTGTAGTTCAGATCACGAACTTCTTATTGCACAATTTAGGATCAGACTAAAGAGATTAGGGAAGACCCACAGATCAGCTAGATATGAGCTCACTAATATTCCTAAGGAATATGCAGTGGAGGTGAAGAATCGATTTAAGGGACTGGACTTAGTAGATAGGGTCCCAGAAGAACTCTGGACAGAAGTTCACAACATTGTTCAGGGGCGGCAACAAAATACATCCCAAAGAAAGAGAAAACCAAGAAGGCAAAATGGCTGTCTGCTGAGACACTAGAAGTAGCCCAAGAAAGAAGGAAAGCAAAAGGCAACAGTGATAGGGGGAGATATGCCCAATTAAGTGCAAAATTCCAGAGGTTAGCCAGAAGAGATAAGGAATTATTTTTAAACAAGCAATGCGCGGAAGTGGAAGAAGACAATAGAATAGGAAGGACAAGAGACCTCTTCCAGAAAATTAGAACCATCGGAGGTAAATTCCAGGCAAAAATGGGCATGATCAAAAACAAAGATGGCAAGGACCTAACAGAAGAAGAAGAGATCAAGAAAAGGTGGCAAGAATATACAGAAGACCTGTATAGGAAGGATAACAATATCGGGGATAGCTTTGACGGTGTGGTCAGTGAGCTAGAGCCAGACATCCTGAAGAGTGAGGTTGAATGGGCCTTAAGAAGCATCGCTAATAACAAGGCAGCAGGAGACGACGGCATCCCAGCTGAACTGTTCAAAATCTTGCAAGATGATGCTGTCAAGGAAATGCATGCTATATGCCAGCAAATTTGGAAAACACAAGAATGGCCATCAGACTGGAAAAAATCGACTTATATCCCCATACCAAAAAAGGGAAACACTAAAGAATGTTCAAACTATCGAACAGTGGCACTCATTTCACATGCCAGTAAGGTAATGCTCAAGATCCTGCAAGGTAGACTTCAGCAATTCATGGAGTGAGAATTGTCAGATGTACAAGCTGGGTTTAGAAAAGGCAGAGGAACTAGGGACCAAATTGCCAATATCTGATGGATAATGGAAAAAGCCAGGGAGTTTCAGAGAAACATCTATTTCTGTTTTATTGACTATTCTAAAGCCTTTGACTGTGTGGACCATAACAAATTGTGGCAAGTTCTTAGCGGTATGGGGATACCAAGTCATCTTGTCTGCCTCCTGAGGAATCTGTATAACGACCAAGTAGCAACAGTAACAACAGACCACGGAACAACGGACTGGTTTAAGATTGGGAAAGGAGTACGGCAGGGCTGTATACTCTCACCCTACCTATTCAACTTGTATGCTGAACACATCATGCGACATGCTGGGCTTGAGGAATCCAAGGCTGGAGTTAAAATCGCTGGAAGAAACATTAACAATCTCAGATATGCAGATGATACTACTTTGATGGCTGAAAGCGAAGAGGAACTGAGAAGCCTTATGATGAAGGTGAAAGAAGAAAGTGCAAAAGCTGGCTTGCAGCTAAACCTCAAAAAAACCAAGATTTTGGCAACCAGCCTGATTGATAACTGGCATATAGAGGGAGAAAATGTAGAAGCAGTGAAAGATTTTGTATTTCTAGGTGCGAAGATTACTGCAGATGCTGACTGCAGTCAGGAAATCAGAAGACACTTAATCCTTGGGAGAAGAGCAATGACAAATCTCAATAAAATAGTTAAGAGCAGAGACATCACACTGACAACAAAGGCCCGCATAGTTAAAGCAATGGTGTTCCCCGTAGTAACATATGGCTGCGAGAGCTGGACCATAAGGAAGGCTGAGAGAAGGAAGATAGATGCTTTGGAACTGTGGTGTTGGAGGAAAATTCTGAGAGTGCCTTGGACTGCAAGAAGATCAAACCAGTCCATCCTCCAGGAAATAAAGCCAGACTGCTCACTTGCGGGAATGATATTAAAGGCAAAGCTGAAGTACTTTGGCCACATAATAAGACAGGACACCCTGGAGAAGATGCTGATGCCAGGGAGAGTGGAAGGCAAAAGGAAGAGGGGCCAACCAAGGGCAAGATGGATGGATGATATTCTAGAGGTGACGGACTCGTCCCTGTGGAGCTGGAGGTGTTGACGACCGACAGGAAGCTCTGGCGTGGGCTGGTCGATGAAGTCACGAAGAGTTGGAAGCGACTAAACGAATAAACAACAACAAGGTGCTTCTGACATGCAGAAAAAAAAAATCTTTCTAAGAATTCTTATGAATGCACTTTTTGAAATCCTACTGTTCTGTGCAATGCCCTCAGAAAGAAAATGTTATGTGCAACAATTATACATAACCATATCTGGCCTTCCTCCTGAGCATGGTTTCCCAATACATTCATGACTTGGATTTTCTGTAAAAAACCTCAATGTTCTAATTACACAATAGGAGGATAAGAAATGTGGTGCAAATACTACATACTTCACTATCATATATTGCCAGTGCAAAATGAAAATGTAAAGGCAATATCATTAAGTTTAGTTACACAATATCATTCACTCTACCTTTCCATGCCTTTCTGTCCTTGCAAATGCTATAGCTCCAATCATATCCATATACCAATAAAGTTGCATTGTTTAAACTTACCTCTCTCTTTCTGAACTTATAAATCTCTCTGATCTTATAAATTCTATCAGGTCTTTCTAGATCTTCTCCCTTTCAATTCACTCACTTCTTGATATATTTTTTTCTAATCTGATCCTCACTGATTCTCTCTACTTGACCAACCTACCTTCTCCCCAGATGGAAGTCTGGAGTCTACTTGAAAATCATCCAACACTTGGGGCACTTTTGTTAGTGTCACCTTGTTCATGAAATTCCTTTCCCAGAGATTGTTAGATTGGTTGTTTTTTTTTAGTGAACTTCAAGGTCCAGTCAAGAGCTTACAATAATCAACAGTGTTCTCAGATGTTGATAGATATTGTCCTCTGCTTTTATTGTACACTCATTCATATTGTCATACAGTTTCCTTCTGGGACTAAGCAATATTGTGAAAAGCGCAGAAAAGGAGTAAAAATAGTAAGCTAAAGAAATAAAGACATGAGATAAGAAAAAGTAAAGGGAATACAACTAAATCTAGTTTACAACAGCTGTCAGTATACCTCTCCATACAATCAAAGTTTATTTACCGTCCAAGGTCAAATACAAGAAAAAGATCAACAATACAATTAATATAATTTAAAAAGTGCAAGAAAATCATGAAATAATTAACAATTAATAGCATGGGAGAGGAACCAGCTGGCTTCTGAGAGCGATAATTAGTGATAAAATTTTTGTGACCTTCTTAGAGTTTCTGAAGGGCGGTCACCCAAAAAGAAGAGCAATGGCCTCCTGCATACTTCACATAATCACAATGGCAATTATACCTCTCTATACATTGTCCCAGCTCCTGCTCACCTAGCAGTTCGAAAACATGCCAATGTGAGTAGATCAATAGGTACCGCTTCGGCGGGAAGGTAACGGCGTTCCGAGTCGTCATGCTGGCCACATGACCCGGAAGTGTCTATGACAACGCCGGCTCTAAGGCTTAGAAACGGAGATGAGCACCGCCCCCTAGAGTCGGACACGACTGGACTTTACGTCGAGGGAAACCTTTACCTTTACCTATACATTGTAAACTGTTCTTGTTTCCATCATGTTGCTTCATATATTGACTTTTTTCTGTTAAAATTCTCATCTCTCTTTGAAGATCTCAATTCCATCCAACCACTTTCTCAACTCATTCACTCTTCATCAGTATATTTGTTTTGTCATTTAATCTTCATTCTCTTTATTCATTTGACAATTAATTGTCAAATTGTCCTTCTCATTTGACAATGAAGATATCAAAGTGTTGGATAGCTTCTGCCTTTTAGGATCAACCATCAACAGTAAATAAACAAGCAATCAAGAAATATGCCACAAACTGTCATGTTCGCCGTTTCAATGTCTTTGATGCATCGTAACGTTTCGCATGTCATTAATTGGATGCGTGTTTTCATCTCTTTGGGGAGGATGGGAAGAGTTATCTTTTGGCTTTGCTTTGGAATGTATTTGTATTATCTACTGCGCTCAAGGTTACTTTCCCAGGCTAGCAACTCTGACGATTGCTAGCACCTGTGCCGGGCGGGGCTGTTGCGAGGGAGGCGGGATACGTTTGCACCAAGGGTTTAAGTTTGTATTTGGCGCGCTTTTGCTCATTCTCAGCTTTCTCTGTATTTGTCTTTAGTTCCCTAATAAATCAGATTTCATTTAGCAGCCTCTTGTGAGTCTGAGTGTTTGGGCTAGGGCAATCATTACACAAACTAGCACTTGGCAGAACAGCCATGAAGGCCTTGGAAATGATATTCAAATGCCATGATTCTGTCTATACCTACAAAGATCAGAATTGTGCAAGCCATGGTATTCCTGTGACACTATGGAAATGAAAGTTGGACTTTAAAGAAGCAGGACAGGAAGAGTATTGATGCCTTTGAACTTTGGTATTGGAGAAGACTCCTGAGTATACCATGGCCAGCCAAGAAAACAAATGGATCATTGAACAAATCTACCCAGAGTTTTCACTGGAGGTACAAATGACCAGTGTCAAATTATCCTACGTCAGACACATGATGCAAAGACCCAGCTCTCAGGAAAAGGTTAAGGAAAGAGAAGAAGAGGACAACCAGCAGCAAAGTGGATGGACTCAGTTATAGTGTCAATGAGCGTTCTGTTGGGAGACTTGAAAGAATAGGTTACAGATTGATCATCATAGAGAAAATCTATCTATGCAGTTTCCAGGAGTCGAAAATGACTCCTGGAACATAATCAATCAATCAATCAATCAATCAATCAATCAATCAGTTTATATGAGAAAAAAACTCCACAATAACTCCTTTGGTACTTGTCATTCATTTTTGTATTCAATCCTCAACCATTCAGTGCCCATTCATTTGGACTCAACTTACTTTTGCTTTTCTCCTCACATATCCAACCGTCACTTTCTTATAATAATCTGGGTATCTATATATTCTGAAACACGAATACCTTAGTCTTTGATGCAATGAAGTGATTGGAACATTCATGTACCATGCAATCTATCTAACATTCATTGTAAATCATTTGGGTTTTTAGCCAACAATACTGTAAGTTAGGTTCATTGCCATATCTCATACCCTTGCTCACTAATCCTCCTGTAATTTTCTCATTTACCCATTACTACCTTTTCTTGTAGAAGAATGCAATTATTATCCAATTATCCAATGGTCAAATACAGGTATAGTTTTCCATTACAAATTTTACTAACATTGAGAGGGGGGGGGGGAGAGAGAGAATAAACCCTTTTTTTAAATTAAATCATCTATACCTATGGCCTAACTTTCTCACAGTATGTATGACTTCTCATCATTTTTTCCCAGACATTAACAAAGTATTTGTTTCAATTCCATTCTTCAACACATCACTATCACTCCTTGTAAGGTCCAGCAGCCAAAATACGTTGGACCTTACAAGGAGTGATAGTGATGTAAAGAATGGAATTGAAACAAATACTGTGTTAATGTTCTGTACTGGCCCCACTACTCTAATGTTTATACATCAGATTCACCAGGCACTGTTGCAAAAAAGTTTATATACGCTGATGATATTGCACTGATTAAACGATCTGAAGACTTCAACGCCTCTGAAAAAGCCCTCGAAAATGACTTAAAGGAATTGGATAAGTTTTTTTGAAATCTGGAGGCTAAAACCCAACATCAATAAAACTGAGGTCGCTTGTTTTTATTTGAACAATAGACAAGCCAACTATATACCAAAAGTGGAATTTAAGAATCAGCTGCTGAAGTTCAATCACAACCCAAAGTATTTAGGAGTGACCCTCGATCGATTTTTAACTTACAGGGAACACCTAAGAAAAACCGCGGATAAAATAAAAACTAGGAACAATATTCTACACAAACTTTCTGGCACCAGCTGGGGAGCAAGTGCCACAGTTCTTAGGATATCAGCTCTTGCTCTGGCATATTCGGTGGCTGAGTGTTATAGTTCTGTATGGTGAAACAGCGCTCATATAAAAGCAGTGGACACGCAGCTTAACCACACTATGAGGCTAATATCAGGAACCATTAAATCGACGCCTTCCGAATGGCTACCGGTACTATCCAACATACCACCCCCACATCTTAGAAGACAATTTGCCTTAAAAAGGGAGTGGCAGAAAAGCGAGGCAAAACTATTATTACCTATACACAAGGATTGCCACGATCAAGTATTTAGACTTAAATCTTGGAACCCACCATGGAAACTTGGACAGCAATTAGACAGAAAAGACTTTGACATTGAGACAGCATGGCGCCAGGAGTGCGCAACTTCTGACCCAGCCCCATTTAATTTAGTGTCTGATCCAGCACAACGCCCTTACGGCTTTGATCTCCCAAGGAAAAACTGGTCTGTGCTTGATCGGATTCGAACTAATCATGGCAGGTGCCGATATTGGAAACACAAATGGGGGCTAGTTGATAATCCTAACTGTGACTGTGGGAACGTCCTGCAAACTTTACATCACACTGTGATGGAATATCCCCTCAGAAGATTTCCTGGCTTCCTGCAAGAACTACATCATCTTGAGGGTACTACTGTCTAATGGCTAAACGATCTAGATATCCAGCCATAGGCTTAGATACTTTAGTAACTGCTCATACATAACTTAATTTATTCATCATTTTATTCATCATTTGTATTGCGTGTTTTTAAAATAATTTATTGTCCCAATGTCCTATATTTTATACACTTTTATATATTGTTTCTGTGATTTTTATGCAACAATGCTGCATTCTGCTATGCCATACAAAATAAATAAACTATCACTCCCATACAAATCTCTAACTTACTGTTTTCACCATATCCTCATTTCAGTTTCATTCCAAACTATTTTATCACTTTTATTTTTAATTCCATTCACTGTGCTGGATGCTCCCCATTTAGCCTCCTTCACCTAATTCCAAAACAGTCTTATTTATTTCCAACAAAATCTTAGGTGTATCTTGTTCTCTGTGAAGTACCTTCTTTGCCACTATCTTTTCTGTTGACAGTATTTTCTCTGCTTACCTTTTCTGCAAATATTATTTTATAGTACTGTATATAACTTTTTCTTGTCTACAATATCTTCTAAAGATACCAGATTCTTCTATTCACTGCATGCAACAATTAATCTCTGAATTCTAATTTCATATAGACCCATAACAACCTGCTACCAATCCCTATATTCTGCCATATATTTTATCCCTTTTGTTCAAAGTTAGCCCTACACCTTCACTTTCCTGCACATATTCATCAACTCCAGGCCATCTTCATTTATATGTATATCCCTTTATCTTAACATCAGAGATATAACTTAGTTTTCTATTATTTGTTAATTTATGCTTGAATTAAGATTGCAAGTTATACATAAGCAACAAATAGCTAGAGCAGGTAGATGAATCTGTGTACCTTGGTGGAATATTGACCAAAGATGAAGAAATATGGAGAAATATTTGTAGAAAAATAGTGGGTAATATGTAGTCTATGGGGAGGAATGAATGTTTCTTGAAAGAACTAAAATAGCTATGCATATGAGTGTGCTTCTGCCCCCTTCATTGTATGAAAGTGGACAGGAAGGAACAGACACAATCTAGCAAGACTGACTGGCTTTAAATTCAAAAATCTGCTGTGTCCAGGGTTTTCCAGCTCTCTGTTGCACTTTTACAGACAGAACTGGGATGCATTTTGGGGGGGGTGTCTTCCTAGACTCACAGCTCTTGCATGAAGAGGACATGGTCAACATGGCTGCATTATGACTTTTGTAGGCCCCTAGGTGCTTTTGCCTTTGTGGGGCCCTCCCCCCATAAACATAATAGTATTAAAAAGAATATTTCATATGATTTTCAGTATTTTCTTCGTATTTTTACAGGGAATAGTAAATGTATTGTATATATTGTTTTGTAATAATAATCAGCTGCTAATTACGATGTTTATCAAACTGGGTCTTTGCATAATGTATCCAAAGTTGTTAATTATGTTTATCAAGTATCCTCAAAGTTACTAAATTTTAGTATTCACATTACGCAAATAAGATCATCAGTTTGATGTTCATATTTTGTGCTTTTCTTGCTGTTTTTTATTTTTGTGTGTATGTGTGCCTTTGAGTCAGTTTTTGACTCCTGGCAACTGCCTGGGCTAGTCCCTGCTGTTTTCCCTGCAAGTTTTTTTCCCCCAGAAGTGGTTTGCCATTGCCTCCTTCCCAGGGCTGAGAGATGTGACTGGCCCAAGGACACCCAGCTGGCTTGCCTATGGTGGGACTAGAACGCATGGTCAGTTTCTAGCCTGATGCCTTAACCACACCACCAAACTGGCTCTCCTCTTTTTAATTAAAGGACATGAAAATAAATATTTATTAAAAGACATGAAAATAAATACCTTTTTCATTTTATTCTTTGATTTAAAAAAAATTAAAGCATGCACCTATTGTGCATAATGGAAAAGTCAGTCCTGTATGGCAGCTGTGACAAGGCAATTTTTGCACAGATTTATCTTGAGGGTGCCAAGGTTAAGATCGGCCCATCTGGAATTTTATATTGTATATTTCATATTTGTATTTTTAGGTATTTATATGGAACTGTTTTAGTGATTTGCTGTTTTTATCGTTTGCAAGCTGCAGAGTTGTCGTGTGCGAGATGGGTGACAAAGAAATTTAATAAATGAATATAACTTGTATGCCAACTGTGTCCTTTCCTGGGTTAGTAGACATTTCTCACAATCATTCATGCCTTAGTTACCTCTTGTTTGGACTACTGCAATGTGCTTTATATGGGACTGCCCTTGGAGACAGCATTATCTAGTCCAGAATGAAGCTGTACAAGTAGTTACAGGCACACTTTGATATACTAATACAGTAAAATACCTCTACTTTATGAACTGCATTGGTTATCAGCTAGTTTCTGAGGGCAATTCAAGGTGCTACAGGTCATCTATAAAGCCATTCATGGCCCAGGCCTGGATACTATCTCCTCTCCTTTTTAATATCTACATGAAACCACTGGGTGAGATCATCCATCTCCACGGGATGAGGTGTCATCAATATGCTGATGATACTCAGCTATACATCTCCATCCCAGGGGAAGTAAGTGATGCTGCGGCTGCCCTTTCCAGGTGCCTGGGGGCTGTTGGGGTCTGGATGGGGAACAACTGGCTTCAGGTGAACCCTGGTAAGACGGCTGTGGGTTAATGGCCCCTCGGCTCCCAGGAATTTGCCATCTTTAGTTCTGGATGGGGTTGCACTGCCCCAGACAGACACGGTGTGTAATTTGGGGGTCCTCTTGGACTCACAACTCCTGATCGAAGAGCAGGTGGCAGTCATGACCAGAAGGGCCTTTGCGCAACTTCGTGTTGTGTGCCAGTTATACCCCTTCCTGGAGCGAGTGGCCCTTCAAATGGTCACTCATGCCCTGGTCATCTCCCATATAGACTACTGTAATGCACTCTACATAGGGCTACCCTTGAAGAGTATCCAGAAGCTACAGCTGGTCCAAAATGCAGCTGTGCAGATGACTTTAGGTGCTTCAAGATCAGCACATACAACTCCGCTGCTCCGCGAGCTGCATTGGGTGCCAGTTTGCTTCTGGGTCCAATTCAAGGTGTTGGTTATCACCTTTAAAGCCCTACATGGCATGGGTCCAGGTTACCTAAGGGACCGTCTCATCCCCGTCACATCAACCCATCCCACCCGGTCATGCAGAGAGGGCATGCTATGGACCCCGTCTGCAAGAGAATTCCATCTGGCGGGGTCCAGGAGACAGGCCTTCTCTGCAGCAGCTCCCGCCCTTTGGAACATCCTTCCCCCGGAAATGCGGTTAGCCCCCTCTCTTCTGGACTTCAGAAAACAGCTGAAAACCTGGTTTTGTCACCATGCTTGGAATGGGGAGAGGAAGAGCCATTCTTGGGGCTGGTTAGTTCCCTAGCCCTGCAGGGACCAGCCTTATCCCTTTATGGGCTGAATTTGATCTGCCTTACTTGGATTTTATTGAATTTTATATTTATTGAATATAGGTATTATTTATAATTTTATTGAATTTTAAATTGCTTTTACTGTGAACCGCCGAGGGTCCCCCATGTGGGGGAGATGGGCAGTGATAAAAATATGATAAATAAATATTTAGGGGGTCTGCTTATCTCTAATTGTTTCTGCCCATTCTATAAGATCAGATAGGGTTGGTGTGCTTTGGGTCCTATAAACAAAATAGTGCCATTCTTACAGGAGCCTGGGGACATGCCTTATCTACTGCTGTACCTGTTCTCTGGAACAGTATTCTCTCCAAGGTCTGTTTGGCCCTGTTGACCTTCAGGAAAGTCGTAAAAACCTGGTTATTCCAAGAGGCCCTGGGCCAGGATGATTTGTGACCCCATATGAATACATTATTTTTAATTTCTGTATTTCATGATGTGGTACTATTATATTACTTATTTCTGTATTGTTTGAGGCCTTGAGTTGCTTCTGATTAGACAGCTTTATGCAAAAGTCAAATCTTGCTGAGGGGATCCCATAGTACAGCCTCACACACGGAAAGGGGCTACTTATTGGATATTCTGACCACAGTCATTTAGGAAAGAACTAGTACATTGAATTGCAGTCAGAAATAGGACATAAGCCCATGTAAGATTCTATGCATAAGAGACAGCAATTTGGGAGTACCACCCATAGTTCCAAACACTATGAGTAAATGTAAGATTCACATGTCGCACTTCATTGTAATGAAATTTGGTTTTGTTTTAGCAGAATGTGAGAAGACATCCAACTGTGACATTTTTAATAAACAGGGGTTAAACAAACAATGCCTTAAACCAGGTCACTGTGCTCAAATTCACCTTCAGAAATGACTGCTGCAAGCACATTGGCCAGAAGCATCACTACCATCTCATCTGAGGGCAACACTGAATTTAGGAGAACCTCCAAGGTTATTTCAAGGGAGCTGTATTTCTATTTCTAATTTGATCCATTTGCTCTCCAGCAGGATCTCCAGTTTATCAGAATTAAGCCTCAGTTTATTCATATCTAGTCCCTCACTGAGTTCATTCAACAGTTCATAGTATATGTTAGAATTTATAATCTACAATTTGGTCTTGATATGAAAAGCGTGAAATAGAGCCTTGAGAATTTCAAATAGCTATCAAACAAGAGACTGAAAAAAAAAGATCAATATCACTGCCTACAAATAGCACTGCAAGAGGTTGTCTCCATATTCATCAGATCTCCCAGATGGATCCCATGGTTGATGGCATGAAATACAGAGCATTCAATAGGAACCCACTGCCTATCAAACATCGTTCAACCTTACATTTATATATTTTTAAAGGCTGGTAAACCTTTTATGGCACGCCTTTTCTTGTAATCCACAAAAAAGCTGTGATTAGATTGAATCAGGATACTTAGAATAAAAAATATATACTTAACACTGTAGAATCATTTTAACAAGATGTTTTCAATCAGAAGTATGTCAACCATGAAGACAGTGGAATCCTTTATAAATGTTTATCTATATGAATTATTGAAGACCTTAGTTCACATAGAAGATTCTAAAAGGATGAAGATGAAAGCTATTCAATTAGACAAGCATCTGACTCATTACAACCCAAGTAACTTAACAACCACAGCCAAATTCTGCAAAATGCCAACAAATTCATCTCAACAGAATTTTGAAAAAAAAAACCTGTTAATTCATAGCCTATATTAATTCTCAATCTCACTTCCATTTTAAAACATGAAGCTATATTCCAAGAAATGCCAGCAGCAAAATATTCCAGTGTATTAAGCAATAATTTATTAAAAAATGAAGTATCTTTGCTGACTTGCAAATGAACAGAAGAAAATATAGAAAGACTAGCAGAAATGTTATTTTCCTGCATCACACAAACTACTAGAAAGTTCTTCAGGACCAAGAAGTTATAATTACCTTTAGGCTTTCATCTTATCCTGCAGTTTTTTTCCCCAAGCATGCAGTAAATTTAAAACTCAATTTTACCTTTCTCAGTATCCCAAATAAGAATTTGAAGACAGCCAGTCACTGTCTTAATATAAAATGAACAATTATGGTCAGCAAAACCAAGATAGTTACTGTTCTGTTTCTTCATATGTCGGTTCTTTTTAACTTTTATCCCATTTGCCATATCTTGAATATACAATTTTCTCTTTCCATGATTTGGCTCTCATCCAAACAAGGGTGTTTCTCCACCAAATATCTACGCATTACTCTTGGTATCCTGGACCTGTAAGACTTATTTTGGATCTAGGAGGTGCTTCTTCTAAGACTGCCAACTTACTTCATTCCAGACACACAATTACTATTTATCTCCACATCTACAACTTTGGCTGGCAAAGTTCTATTAAGTTCTAATTAAAGGCCAAATCCAAGAATAAAACATGGTTTGGGGAAAAGATGAAAGATAAGCCAAAGAATCACTTTTAATTCATTGAAAAATGTCAATCCAGATTCATAAGTTCTACTTCACCAATTACAGTTGCAGTGTTACTACATCACTCTTAAGTTCCAACTAGTCAACCACATTCTAACCTACATGCTGTATGCAATTCAGCCTCTGGGATTTGTTTACATTCAGTCTGTCATGCAAACCCAGATATAATTATAATTCAGTGAACCATGGTCAAGGTAACCAGAGGTGTTGTGGATAAAGACGACAGCGATTTAACTATGGAGTAACCACCATACCACAGGGTAGGGCAGTTGTCCAATATATTTCAAGTAGTAAGGAAAATGTTATGAAGTTCATGATTAAATAACCATTTGTAATCCTTTCTAATCAAGCCAGACTACTGCTATTATTTACTATTATGCTCTCATTAGATTTTACTAATAACAATTTTTAAAAGGAGAGCTATGCTCATGACAAAATCATTTTCATCGTTGTTGTTACTCACTGCTCATCTTCGTCTGAGAACTCAAGGAGCTTCCCTCATTTTAAACAACTGTCAGAAAAGAGTTTCTGGCCCAAAGTCACCCAGGCAGCTTGCATGGCTGAAGGTCCAGCACTCCACCGCGTCTCAGCCCACCCAGGACCCCAGCCCCACAAACTGAGGGATGGGCTAGCCGCCACTCCCTCTCCTTCTGGCGGAGGGCAGGGTCCGAAACGACGTCCGCGAGGTAAGTTGGACCCGGATCCGCCTCATCCGCCTTGGGCGAGGCTCACTGGCCGATGACCTTGAACCAATCGGCTTCTCCTTCGACCTACCTCTGGAGTGACGGGGGGAGTAACTCGTTTAGCGGAGAAAATGAGACCAAGAGGCGATCACTGGGGCGCTGAGGCTGGGCTGAGTCACTCCAACACCCTTCGGAGGACCAGCTGGGCAGCCTCCCCCCAGATCCCCAAGACCCAGCCCGCCAGCCCGTGGCCCATTCTCCCCGGGGGCTGAAGGGAAAACTCCCTAAACAGGAAACCGGTCTCCCTCGCCTCCTTTGCTGTCCTGCAGGGTCTCGCGAAAAGGGAGATCTCCGCCGCGGCTCCAGGCGCCCAAGGGCGGCAGAGAGGCGACCCTCCTCACCTCTGCAAAGCGCCTCGCCGCGGCTCCCCAAGGCAGCTCGAACGGCCGAGCAACTCCAACCTCGCCTAGTTCGGACGCGAGGAACTGCTTTCACGGCCTCCGCCGCTCTCTTCCGGGCTCTCATTGGCCGCCTCAGAAGCGCCCCCTCCCGATTGGATAACCGCGAAAGTTCAGGCTATCCGCACCCGCCCTCCCTCAGCCTCCGCCCCCATTTTTTTAACGAAGGAACAGATCCCATTGGTTTCCCTCGCGGCTCTTCTAACTGACCAATCAGCTCCAACTTCCTAGTTTTAAATCGGAGGAGAAATAGCGCGCAGGCGTGCAGCAGACCTGGAAGCCGGTGTGATAGGCTTCTCGGACGCGCGCCGTGTTTAGCTCGGCTGAGCGGATCCTTCCGGGTTGGCCAGCCTCCGAGCTAGGTGCGATCCCGCCTCCTCTGTTTAGTCGATGGGATTCATGTTTCTTTCAGCTGTTAATCGACCTTTCTAGATTTCTTTTTCCAAGAGCGCGCAGCTTTCCTCGGGCGCCGAGATGGTGAAGGAGGTGGTTGTGGCTTGATTTTTTTCCTGCCGTTACTTGCCTTCAGGGAGGAAGAGTTACAGGAATAACCCCATATCTGCATTCAAGGTTGTATGGAGACCGTGTCTAGGTCCGAACCTCAGCCGATGGGAGCACCGGACCTGACCTGGGCTCAGGAGCTAAGGAGGGCCAGTCTAACGATGGCAGGTTTTCGGGAATTTCAGGGCTGGAAGGTAGACTGGGAGAATGAAAAGAAAAATCCGGAAAGAAGGCAGATGCAAGCCAGTCCCATATCGTTGCCAAACAATTTGTGTGAACGTATTACCAGGAGTCACAATTTGAAGCTTGTGGGCTCTAGTATCTCCATGTCCAGAACACCCAGCCACTTCCAGAAAGCTACAAAAGAGCCAAGTGGGCACGTTCCAGGAGACTGACTTTTACACATCCCTCCCCAGAAAGCAAGAAAAAGAAGCTGGTGTGGTTCAGTGCATCCCTCACCAATTGCACGCTTTCCCAGACTTTGGCACTGAACAGTCACTCATGCCTTGGTTACCTCCTGAGTGGATGATTGCAGTACGCTCTATGTGGGGGCCCTTAAAGAACATCCAGGAGTGGCAATTAGTCCAAAACGATCTTCAGTTCTTATCCAATTGGGCTGTAGGTCTTTGTCAGCATCCTATGTAGGAAATTATGTAGATAGTATATTGTTTGTCGTCCTCCTCTCTGTTCTCAAAACATACTGCTTGTGAGTCTTCCAAGAGTCTTCCAAAGGGATGTATGGAGCTTGGTTGAACTGTGCTGTGGTACTCTCTAGGAGTAGGCAGTTATGCAAAAGGGAATATCTCCATTATTTATTTGTCTCCTTAAGATGGTAACTCTCTGGTTGCCCACAGTTATAGTGGCAGAGCTCTGATTTTAAGAAAATGGGAGTTTATCAATGATATGATATATGCCTACACAGGTAACTCTTAGAGGATGGAGCAATAAAAATACCTTGCCATCTAGCATTCCTGCCAATGGAAATTTGGCATCCTTAATGAGTTAATGTGTTTCAGTCTGCCTTGGCATCTGTCTTGTTTACAACCACTATTGCTATAATCCACCCTGAGTAAAATGGCATGGTTTAATGCTGAGGGAAAGCCAGTGGAAGCATATTAGATAATCCAACTCCAGCATCAATAGCACTGTCCATAGCCAGGCCTTTCTCTGGATCTAGAAGCAACAGATCTGTTCAAAAGGATAGTCAAGAAGAGGTCACATTGGTCACCAGTCATGTTGGTCCTAGGGTCCAGATGCATGGTTCTGGATACACAGAAAAAGTTCACAAGATTCTCAGGGAAAATCTCAGTTGTAATCAATTACTATGATCTTGTCTGAATCCTCTGAGTCAGAGGCTGAAAAGGCAGACTTTACAAAGATTACAAAGTACCAAGCAGACACAAGAGTTTTAGTAAGATATGGCCACCATCTCACAAAAAATAACTCTGGTGGCTTAACACCATAAAAACACCAGTACAGTAACAACAGACAATAAATAAAACACATAAAAGAAAAATTGTCACCAAACCAGTAAACAACAGATTCATTCAACTGACAGGTGCCCAATCCCCGCACTTGAGAAAAAGCCAGGTCTTAAGGGCTTTATGAAAGGCTCGCAGGGTTGAGACTAATCTAATCTCAAGAGGAATAGTGTTCCAGAGGGCAGGTGCTGCTACAGAAAAGGCCCGCTTCCTGTACCTGCCAGGTGCCACTCTTTAATCAATAGAATCAGAGCATGTCCCTTCTGCCAGACCTGAGGGGGTGGGTAGAGACAATCAGGGAATATCAGTCCTTCAAATAGCCCAGCCCCATGCCATGAAAGGCTTTATAGGTGACAACCAGCACCTTGAATTACATCTGGAAGACTAAAGGGAGCCAGGGTAGCTTGCAAAGCAAAGGCACCCCCATAACTCTAGAAAAAAACTATACAGTACTTCTTATTCATCTGTTCATAATACTTAATCAAGTAAACTCATCGAATTTATTGATAAAGAAATTGCCCCTCTCACCTGTGCAGACCATAATCCAGAGGAATCCTTGTGTAAGGTAGATTTAAAAGTTAATACTACAAGAGGATATTAAACTTACTTGTCAACCAAAACTAAAACGCTTCTTCTAAACCGAACTTCTGATGTTTTTATTTGCAATATGGGATTCAAGCAAAAAAGCATTTGTTAGAAAACTGTTTATTGCTTTAACATCAATTATAAAAAAAACATAAAAACAAACCAACATATTGAAGAATGGACCAAAGCAATTAGAACCAAAACATAAACAGAATCCTCTTTTGGATATAAAACAAAAAATGAAAATTATTTATAAACAATCAGATTTAATGGAAGCAAATAATACAAGAAGATAAATTTTGCAAAACAGAAATATTTAGAAAAAGGTGATAAACCAGTAGTTGGCTTATCAACTTCAAAAGGAGCAAGAGAAAAAAACCTACCGCTTCCATTTGTGATGGCAACAGTTATGCTTCAACAATGGAGGAGATAAATCAATTTTAAAAATATTCCAGATTACATAAAAACATAAATACAGAACATATTGAGGAATTTTAGACACAATACTGCTTATGAAATTTACAGAACAACAAATATGAAGCAATACAAAACCTGAAATTGAATACATTTCCAGTATGTATTACAAGACTTTTTGAAAATTCTGACTGAACTTTTAATTCAGATAATGAATGAGATTCAGCAACGTCAAGTATTGCTTTCCTCTTAGAAGCTTTAATTTCTCTACTATGACCTGACCAGTCTAGAGTTGTATAGATCTATTTTAATACTTAATGTAGACTATAAGCTCAGTGCTTGCACAGGGGACTTTTCAGCCTTCATGTTACTTCTAAGTAAAAATAATAGTGTGGCTAAAATCCAAGTTTTAAAAGGGACAATATTTATCTACCAAATTTACTGCAAAGTGTCAGTGTTTTAGTGCACCTGCCAGATTAGCCATTGAAGAATTATATTTAAAATTCAACCCTGGTCTTTAGCCAATAGAAACAATGCATCAGATTGTGGGAAAAGAGATTTCTGTTTCAGGGCATATGCAGATCAATCTTTGCAATTTATTATGACAATTAGCCTCTCATAGCATTGCCAATAGACACTTTAAGATATCTTTTTTTACCCAAAACATATTATTTTTTCTTTTATTTATGCTTAAATTTGAAGAGAATGACAGCATGTAGTATATAGAAATAGCATTTCCTAATACACTAACATTAGTTTGCAATAGGGAAATACATATGCTTTGAATAGTATGCCTTAGAATTCTAGAAATTTTTTTTTTAAAGATACACTAATCTTGAAATGTATATTTCTGTTGCAGTGCTTGAGATAGCAATTGTTACTTTAAAGAAAGTAGTGTGTCTTGGAAATGAGTTTATTTTGTTTGCATTAACTCGTTACACTTGTCTGATACAGCATGCAGCATAATAACCTTGCATAATAATAACCATGCAGTAAAACTGCAGTGAATCTAATGATACACTTGAAATATATACACATGCCTCCATCCTCTCATCTTTGAGCAATATTCTTTTCTCTGGACTAGTACTAAGCAAATAAATAAAATAAAAGATATCCAACTATAATTGCGACATAGAATTTCAGAAAACCTCAATTTACAGTTTATTCTTCAGCTACTTCCAAGTAAGGGAACCTGCTTTTCCAGGATCTCTGGCTCTGTTTCCCTTAAATCCAACAGACTGACCAGAGCGACTTCGTAAATCACGATCTGATATTTCGCTTTGTGCCATCTCTTCATCATATCTAAGGCAAGAGAGAGAAACATCAATGTCTGATTTGGGTCAAAAGAGTGAAATTCTTCCTGGGTTTAATTGCAACAGATGGCAGATGAAGAAACTGTAGACTTGAATGTTCCACCATTTAAAAGGGAGGAGAAAGCTCCTTAATACAGAACACGTGAGGAAAAGAACTTGTTCTTTTATTTTCTTTATGTAAAGTATGTGAAGTTTAAAGGGCATTCACTTGGGGATCATTCAAAAAATATAAATTACTGATCTTTCCTGCCCGTAATTAATCCGTATAATATAATAAACTTGAAATATATACACATGCCTCCATCCTCTCATCTTTGAGCAATATTCTTTTCTCTGGACTATTACTAAGCAATAGTATATATAGTATAATATAACTGGCTCCTATTCACAAAGTTAAGTGACAATCTATATACATGCCTGTAACTAAACATGCACACAACACACAAACATGCATACAAAATCAAAATTTTTCCTAAAATAGTATCTTGGCCCTGGTTAACAAAAGACCTTTTGGTACTGTTCTCTGAAGCTATGCCCTTGTGATACCATTTTCATCTCTAAAAATTAAGAATTTCATGGTATTTCCCATAACTATTTTTCCAGCAGTATACATTCTAATAGCAAGGTAGTAATGGTTAAGACATTACAAATTATACTTGTCTTGGCTTACAATTAATGCAGAGTCATTGTGAAACCTCCATAAAGGAAGATCTTGTCCCAAGAGAATGCTAGCAAATTCATTTGCATATTAAACACTTACAAAATTTCATAATTTCCAAGAGCTTCTTTGGGGGTCGGTTTATTCCATTTACAATCAGGAATTTCTCCATTGGGCACAGCAATATTAAGTGTGTCATTTATCAGATTGTATTTGAGTATACGGTCATTTGCAGTACTGGAAGTAAGAGATGGAGAAGCATTAACCTATGGAGAGTGCAGAAAAAAGAAAGCAGATAGTTCATAGCCGCCATTTGCTATACAGTTTATGAAACAAACTTGGACCAGAATTTCTACCTGAGATAAAATAGGGAGGAGTCTGATAGCACTTTTTCCAAGTAACAGATCTGCAGCTCAACAAAGCTTCTGCCTTCTAATAAAACTTATTAGCTGGAAAAAGTGCTACCAGACTCTTGATTTTTTGTTACCATACACTAATATGGCTCTCCTCCTACTAAGTGAAACACAGTAGAGTACTGTATGTAGTTCTAAAGCTTTGTTCAGTAAGGATATTATCCACTGTATTTCTTTGGTTTACTACATTTAAAAAGAAATCGTTGCAACAAGAAAGGAAAATATATAAATTATTTTTTTATATATTTTATATTGTTAAGTATTATATACAGTATTTGTGGCAGAGTGCTGGAAAGTGTTTGGCCCAAGAGATCAGAAAAATCACACA
Organism: Candoia aspera; assembly: GCF_035149785.1. Taxonomy (NCBI): domain Eukaryota; kingdom Metazoa; phylum Chordata; class Lepidosauria; order Squamata; family Candoiidae; genus Candoia; species Candoia aspera. The sequence continues at coordinate 79,170,221 of NC_086159.1, forward strand.
CCAGGCATTTCTATAAAAATAAATTTATTTACAGAAAGCACAAAAACTTATTTTCAAGCTGTGCATTCACATGCGCTCAGAGAGGACAGGGAGGAAGGCTGTGTAGAAAAGAAACTGAAACTAACAAGCCCAGGCAAGCTGCCCTCAAGGCAAATCAGGAGCTTTTACCTTATATAGTCATGCCTTTTCACCCCCAAAACCAAGGATACTTAAGTTTGACTGTCTGACTCTGCCAGAGTGATTTGTTACCATAGTAACCTTAATTTTTCTACAGCCAAAAGCAGAAAAAACAAATACCAACAGTATTTTAAGAAAAATTTAGACAAAGGTGCTTTTCACTATTAGAACAGAATCTGAGGAATATGCAAAACAGAAGATTAAAAAGGTAAGACAAAGCTTCATTCAAAGACACTGCAAGTTTAGTTACCTCAATAAGCCATGGCTTAAGCTTGTCATCAATGATGATGTCATATCCATAGCATTCAAAGCAATGTTTATCATTGTTCATTACAGGCTGAAAGAGTCGAAAGTAGACATTAGAGGAGAGAAAATGTGATCAGATCCTCATCATGGTGTATTGAAGACTATTTAAATAATGTGTACAAGGCATTTCAAGCAGAGCATGCATTACTAAGAAGTTGTGCGATTTACCGAATAGTTGTGCAAGTTTGCTAATTGTATTGTGGACTACAAAAACAAATCCTCAAATAGAAATATGAAGAATATGAAGTCAGAGAAAAGACACACAACTGTATTAGTCTGAAACTGTAAATAAAATGAAGGCGCACAACTCCAGGAAAGCAAGCTGTTCCATAGCTTAATAGCTCTTGCAGTCATGAAATTCCTCCTTTTTTGCTCTTAGTACAATTGCCTTGAGAGAATGTCTTATCTCTCCCTTGCTTAAACATTCTCAGGAAGGCCATCAAGTTTTTATGTAATATTTTTACTTTGATGGCTAATACACTTGTCACTCTTAATAGCTTTCCCCCATAAACTATAGATAAGATGGTTTAGATTTGTTTTTAATAAATTACTCACTCTGAGCTATTTTCATAGAATTTGTAACTGCACATTCTTTTGTAAGCTTTAAATTTTTTTTCTAGATTTTTCTAGATTTTACTTTTGTTTATAAAGGTCAGTGGAATGCATACCATAAAAATATTGTCCTATATGTATTTACCTGAATATATATGTGCATGTATAAGATTTACATAATATGCCCACAGCCTAATGTGGTGGGGGAGTAGAAGGAAACATTTTGTGTGAATGTTAATATTATGCCTTTATATCACACAGCAGCTCCTCTTATGTTGGACATTCCACATTCCAGAATAGCAGAATATATAAAATAATGGATCACAAAATATGAGGAATAAAAAAAAATCTGTCAAACTTTTACTATGATATTTGTGCAAATTTTCAGTAACAAACATGCCTCGTATAGTAATAAGTCACTACTGAAAAGAATCTGAGTGGTCTTTTGTATTTCTTATTAACTTTCCTTTATCATAAACTTGTTTTTCTACTCACTGCAACTGCTTTCAATGACTGTACAATTATCCAGTGTATTTCATCAAACAGCTTGTTAGTGACATCTTTCCCTCGAGTGCTTTCTAGATACAAACGCAAATTGTTCACCGTCCATTTGCCACCATGGATGTGGTTGTAATCATCCTACAGAGGTACATCAAATTATCATTTTTATGTTCAAAAGACTTTTCAGAACCAAGAGTCTTCATTAATCTGATAAAATCTGAGTACCCAAACAATCAACAACAACAAAAAATAGGCCTTATGTAGGCTTTACTACATTTTTATCCTGCCCAGACCCATCCTATAGCCTTTTAATATTAATTTAAGGACAAGATAGGGAAATTACAAACCTAGTAAACAGAATAATTAAAAGACTTTAATCTAGGTGTGTTAAAAAAAATCTATGTTCTAGGAGGGCAAAGAGCTAGGTCAACTGTTCATTTGCTACTTTTTAAAGTTTATTCTCCTCTTCCAAAAAAGCCTTATAGTTTGAAAAAATGGATTGTTAGTTAAAATATACAATAAAAAGCAAAAACAGAATACAGTTCAAATAAAAACAAAACTAAGGAATAGCCAGTAATAAGATAAACTTTTCATCTCTGTCTTCATAATTTATACATCCTGAATCCTTAATCTGTGCTAATGTATTGAGAAGAACAAATGCCAAATGCTTCCACAGTATCCTGATTGTATACGTGGTGATGTGAAAGTGAAAGGTCCCCTGTGCAAGCACCGAGTCATGTCTGACCTTTTGTGGGGCTGCCGCTTTCTCAACGTTTTCTTGGCAGACTATAGAGCGGGGTGGTTTGCCATTGCCTTCCCCAGTCGTGACCTTCCCCAGCAAGCTGGGTCCTCATTTTCCTGACCTCGGAAGGATGGAGGGCCGAGTCGACCTGAGCCGGCTGCCCGAGAGAGAATCCGGCTTCCGCTGGGATCGAACCCGGGTCGTGGGGAGAGTTTCGGTTGCAATACTGCCGCCTGCCGCTCTGCGCCACACGAGGCATTCTGTATATGTGGCAGCAGCAACCAGATACACAGAGTCAAGATTTTATTTGTGTCCCTCATCCTCCCCTTATTCCAAAATTGGCCTTTCTGGATCAGGAAGTACTGGTAGCAGTAACTCATGCTCTTGTGAGCGCAGTATTGTGACCATAATAATCTCATAATTTCACACTTGTATTAGAGCAATTCACACAACACGCAGCTGCTCTTGAGGGCAATTTGGAAGCTTTAACTGGTCTAGAATGCCCGTGTTGTAAGGTAGCAGCAGCCTGGTGAGAGCTGCTCTAGTTGCCACCACCTGGGTCCAATTCAAAGTATCTGTTATTATCCACACAGCCCTTTCTGGGTTGGGTCCCTGTTACTTTGGGGCCATCTGACTCAGGTACAGTCTGCCTGCCCAATGCTGTACAACCTAAGAAGGCAGACTGAGCATCCTTCCACCGGGAGGTATCAAGGGGGAAGAAGCCAGGGAAGAGGGCTTCTTGGTGGCACCCCCCTCACTTTAGAACAGGCTGTCCTGAGCTGAGGGTGGCCTATGCTCTGTTGTCATTTTGAAAACCATCTGTTTTCTCTGTGCTTTCAGGGTGCAGGGTACAACTCAGTGGGAAGCAGCTCACTCAGCGATGAAGTATTTTGTAGTCTAGAGGTCGCATGATGGATGCGACCCTTTAAGTTCTATGTCGCTTTATGGTTTTTGTATTGTTGTGAGCTGCCTAAATCCTAAGAGGCAGCTGCATATAAATTATTATAAATAAATACATTTAGAACTATAAGTGAGCGACTATATTTTATTACACATTTTTATTTATTTATTTGTTTTTCGAATTTTGCTACCGCCCATCTCCCATCTTGCCCCCAGAGGTGAGGCAGGCCCCTTCACTTCTGACCTTCAGGAGGGACTCTGGGCAGTTTACAGTAACATTAAAACTATAATAATAAACAATTAAAATCCTATAAAAATAAGACAATTTACAAATATAAAATACAATACAAATAAGTATAAAATCCAAGAGGCTGAAAAATTCTAATCAGGTGGGAGGGGCTCTAAGGTGTGAGCCACCCCCATGAATGGCTGCCCACCTTCCCGCCCCAGGCAAGACGGCAGAACCAAGTTTTTAGGGCCCTCCTGAAGGTCGGAAGTGAAGGGGCCTGCCTCACCTCTGGGGGCAAGATGTTCCAAAGGGCGGGGGCTATTGCAGAGAAGGCCCACCTCCTGGACCCCACCAGATCCGTAACATGCCCTCTCTGCCTGATCGGGTGGGGCGGGTTGGTGTTGTGGGGATGAGACGGTCCCTCAGATATCCTGGCCCCATGCCATGTAGGGCTTTAAAGGTGATAACCAACACCTTGAATTGGACCCAGAAGCAAACTGGCACCCAGTGCAGCTCGCGCAGTAAAGGTGTTATATGTGCCGATCTAGGGGCACCAAAAATAACCCACGCGGCTGCATTCTGGACCAGCTGAAGCTTCCGGATACTCTTCAAGGATAGCCCCATGTGGAGCGCATTGCAGTAGTCTATATGGGAGATGACAAGGGCACAAGTGACCATTTGGAGGGCCTCTCGCTTCAGGAACGGGCGTAACTGGTGCACAACACAAAGTTGAGCAAAGGCCCTCCTGACCACGACTGCCACCTGCTCTATGAGCAGGAGTCGTGAGTCCAGAAGAACCCCCAGATTACACACCGGGTCTGTCTGGGGCAGTGCCACCCCATCCAGAACTAAAGATGACAATTTCCCAGAAATCGAGGAGCTGTCAACCCACAGCCACTCAATCGCACCAGGGTTCAGCCGAAGCCTGTTGTTCTCCATCCAAGCCCCCATAGCCCCCAAGCACCGAGAAAGGGCAGTCACTGTATCACGTACCTCACCCGGGATGGAGATGTATAATTGGGTATCATCAGCATACTGATGATACCTCATCCCGTGGTGACGGATGATCTCACCCAGTGGTTAATTATTAATTATTAATAATTCAAAATAATTCAAATGTACACTATAAAAGGAACTTACCCCATGTTTCTGAATGGCAACATTTGTAAGATGGATGAACATATTGTCCAATTCACTTGTACTTGGTGTATATTTTACTGTGCAAAATCGACAAAACCCAAGTTTATACCTTAAATATAAAGAAAAGATATTGTTATCTACTTATAATTTACATGCTCTTAAAGAGACAGCTTCTTTGGCAGCACTTACTTTGATCTAATTCTGAAGGCCTCGTTATTGTTTTAATCTTTACTGTATTGTTTCCTATTGCATTAGTGTTGTTTTAATTTATAAAATCCTGACAAATATTTTTATTTAAGGGTCCAATACCAATTCAATGAATAAGTAGTGAGCCAAATATGGCTCAATAGGTAAAATGGAAATCTGGTGGGATTTGTCCAAGAAGAAAACAATAGAAAGAGAGGGGTTGCACTATATGTTATGCACCCACTCCTGCCCCAAAATTCATATGGTGATGTGGTAGACAATATCGAGGTTAAGGTAACGGGAGGAACAAGTATCTAGTATTTCATCAGCCAGGGAGAAGAGGTGGGTGATCAAACTGTGGGCCTTTCAAAGGGTAGGAAGTGCAACAGAGGGAGGTGTTGGGTGCGGGGAGATACAGGAGAAAATGGGCCCCATCTTCCCATGGGGTAAGAGAACTGGCAACCGGAAGTCCCCTCTGCTCACTCCTTGACAAGAAAAGCAATAACGAGAGAAGGGGAACAGGCCTCTCCTCTCCTCCATCCTCTCTCATCACAGGCAGAAGCAGCAGTGGAGAAAAGCAGCAGAGAATGCCTCCTTTGGTTCCATTTTTCCATAGGATTGGAGAACCATGGATTTGCTGCTACCAAATACTGGCACTGAAGGAGGCGTTCTCCACCCTGCCTTTCTCCTCCCCGATTCCTGTGCAAACAAACCGCTATTCTGCTTCTTTGCCAAGACAGACTAGGGGTTGGAAGTGTGATTCACGTACAGAATAATAGCATTTAGTGCTGTCATGTGAAAGAATCCTGTCTCGGTAGCTGCCAAAAAATTACAAAATGTAATTTTAAACTATAGTTTCAAAATAACAGAAAGTAATAATTCTACTTTATTCTGCATTGGTCAAACCCCATCTTCAACACTATGACCAGTTCTAGATACCACATTTTAAGAATGTTTTAGACAAATCGGAGATGATTGAGACTATAAAAAAAAATTGAAGTAGCTTTTAGAGGAAAATATTAAAGGGGATAAGCTAGAACTCTTCAAATAGCAGAGGATGTTACTCAGAAAGTCAAGATTATTCTTCATTGCTCCCGAGTGCTGAACATGGAGTAGCAGACTTTAATTACAGTATAGGAAGGCATGTTGCATGTAAATCTTACTTACTTAAGTCTCACAACACATGGACAGACTCAACCATAGTTTCAACTGGGAAACCGTGAGCATCCTAGGTAAAGGTAAAGGTTTCCCTTGACGTAAAGTCCAGTCGTGTCCGACTCTAGGGGGCGGTGCTCATCTCCGTTTCAAAGCCTTGGAGCCGGCGTTGATCGACAGCTCAGCGGTTTAACCCGCAGCGCCACCGCGTCCCGACGTGAGCATCCTAAACCAAGCCAAATCCAAAAACGCCAGAGAATTCCTGGAAGCCTGGCACTCAGACAAAGCAGCCATCAACAGACACATTTACATACCATTCAAAAGAGACAATAGAAAAGCCAAAAGACCAGGACACTCCCTTGCCAGCAATCCAGATATGCAAAAATCAACACTAGGATTAACACCAGATGAACCATCAAACAGCACAATGCACCCTAATCAGGGAACTATTAACTCAGGCAGTCAACCAAGCAGCAAACAACAGCCCAATCAAAGAACTCCCAAGGAGAGAACAACACCCCTACCAACACAAGCAGGGCAAGCCACGGTATATAAACTGAGAGCAAGGCCCACTCCCTCTTTGCACTGAAGATGTTGCCTAGTCTGGCAATGAAACGTCTGCAAGAAAACAAGGCTCAGAGAGCACCAAGAACTCCACAGTTCAACCCTGAGCTACAAATACTTGTTTTGATTAGAATATTCACTTAATTAGAATTTGATTTTCTGATTTCGTAATTATTACATACTGTATGTGATCACCACCACCACCCTTTTGAGGGTGATATCTATTACATTCACAGCTGCTGGGATTTGTGGATTTTATCAATGTTTGCTCCCTTACTATGATTTTTATATACTTTTATTATGTGTTCTATTTGACTGAATTTTATTGTTGTAAGCCACATTAGAAAGACTTCCTCCCTTAAAGGTAAAGGTTTCCCTTGACGTAAAGTCCAGTCGAGTCCGACTCTAGGGGGCGGTGCTCATCTCCGTTTCAAAGCCTTGGAGCCGGCGTTGTCATAGACACTTCCGGGTCATGTGGCCAGCATGACTCACGGAACGCCGTTACCTTCCCGCCGAAGCGGTACCAATTAATCTACTCACATTTGCATGTTTTCGAACTGCTTGGTGTGCAGGAGCTGGGACGAGCAACGGGAGCTCACCCCGCCGCGCGGTTTCGAACCGCCGACCTTCCGATCGACAGCTCAGCGGTTTAACCCGCAGCGCCACTGCGTCCTCCCTTAGAGACAGGTTATTAATTTAAACTCCTATAACTCCCTAATATGCAAAAGGCAATATAAGAAAGTTCAAATGCAACTGTCCACATCTCTGGAAAAAACTGTTTCTTATTCAAACCCCCCACCCCCACCCTAGCTAGAAAATAGAACAAAAATTGAACTTACATATAGCACCTCAAAGGACGATAAGTAGATACTAATACATATAAGCGTAGGTCAAATTTCTTCCCACCAATCAGAAGTGGATTACTGATATACAGGGAAATCACATATGCTTCTTTAGAGGACTGAGATACAAACCTAAAGACATTTATATTTCATTACTTAAAATTATTAAATTATTTTTCTTCCTTTAAAAGTAATAAAGGCAAAGCCATGTATGCCAGGATGAAAGTTTTTTTTTTCAGCTGGAGTGATGATTTTTTCGGCCTCAGGCAAAACCATATGTAGCACCTAAGTGTTACTGCTAATTTACTGCCTTAAAGGTAAAGGTAAAGGTAAAGGTTTCCCTTGACGTAAAGTCCAGTCGTGTCCGACTCTAGGGGGCGGTGCTCATCTCCGTTTCAAAGCCTTGGAGCCGGCGTTGTCATAGACACTTCCGGGTCATGTGGCCAGCATGACTCACGGAACGCCGTTACCTTCCCGCCGAAGCGGTACCAATCAATCTACTCACATTTGCATGTTTTCGAACTGCTTGGTGTGCAGAAGCTGGGACGAGCAACGGGAGCTCACCCCGCCGCGCGGTTTCGAACCGCCGACCTTCCGATCGACAGCTCAGCGGTTTAACCCGCAGCGCCACCGCGTCCCTAATTTACTGCCTTACTGCACAGTAAAATGTTTCCTTCTTTTTTCCAAGACAGCATGGAAATGCAGCACCCTGGCAATGCAGGGAATGAACCATCTCTTCATCCATCACCATCTCACTTCCCATCTCACTCTACCGGAAAGAAACGGTAGCCTCTTTCTTTGCACAAGGACAAGGATGCCACAAGGCAACTGATTTCTTTCATTACTGAATCTTTGCATTTTGGATATTTAAAGATAAATAGGTTTTTATGTCTTATCTCTTTTTTTATCATAAAATTCAGTTTTGTTCAATCAGTTGTGAGACTGGACTGTCTCCCAAGAAAAGACTGAAATCCTCTAAGCACATGCCTCTAAACTACATTGCATTACAGAAAGTATGACTTCCCTCTCCTAATTTTTACTTTTTAATCAACAGAAAGGCAAAACAAAACAGGAATGCCCTGTATCTTTCACATTAGGGGTAGAAAGCCAGATAAGTTGCCCCCTGGAACGACCAGGCTCCTCTCCTAAAACAGGAGGCAGGGCCATGATGTGAAGGCCCAGATGGCTTTGGAAGACTCGGCTTGAGATCTCTGGCCTCCAGCACCAAGCCATTCTGCTACGGCTGTGCGTTACAAATACATTTCTCAACCAATGTACTGTATGTGTTGTGGCCATGAAACTTCCTAAACGTGTCCTAAATGGCAAGTAGTTTCAAGGGTCATGAACACAGAGAACTGCCCTTCAGGCATGACAGTATTTTTCTGCATCTGGCAAAAGGAGATACGTGTAATATTTTGCCATTAGTTTTTATTTTGATATTTCCTATTGCAAGAAAGCCTTCCTTTTTTTAAAAAAAAGTCTTTACCACAAACTAATAATTAATGCCACAACATTAGTGAAAACTGTGTTTATTTTGACTCTATAAAAGTCCCTGCAAAATTTTACCATAAAATTTAATCAGTTTTTTTAAAGCAGTTATGAATGAGTTCTGATGAAGGCAAAATCTGGAATAGCACAAATTTAATCAAATATGGTAGGCTGAGGTGGAATATCAAACGAAAAGAAACATTTATTTCCTAAGAAACTTACGTAGATGTTTTGCTGTCCCGAGACCACTTTTTAATTTGGGAAAGCTTATTGATGAGAAAAATTCCTTTCCCTTGAGCTTTTCCACAAGGCTTCATAATCCATGTACTGGAAGGGTTTTTTCGGAATTCTTCAACAAATAAATTATAATCAGCTGGAAGCATAAATGTGACAGGAACAAAGTCTGAAAGGGATACAATGAGAATTTAAAACAGCATATTAAATCAGACAGACAGACAGACAGATAATCCTTTCTTCAATTATCACCCATTTCAATCTTTTAAATTTTAGATAAGGTGACAGTAAGCATTAGATATCTTTCTAACTTTCCATTTTAAAATAAGAATAAACAGAAGTGGGTATAACTCAGTTAAATCCCATTAGCAAGTCAGATAAAATGTTTTACAAGAATCATCCTTTTTTAATCTTAAAAGCCTCATGATAGATCTAAGAATATGCGTAAAATTTTCCATGTTTTGTCCTTCACTGATACAACTACTGTGTTTCAATCCTATTGGAGAAACTAATGAACACTTAGTACCTTTTTTGCTTTTCCTAATTTATAGAATTCCAAGTATGGAAGTATTATGCAGTCAGATTCTATAATTCTGTGCTAAAAAGAGAGCAATTGAAGGTAATCAATTAGTTGGTTGCCACTGAGTCAGACAGGCCTGATCGATTGGTTGAATTTAAACAGCTGCCCATCTCACTTGCATGTGACTCTGGGTGGTGTACACAATTAAAACAAAAGCTCAATAATTAATATAATTTATCCATTAAAACAGTTAAAAACAATTAAAAACTGTAATGACAAAAAGGGAAGAGTGCAATCAGCTCACACCAACACTTCCATGGGATACCCAGGCCCGATGGCAAAACCAAGTGCTGACCTCTCATTTCTCTGAGACCTTGCAAGGACTTTCCAATTATCGTTTTTGATTCCTTCTATCCCATTCATTCCTTACGTATGGAACTAAATACTTTGAAGTAAATTCCACTGAATGCAGGGGAGGCTCGCTAAAGCAAATGTAACGTAAAGGAATTTAGAGCTGACCTTGGGAAAGCTATGCGAATGTTGCTAAGGGAGAAGGACACAAGCCGCTACGGGTAGGGTCGGAGAAGAGAGTGCGCAGTCCTGAGAGAGATGGAATGTAGTCTTACAGTACTGTGATGGTGTAGTAGTCAAGGTAGTTAACTAGGAGTGGGGAGACCCAGTTTCACGTCCACCACCCACCACAGAGGCTCCCTGGGTGACTTTGGGCCAGTCTCTCTCTCTCAGCCCTACCCACCTCACAGGGTTGTTACTGTGGGGAAAGATGGGGGGTGCAAGCACTGTGGGCCCTGCCTTGAGTGTCCAAATTAAAGGCGTGATAGAATACATAAATACACCTGAACAGTTTGATTATACCATGCCCTCCTTCAAGATTTTGGACCAAATACAGTCTCTCCATGGATAATTCAATTTCATAAAAAGGGTTATATTAAGGCTGTATGTTTTCTAAATATACGGATGTATTTTATAAACATAAATAGACATTTTAGAATTACATTGTCTATTCTAGATAACTTCAGCTGGCCTGTGCCTAGATCAAGCAACACTGTTCACCCATTCTTTTAATTAAGGAGTGGCTAAAAATAGACTTGTTCATAGTTCCAATTTAAGGTAAAAAAAAGCAAGTCAAGTCTGTGTGCACATCACCTCAGTTTTCTCTTAATGCTTTTTTATACTCATGCTGAGAAACAAAGAGCTACTGTCAGTTTCTTCTTTGGTGAATCTTTCATGAAACAGATTTGCTCATCAACCCCCATTCCTACACTTCACCCTAAAGGTGAAGCCAGTTTTTTTTAATAAAACCCAACATCAATCACTCTGTTTCTCAAGACTAGCCCACTGAGAATGTAAATACTGCCTATCCCTAGTTCAGAAGCATTCAACAGACCTTTGCTGAGTTTAAAAACCTAAGCAGAGTTGAAGCTAGTTAGCACATGGGTGGGAGGCAGAGGTAATCAGAGGACTGCAGGCTGGGAAAGAAAAAACAAAAAAACCCATCTCCATAATAATAAAAGAAAACAATATCCAACCACTGTGGTATTGTTGCATATCCATGAAGTCACCAGAAGCTGTGCTCAAAACTGAAGATACTTGATTTTATTAGCTTATATGAGAAAAAGTTAGACCAGCACAAAAAGCTTCTAGCCACTCAAGGACATTGTTATGATCCAAAGTTTCATCTTATTATACTATTGCTTAGATAGTCACTAGTCTTGAGCAGAGGGAAATGAGTAAACCACATAAGGCAGTGAAAACTGATGTAGAGGGTGCCTTCTAAGTGTTGTTGACCTTCCTGCCCAGCATCTTGGATGTACAACCCATGTCACCCTCCCCACTTTTTCTGTGGCCCCAAGCTGGTCATCAGTTTCTGCCAATTCCCAGCAACCCGCATCTTTGCCACCCTCAGATTTCAGGAGATGCAATGCCATCCCTGTCCTGTTCTACCACTGACCCTGTGCTAGTGTCATTCACACATTGCCTCCTTGCCTCTTCCACTTCCCCCTTGATCCTCCTCGTTCTTCACAAGAGTCTCACTCTCATGTTTCGTTCTCCTATCGCTTCCCCCTAACTGCAGCAGTACTTGTGGCTCAAGGCCATTTTGTAAATTAGGGGGGTGGGGTGGCATATTATTAGGAAAGGCACTCCAGAGAGAGGCATGGCGGCTGCCAGACTTTTTTTAAACAGCCCAATCAAAGTCAATATGATGGCATCCAACAATGTTCATTCTGGCTCCTCAATGCAGGGAGCGCTGTCAGAGAGTCTGGTGGCAAAGACACTTTGTGATTTCCAAGAATGAGACAGCTGTGAAACAAGTTACAATAAAAGCAGGCTGAAATTGAAAGGAGGCAGAATTTAATGTATAGACAGTAACATGATGTATTAAACATGATGAAAAGTAGAAGAGAACAAGAAAGGTAGAGAGAAGTTGGACATATTTAGTTTATCTTTTCGGTTCAAGGAGGCTTCTGATGTATTCCATAAGACTGAATGCAATTTTTGATGCAAAAAAGTGATGTACCAATGCTGTGCCTATCTTTTCAGATGTCAGCTGAGTTGAGTTCAGTGTAAGTCAATTGTGCCAACACTTGGCTGGCCTTGTGGTCAGGTTGGGGCCAGGCCTTATTAGTATACAATTGGGAGCCCACGAGGGAATCCCAGGACTGGGTAGTCAAACATCCAGAACAAAGCAGTGACAAACCACTTCTGTATTACAGCCAAGAAAACAACATGGATGCGTGTATGAAGTCACTAGAAGTCAAAGTTTTACATCTGCGCCAGTAAATTATGGTTAACCTTTGCCGTGAAAACAGGATTACAAATCAGGCTTTGACCATGACTTGTATCTTGACTTCCAGGAAAAGAAAGCACAAACTGTATCTTGCCAATTTTGATTTAACCACAAACTACAATTTACTGCAAGTCAGGAAGAACCTTATTAAGGTGAATAACAAGTTGAGAGCAACTACTGACCATGGTGATCTTAGAAACTGATGGCAAAATACGGTAGTCCACTGAGAATATAAATGTTACTCAGTCCTAAATTATAGGCATGTAGCTGACCTTTGCTGAGGTTGAAAAACTAGGCCAATTAGTGCTGCACTCGGATGGGACATCATGTCATGATCACCGTTGCAATGCTTGTAACATCACAACGGCTCACATAACAATACAAAGAAATGAGCACCGGGAGGATTAAGGGATAAGGCAACCAACTAACAAAAGCAAGCAACAGGTGCTGGCAACAAAGTATTGATCCTAGCGGGAGGTACGTAAGGAAGAGATACAATGTTGCAAGAGAAGTAATTGACAACACTCGACCACGAGGCACGCCCGAGCTGTCAGAAAGCTTACGAACCGGATCGCCCGGCAATGACCCATCACTGGCCGGAGAAAAACAATTAAGGAGACACCCGAGGCACAGGAGGGGCTGCTCGACCCCTCACCTACCGGCAACGGGGCTTGGGGTACACTCGGAGAAGGAGGGGTGGAGCGCTGACTGGCGCAGGCTATTTAAATCCCGTTCCAGCGCGCTCCACTCACTCTCAGCTTTTCCTAAGGCATGCATTCTATACCCTAATAAAACCAGAACCTAAAGCCTACACTAGCGTCTGTGTTTTACTGGGTAGCAGGCAGAGCCTGACATAAAGCTGAGAGTCACCAAACCAAAAATCGCCAAGCTCCACCGGACGAAATTTTTTTCCGCGGGAGAGACCAATTGGCGAGAAACGGAATCGGGGACCAGAGGCGTGAAGGATGGCCCGCAAGAGGCAGAGGCGACCCGATGGCGGCTGGAGGCGGCGCACCCCACAGGAGACGCGGACACCTTCCCTGCCCACACCGCTCCCCAGTTCCAGACCTGGAGCCCCAACCCAGACAGGAGAATCCCGACGGAAGACGAGGTCGGGGACCAACAACTCCTCGCTTGGGCCGACGGAGCAGGATCCCGGACGGGAACACCCTACCCCAGCTGGAGGCTCCGCTACCCCAAAATTCCCGAGCAGGAAGGTGCAAGACTACGTACCGGACAGCATCTGGCAGCACCGACGTCAGACGACCAGGGCACGCCAGACAGGGTCACGGCTCTGGAAGCCGGAGTACGATACCTTGAGCACCTGCTCCTGTCCCCGCCAGCGGCAGATGAGGACACGACCCTGAAAGCCAAGGTACGAGACCTGGAACACATGCTCCAGTCCCTGGCAACAATCGTCAGCGAGCGCTCCAAGACTGAGGCAACACAGGGGGTAAGAGGGGACCGGGGCAACATACCCACCCCGTCTACAACCCCGAGAGGGAGGGGCCAAGCTCAAGACTCTACCGCAGAGATTCGCGCCCCCAGGCCAGTGGGAGCCATCCTTCAACACCCACGGGTTGGGGACCCGCAACATGGGAGGTTCGCAAAAGACTTCACCGTGCAATTTGACAGGAACCCCACAAAACTGTCCTTTTTAACTAACGCAAGGGACTACATGGCCCAATACGGCCATTACTTCAACACAGAAGCCGCCAAAATCTCGGCGGTGGCCACCAGACTCCAGGATAGGGCTACGGACTGGTATGTACAGATGTACTTCCATGACTTCCTCGCCGAGCTGAAACATTACTTTGAGGACCCCCTGGTGAAGGAAAGGGCAAAGTGCACACTCCTAGCACTGCGGCAGGGCAAGAGAACGGTGGCCGACTACACCCTCGAATTCAAGGTCCTCACGGGCAAAATCACAGAATGGTCGGAGGCCACCCTCATCAACATGTTCAAGCGTGGCCTCAACCGGGAGGTGCTCCAATGGGCACTCTACAGGGACGACCCAGCCTCCCTTCACGGGTGGATTTGTCTAGCCAGCAAAGCAGAGCACGCGCAGCGCACATTCCTGCTTGCAACCGCAGAAGACAAAATCCTGCCCAGCACAAGAGGACCAGTCCCACAGATGGGGCCAACCTGGCACGCAGACCAACAACGGAGGCTTGCCCGCGGACAGTGCACCAAGTGCGGGAAAACGGGCCACCGAGTGGCAGATTGCTTCACGAACAGAGCAACGGATCGCCCGCCCAGACCCACACCGAAGACGCCGCACAAACCATCCAATCCCCCCCCCCCAGACGGCTGACAGGAGCATTAGCAACCCTGGACGAGGACGTGGACGCCTACCTCGCTTACGGCCCCAGAGTCATTGCTTGACTCCCGGAAGCAGCGGGGCTCCCTCCAATACCTCGTGAAGTGGAAACACTTTCCACATCCTGAGTGGGTCGCTGCCTGTGACGTCCAGGCTCCCGACCTGATCCGCACCTACCACACCACCTACCCCTCCAACCTTAACCTTTCTGAAAGGGGGCAGCATGTCATGATCACCGTTGCGATGCTTGTAACATCACAACGGCTCACATAACAATACAAAGAAATGAGCACCGGGCAGATTAAGGGAGCTTTTCCTAAGGCATGCATTCTATACCCTAATAAAACCAGAACCTAAAGCCTACACTAGTGTCTGTGTTTTACTGGGTAGCAGGCAGAGCCTGACACATCATCAGGAAGTCTGTAGGCTGGACCGTGAAGGCAGCAATGGAAAATCATTTCTCCACTGCTGCCAAAAGGTTCCTCCGTAAATGGGTGTCCATGAAGTTAACAGGAATTGAGCAAAACCTGAAGAAGATTTGACTTTTAAACCAATATGCAGCCCTGGAATACCTGGTATTCAAAGACATATACAAATCATTCTTATTAGCTAAACCAACTCACCTAAATAAAGATATTTTCCATTTTCATCCTTCTCTGCAAGAGGACTACCTTCTTTTTCCAGTTCTTTTCTGTACCTTTTAATATTTTTCACCATTAAGTCCTTCCGGGTGAGCTCGTAGTGGTTAGGGAAATGGTTGACAATCTGGTCGTCAGAGAGGCGATAACCAGTTTCTACACTGAAAACATTTCGAATAGTTTGCACACTCATCCTGTAAAGACAAGATTATTACTCAAGGTGCTTCCAAACATGGAAGCTTTATAGGCGATTCAGATTATTTGTAATTCCTCCTGTGTTTTTCTACCACTTTTTTCATCTTTTTAAAAAATTAGAACAAAAGAAATTTGTTCACAATGAAAAATGGAACTGATATGCAAGTACCATAGGTCAGGAAACAGCTAGGATCTTCATGGAAAGACTAAAACTGCATTTGAAATAATGATGAATTGAAATAAGACTTTTGCTAATGGGTTCCATATATTTAGCAAAAAAAGAGACTGAAAAACTTAAACAGCATTTGTGAAGAAAACTCTTTCAACCCTTTCCCTGCAACCACTTCTCTGGTAATCTTTAACTTTGAGGAAAACCTATTTTAATTATAGCACAAATACAAGCATTATCTCGCTATCTGGATGGAATTCTACCTCTGACAAATCAGGTACACCAAGCAATTGATACTATGTTATCTTTGAAGTACAGGTAGCACAGGAAACCGGGAGGGATTTTTAGAAGCTTAGCCTGGTTTCCCAAATATGATCAATTCTGGGAAAAACAAGTGTCGATGAAATGAGTGATTCTAAACATTCAATAAATCATGGAGGGTAACCTCTTGATGCACTAAATCTACTGAGCTATTCTTCTGATGCGGTCAAGTATACAGCAATCTAATGAAGAGATTATTAATTTATGCCTGCAACTACTGAGAAGAAAGCAAAAAACAAAACAAAACAAAACAAAATAGAAGCCCTTAACAATTCTTTAAAATTGTATTATATTCTGTTAGACATATATTAATGGGAAGAAAAATGAGAGATGCTCAGGGTAGGAACAACAAGGGAGTAATAAAATACAACATAAAGCAGCCTATTTGTAATTGGCTAATATAATGATATATCACACATTAATCCAATTAGTAAAACAGGAGATATTTTTTAAAAAATCAGATGACTTGCCCATTCTGCCAGATTGTTTATTCGTTCAGTCGCTTCCGACTCTTCATGACTTCATGGCTCAGCCCACGCGAGAGCTTCCTGTTGGTCGTCAACACCCCCAGCTCCCCCAGGGACAAGTCCGTCACCTCTAGAATATCATCCATCCATCTTGCCCTTGGTCGGCCCCTCTTCCTTTTCCCCTCCACTCTCCCTAGCATCAGCATCTTCTCCAGGGTGTCCTGTCTTCTCATTATGTGGCCAAAGTACTTCAGCTTTGCCTTTAATATCATTCCCTCAAGTGAGCAGTCTGGCTTTATTTCCTGGAGGATGGACTGGTTTGATCTTCTTGCAGTCCAAGGCACTCTCAGAATTTTCCTCCAACACCACAGTTCCAAAGCATCTATCTTCCTTCTCTCAGCCTTCCTTATGGTCCAGCTCTCACAGCCATATGTTACTACGGGGAACACCATTGCTTTAACTATGCGGACCTTTGTTGTCAGTGTGATGTCTCTGCTCTTAACTATTTTATCGAGATTTGTCATTGCTCTTCTCCCAAGGATTAAGCGTCTTCTGATTTCCTGACTGCAGTCAGCATCTGCAGTAAACTTTGCACCTAGAAATACAAAGTCTTTCACTGCCTCTACGTTTTCTCCCTCTATTTGCCATTTATCAATCAAGCTGGTTGCCATAATCTTGGTTTTTTTGAGGTTTAGCTGCAAGCCAGCTTTTGCACTTTCTTCTTTCACCTTCATCATAAGGCTCCTCAGTTCCTCTTCGCTTTCAGCCATCAAAGTGGTATCATTTGCATATTTGAGATTGTTAATGTTTCTTCCAGCGATTTTAACTCCAGCCTTGGATTCCTCAATCTGATGGCCATTCTTGTGTTTTCCAAATTTGCTGGCATATAGCATGCATTACCTTGACAGCATCATCTTGCAAGATTTTGAACAGTTCAGCTGGGATGCCGTCGTCTCCTGCTGCCTTGTTATTAGCAATGCTTCTTAAGGCCCATTCAACCTCACTCTTCAGACCACACCATCAAAGCTATCCCCGATATTGTTATCCTTCCTATACAGCTCTTCTGTATATTCTTGCCACCTTTTCTTGATCTCTTCCTCTCCTGTTAGGTCCTTGCCATCTTTGTTTTTGATCATACCCATTTTTGCCTGGAATTTACCTCCGATGTGTGGTGGTCTCTCATGAAGGATACACAGGCTGCAAGTTTTCTTGGGATGAGAGCTTGTGGTCTCTCATGAAGAATGTAGGAAGAATGCACAGACACAACTTCCTCGGGATGAGAGCCCCGATTCAAGCCGTAAGCTCTCTTTTATTTTCCCCCAGCTAAGCAAGTACACTAAAACAGTAATTCCCATAGCAGAAGGCTGATTGGTCTAAATAGCAATGCATACCTCATGTAACCCCCCTGATAGCTTCCTGGCACAGCTCAGGTTACAGCTCGTGTTGCCTTGTGAGGAAAGTTTTTGCTACAACCTTATCCACTATGGAAGTTCAAGGAAGGTTCAATGTAAATAAACATCTTGCACAGCTGTCGTGGTTTGCCAGCCAACAGCATAGCATGCAATGCTCTCTACACCGATGTTTCTAATTTTCTGGAAGAGGTCTCTTGTCCTTCCTATTCTATTGTCTTCTTCCACTTCCGCGCATTGCTTGTTTAAAAATAATTCCTTATCTCTTCTGGCTAACCTCTGGAATTTTGCATTTAATTGAGCATATCTCCACCTATCACTGTTGCCTTTTGCTTTCCTTCTTTCTTGGGCTACTTCTAGTGTCTCAGCAGACAACCATTTTGCCTTCTTGGTTTTCTCTTTCTTTGGGATGTATTTTGTTGCCGCCTCCTGAACAATGTTGCAAACTTCTGTCCATAGTTCTTCTGGGACCCTATCTACTAAGTCCAGTCCCTTAAATCTATTCTTCACCTCCACTGCATATTCCTTAGGAATATTAGTGAGCTCATATCTAGCTGATCTGTGGGTCTTCCCTAATCTCTTTAGTCTGATCCTAAATTGTGCAATAAGAAGTTCATGATATGAACTACAGTCAGCTCTGGGTCTTGTTTTTACCGACTGTATAGATGACCGCCACCTTTGGCTGCAAAGGATGTAGTCAATCTGATTTCGGTGTTGTCCATCTGGTGAAGTCCATGTATAAAGCCGTCTCTTAGGTTGTTGGAAGAGAGTGTTTGTTATGCAGAGTGAGTTGTCTTGGCAAAATTCTATCAGCCTATGTCCTGCTTCGTTTTGTTCTCCCAGGCCATGCTTACCTGTAATTCCAGGTGTCATTTGACTGCCCACCTTAGCGTTCCAGTCTCCTGTGATGAAAATAACATCTCTTTTAGGCGTGTTGTCCAGTAGGTGCTGCAGATCGTCAGAGAACTGATCTACTTCAGCTTTTTCAGCATCTGTGGTTGGGGCGTATATTTGGATCACTGTGATGTCAGATGGCTTGCCCTGAATTCAAATTGAGATCATTCTATCGTTTTTTGGATTGTATCCAAGCACTGCATTAGCCACTTTACTATTAATTATGAAAGCTACTCCATTTCTTCTGTGGTCCTCTTGTCCACAGTAGTAGATCTGGTGGTCATCTGATGTGAAGTGGCCCATTCCAGTCCATTTCAGTTCACTGATGCCCAAAATGTCTATCTTTAATCTTGACATCTCACCAATAACCACATCCAATTTGCCCTGGCTCATAGATCTTACATTCCAGGTTCCAATGGTGCGTTGATCCTTAGAACCTCAGATTCGCTGTTCACCACCAGCACCATCGGCCGCTAGCCGTCCTTTCGGCTTTGAGCTAGCTGCATCATCACATCTGGGGCTAGGTGAACTCATCCTCTATTCCTCCCCAGTAGCATTTTGACCATCTTCCGACCTGGGAGTCTCATCTTCCAATGGCATACCGACATATCTCTGGATGTACTGATCCATTTAGTTTTCACGGCAAGAATACTGGGGTGGGTTGCCATTACTTTCCCCAGGAATCGCATTTAGTCTGACCTCTCTGTCATGACCTTCTCGTCTTGGGTGTCCCTTCACGGTTTAGCTCATGGCATCATTGAGGTGCTCAAGCTCCAGCACCACAACAAGGTAACGATTACCTGCCAGATTACCTGCCTTCAATACTACAGTAATATAAGCCTCATAAAAAGAAAGAAACATTTTATTAATTAATTAATTAATTAATTCAATTTTGAAGCCACCTGAGTCCTTGATGACCCTGGGCAGCTTACAATTAAAAGAAAACAACATATATCCAAAAAAAAAAAAAAATTCAACGAAGCAGAACACCAATCCCATATCACCCTCCCACCCAAACAAAACCCCACATGGGATTCGACCACCACCTTATCTCAAGGCCTGGGAAAACAACCACATTTTTAACTATTCCTCCACATCTAGGCCTGCACAGCTGTCACTGGGCCAGGACTTCATCAGCATGATTCGGTTGACCTGGGGTTGAGATGCATAATTGGGTATCACTCCAAACTGACAGATGATGTTATCCAGCACTTTCATGTAGATGTTTAACAGGGGAGAGAGTGTTGAGCTGTGTGGCACCCCACAAGTGAGGGGCTGTGAGAATGTCCTCTCCTCCCATCAACACTGATTGAAACTGGGCACAAAAGAGGAAAACTATGCAAAACAGTGTCCTCCACTCCCAACCCCTTAAGCTGTTCCCAGAGATACCATGGTCAGTGGTAAGCCGTGGATTTCTAATCTGTTTCTTTCAGGGTCCTCTGGTGTCAGCCCTACAAAGTAAGCAAGATTAGGAAACTGACTCCACTAAAAGACTAGAACTCTGTTGAAATAGGCTATACAGATCTGTATATCTTGCAGATCTGCCTGTGTTTTCCCTCCCCTCCCTCTTACACCCAAGAAAGTCAGGCAAGAGTCAGTCTGAGTCTTTTTCTAATATTTACCTGCCTCCCTGGACTTAACGCATGCTTATTCTGCACCTGTTGTTGTCCGAATTGCTTCCGGATATTTTATCCAAGGTTATCTCCATGGTCCCGTACATCTAGAGCAGAAGCTTGATCACCCTCTCCACCAACTTTCCTAGAAAGGGGAGGTTGAAGACTGGATGGAAATTGTCCAGGATGGTTGGCCCAGAGATGGCTTCTTAAGGAGAAGGCACACCCCAGCCTCCTTCAAGGCTGAGAGAACCTACCTCCTCCTGTAAAAAAGCAGACTCCATTGCATAGGCCAAACCCCAAGGCAGCCTCAACCATCCAGGAGAGCCCTGGGTTTAACAGATAGGTGGCTGAGCTCACAGACTGGAAGACTGCTTTATTCTCAAAATATCACTCTATACCTCCAAAAATATAGGCGCAAAATATTCAATACATCATCTTATATTATTATATGGGAAAAAAACATCAGGACAAGGCACTTCCCTGGTTTTTATAGTGTCAGTTCCTTCCTATAATAATAATGCTATGGCAAAGTATGATCTTGAGAGATCTTCAGATTTATTTTGTTCAAAAACCCTAACTTGTTTACCAGATTCCACTGAATTGATATTATAAAGTTAGGTCAAAATGAAAACAAAAATGATTTACCCAATCACAGTCTTTACATACTTTATCCTTGGAATCCTTAATTGCGGAAATAACAGTATGTTGTTCCTGTTGTTTCAATTTAAAACTAATAATATACTGTTTTTCACCTCGTCAATAATTGTCATGATATGATTTAATGAATATTCAGTATTGTGAACCAAGCTGATTAATTTAGCAGATATAAAAACAATATATAATTTCAAATTGGGAGGGCTTATGTAGTCAAATATTCCTTAAACTTTTTTCAAAATTTGGCACTGTAATTCTTTTTTTATTTTTTCATGAAGAATCTGCAATAATTCAACAATGAATAAAAAATTAACAGCATCAGAATGATTACATTTGCAGATTATCTATTACATCAAAATAAATTCCCAAAGCCTGTTTAACTGGTTTACAAAATACATGATGCATTACATACCATTGTGAACCAAATCACTCAGAGCCTACTCACTTCACAGCTTATTTCAATGCACTTTACATGGGGTGCCTTGAAGACTACTCAAGCTTCAATTGGTTCAGAATGCAGTGGGGCGGGCAGTGATGGGCATGCCTCCCTATGCCTATGTGACACATCTGCATTGTGAGCTGCACTGGTTATCAGTATGCTACCACATATGATTCAAGATGCTGGTTATGACCTATAAAGCCCTATATGGCATAGGGGCCAGATATTTATTTATTTGATTGATTGATTGATTGATTGATTTCTATAGCTGCCCATCTCAGCAAGTGACTCTGGGCAGCTTACAACAATAAAACTATAGAACAATTAAAACAATTACAATTAAAACAATTAAAATACAAAATAAGTATAGATGGCTGCTAAGTAAGTAATGTATGGATGTTAATATAACCAAGAAATGGGACCATTTACATGCTCAGGGCCCCAGGCCCAAGCACATAGCCAGGTCTTCACGGCCTTACGAAAGGCCAACAGGGTCAGGGACATCCTAATTTCTGGAGGGAGAATGTTTCAGAGGGCAGGTGCTATGGAAGAGAAGGCATGCCTTCTAGTTCCTGCCAACCGGCATTCCCTGGCTGACGGGACCCGTAGCATACCCAACTTGCCAGATCAAATTGGACAGGTAGAAACAACTGGGAGAAGACGGTCCCTTAGGTAACCCAGTCTCAAGCCATGAAGGGCTTTAAAGGTGAAACCAGCACCTTGAATTGGACCCGGAAGCACACCAGCAACCAGTGCAGCTCATGTAGCAGTGGTGTTACATGTGTTGAGTATCTGACACCATTTACTATCCATTCAGCTGCATTCTGCACCAGTTAAAGCTTCCGAATGCTCTTCAAGGGCAGCCCCATGTAGAGTGCATTACAGTAGTCCAGACTCCAGCTACCTGAGGGACCACCCATATCCCATGGTATCAGCCTGATCCAACAGAATTGTCATGCTTCAGTTCCTTTCAATTGTATTTTCTAGTGGGACCTAGGAAGCTTACCTCTCTAATTGCAGAACCTACCCTCTGGCATTAGATTCCCCCTGAGATCCATGTGGCTCCCACCCTGCATTAAAGACCCAGCTGTTCTTGAGTTTTCAGGGCCCCTGCCAGACTGTGTATGGGTTGGTTAGCTGGATTTGCCATTGGTGCTTGTTCTTTTTGCTTTTATAATTATCGTATACTGTTTTTATTTGGTTGGTTTTACTGTATACTGCCCAGAGTCAGGTGGTATATAAATCAAATAAGTTAAATTAAAGAAAATAAAGAAAATAATTAAACTAGGATAAATGTTCTTTTTAAAAAAAAATAACATTACTGGGAAATGATAACAGCTGCAATTCAAAACATCAAGGAAACATACTGTTGCAGTATAACAGTATTATATCTGGTTTACCACTTTCACTATAAGGGTACAGGTAGTCCTTGACTTACAACAACAATTGGGACTGGAATTTCCATTGCTAAGTGATGCGGTTGTAAAGCATGACTGCATCATTTAGTGACAGCAATCCTTGCAGTCCCAGTTGCCATCGTTAACTGAATCCCACGGTCATAAGGCAAGGCAACTTCCTGCCAGCTTCCCACAACAAAGTCAGTGGGGAAGCTGGCAGGAAGTTGCAAGTCCCAGGCTGTTCACAGGAAGATAAGTGGCTGCTGCCGGGTGGAGGAGGACACAAGGGAGTGTGTGAGGGAGGCATGGCGAGGCTCTGAGAGGGTGCAAAGGAGGCATGGTGAGGGTCAGGGAGGATATGCAAGGGTGTGCGAGGGAGATGTGGCAAGGGTCAGGAAAGGTGTGTGAGGGATGGAAAGGCTCAGCAGGGGTGCATAGAGGTGTGCGAAGGTGCGAGGGAGGTGCAGCAAGGGTGCGTGAGGGTACATGGGGGTGTTGTGAGGGAGGCGCAGGGAGGGTTCGGGAGGATGTACTGGGGTGCACAAGTAGTGGGAAGGCACAAGAGTGCATGGGGCTGGGGGAAGGTGCACGGGTGGGGGAGACTTACCCCAGAGATTTGTGACCTTTCCCTCCCAGCTTCCCATTGACTTTCTGGGGAGCTAGCAGGGAAATTCACTCTTCCGCAATGGCTGTGAGCTCGAAGGATCAGTTGTCTCCGGCAGCTTGCTCTTTGAGTGTCTGCCTTTTATGCCGATCCTTTCCACTCCTTTTCTCTCCAGCTGTCCTAACAACCAGGAAACACGCTGAGACAAGGAACTGGTCTCTAATGCTTTATTGCTAGTACATAACAGGAATCCTAACAAACTGAAGAAGCGTGGGAAAAACCCAGACATATAAAACCCAAAGGTTAAGGCGGTCCCGATCTGTGTCTCTTTGAATGGCTGCCCAATTCCTCAGTGCTACGCATGCGCTTAACAATCTGGATGGGAGCCCCCTGCTCGCCATCCTTACTCATGACACCAGCAGCCAACTGAGCTGCTTTCTGATTCGTGTGCTTCTCAGCTCTCCTGTCTTGAGCGCTGACTGGAGAGTTCAAATCCCCCACTGGAGTTTGTCCAATCCATGTTTGCCAATTCTCCCGCTCTGCTGAGTCACTTCCTGGTTCAGCTTCTTCAACCCTCTCCTGATGGGTTTCGTTTCCCCTTCTGACTCCAGATAAGTTTCATTTTCAGAGTCAGAAGTGGGCTGAAACCTCACACTATCCCCTCCCCCAGGATTTCCCTTCCCCCAGGAGTTTGGTCCTGGTTTTTGAGGGTATCAGAGATGGAATTGATGGACTTTTCTAGGAGCATGAACATCTGAGACCACCTCCCAAGAGTTTTCCTCAGGCCCATATCGCTTCCACTCAACAAGGTACTGGAGCCTCCCATGTCTTCTATGGGAATCAAGAATTCTGGAAACTTCATATTCACCATTGATATAGATGGGAGGTGGAGCCGGTCTGGATACTCTCAGTGGGCTTGGAGGTGCAGTAGGAACCAGCAAGGACCGATGGATCACCATGTACTTGGGCAGGGTGAGGTGGAATGCCACTGGATTAATGATTACTTTTATAGGAAATGGCCCCACAAATTTATGGTCTAATTTCTTGGAAGGGCATGCTGAAGGCAGGTGTTGAGTTGATAACCAAACATAATCTCCTACTGCCAACTTATTACCCTCCTTCCAATGGCAATCAGCAAAGCATTTATAGTTGTCTTTCTAGCTAATCCCAAAGTACCTGATGACAGGCTTGGAGTTCTTCCAAAAAATGATCAGAGGCAGGAACCGAAGAATGGGTGGTTCCAAGGGAAACAGACAGGAATGGAAACCATACGTAGCCATAAAAGGCGTGGTCTTTGTAGATGAATGTACTGAATTATTGTAAGCAAACTCAGCTAAGGCCAAGAGCTTGAACTAGTTGTCCTGTCGATAGTTCATGTAGCACCTTAAGTATTGCTCTACGATAGCATTAACACGTTCCATCTCCCCATCTGATTGAGGGTGATGAGATGATGAGAGATTTCCTTGAATTTCTAGGTTTTGAGGAAGTGCCTTCCAAAATTTCGCAGTGAATTGTGCCCCAGGTCTGTAATTACCCACTTGGCAAGTCCATGAAGGCGAAAGATGTGTTGAATGTACAATTGCATGGTCTCTTGGGCGGTAGGGAGTCCTGGGTAGGAGATATAATGTGCCATCTTGGTCATGGTGTCTACTATTACTAAGATGGTTGTGGTTCCATTGGACTTTGGAAGATCAGTGATAAAATCCATAGATACTGACTCCCAAGGTTTCTCTGGCGTAGGAAGTGGCATATGAAGACCTTCAGGTTTGCCTGTCTGATGCTTTGCCCGACAGGAAAGAACATATTGCTTGATGTCGTTCAACATGCGAAGCCACCAAAATTCTCAAGACAATGGATTAAGAGACTTGAAAAACCAAAATGGCCTGCAGCTGGGTTATCATGGCACCAATGAAGTACTTTTTCTTGGAGCCTTCCAGGGGTACATAGTAGCGACCTTGGAAACGTAACAGTCCATGAGTACAACTTCATAATGCTGCTTGCTCAGCTGGAACTTATTGTAATTCACTCTTCTGGTTCTGCACGAACAGGTCATTTTGCTGCTGTTCCTGGAGCTGTTGTAATAAGTCTTCACCGAACTGGGTTGCTGCGAACTTCTCTGCTGGAATCACTGGACGAGGAGGTAGCAGAAGAGTTCCCCTTTCATATTCTGGTTTTCTAGACAGGGCATCTGCTCTTTGATTATGCCCGCGAGGAATATGACTTGAAAATTAAATCGTGAAAAGAAGATCGACCAATGAATCTGTCGTTGATTCAAGTTACAGCTGTCTTTAGATGCTCTAGGTTCTGATGGTCTGTTCTCCCTTCTACTACATGCCAGCTCCTTCTAAATGGTGTCGCCAGACTTCGAATGCTACCTTGATCGCCAGTAGCTCTTTCTCCCATGTGGTATAGGCACCCTCCGCTTGCGACAGTTTTCAAGAGTAATATGCACATGGACACAGGGTTCCGGGCTTAGGATCCTTCTGTAACAGGATGGCTCCAATTGCCATCTCAGAAGCATCAGTTTCCATGAAGAAGGGTTGGCTAGGGTCTGGAGGTCTAAGAATAGACTCAGTCATGAATGCCGCCTTGAGCCATTGGAATACTTCTTCCTCAACTTCACCCCAATGAAATCAGGATCTCTTCCTGAGCAGGTCCAACAGTGGTTCAGTAAGCTTGGCAAACTGTGGAATGAAGGTTATGTAGTAATTTGCAAAACCTAACAGTCTCTGGACATCTTTAGTCCTCTGAGGAGATTGCCAGGATTGAAGGGCCTCTACTTTCCCTGGCTCCATCGCCAGCCCGGCATGAGATATTCTGTGCCCAAGGAAATCTATGGTGCTCTGAGCAAACTGACATTTTAAAAATTTGTGTACAAACGATTCGCTTGAAGACATTGCAACACTGTGCATACATGCTGATAATGTTCAGATAAGGATGAAGAGAAGATCAATATCTAGCAGCCAGGAACCACGCTGACACAAGGAATAGGTCTCTAGTGCTTTATTACTGCTACATTAGACAGAAAATCCTAACAAACTGAAGAAGCGTGGGAAAAATCCAGACAGATAAACCCCAAAGGTTAAGGCGGGTCTGATCTGTGTCTCTTTGAATGGCTGCTTAACTCCTCAGTACTACGCATGCGTTTTCCCCCCTGGATAAAGGCCCCCTCCTGCTCACCATCAGTACTCATGACAATCAAGATGTCATCTAAATAGATTATTAAATTTCGATCCAGTAGATCCTTGAATAAATCGTTCATGAAGTGCATGAACACTCCAGGAGTATTTGATAGTCCAAATGGCATTATTGTATATTTGTAATTCCTGTACTGTGTGCAAAACGTGGTCTTCCATTCATCTCCTTTCTTAATTCGTATCAGATTATATGCCCCTTGCAGGTCCAGCTTGGTAAAGATTCAAGCCCCCCTAATCCTCTCCAAGAGTTTGGATATTAGGGGTAACAGGTAGAATGAGTCAGAAGCAGGCTGAAACCTCACAGCCAGGGCTTCAAACAGGCATTCTTCCCATGGGAAGATGAAGTATTGGACTCATACTCCTTTCCTGCTGACTTAAATGGTCAAATTCATGTAGTTTTCTTTGCAACAGTATGGAAGTGGTTTGCCATCACCTTTTTCTGAGATGGTTTTCAACTCGCCTATTCTAAAGCTCTGGTCTCCCATCCAATGACTAACCTAGTCCAATCCAGCTCAGCTTCTATGACCATACAAGGTTGGGCAGGTGCTCATGCCTGCTTGAGACTTCCTCCCAAAGCCTACATGGAAATTATGCATATTAAACCTAAGTTCTACACAGACAAATAGAGGCCCTTTACTGACAATCCTTGGCAAAGGTTCAGTGATGTATGTCTGTCCCATGCCTTCAGCAGCTTAAAATGAAATGCCTTCTAAGGTTCATTATTCTGATTGTTGGCGTAACCATCTATTTGCCTTGTAGCTTGTTTCATGTTTGTCACTTTGTGCCATGTACTGCATTTGTGCAGCATGCAGTGTTGGTTGCAACTGCCTGTCTGTGACATAACTGAGAACTATCCAGACTGCATCCCTTGCTGCCAAGTTTTTCCCAAAACCAGACTTAATTGTAGAAATGCACCTATACTAAATGAGAAAGAATATGTGAAAAAAAATTGAACATAAAAGGTTACTTGCTACTAACAAGTAAATAATGTATTGTTAAATCAAAATCTTTTTCAAAAGAGGGATATGGAAGTAATTAAACAAGTAAGTCATATCAGAATGTATTTCCTCATTGTTTCCCAAATGACTACTTCTTCTACAGGAAACTTTCTTTCCATTATTAATAATCTGTCACCTTTAAGAGATGTATATTTAATACTCCATAATATATAAAAATTTTTACTTACCAGTAGAAATTCCAGTCTTCATTTTCTGACACTGGGATCCACCCTCGCTTTTCAAAATTGTTTATTAGCACAGATTTCTCTATGTCAGTCACCCACTTTACTTTTCCTGCCATTATCCTAAAAAAAAGCAAGTTGATTGACTTTTCTCATTTTTAAAAGTATAATTTGTAATAATTATTTGAATTTTTTACCTGCCACAATTGAGAGACTGTGAAGCAAATAGGCATGTGATTATGGGAATTGTGCAAGATCATATAAAATTAGTTACATGTATTTGTATCTATATTTTATAACTATATTAATATTGTATATATTATACAATTGTACAATTATAAATTACACACACACTTATATCGATTTCAGTAATTTAAGTATGGCTTATATAAACAGGTAGTCCTTGCTTACCAACCACTTGCTCAGCGACTGTTTGAAGTTACAATGGCACTGAAAAAGGACATTTATGACTGGTCCTCAAAGTTGTGGCTGTCACAATATCCCTGTGGTCACATGATAGTGATTCAGGCACTTGGCAACCAGCGTGCATTTACAACGGTCACAGCGTCATGTGGTCACATGATCACCATTTGTGACCTTCACAGCCAGTTTCTGACAAGCAAAGTCAATGAGGAAGCTGGCAGAAAGTTGTGGTCACGTGACATTGCACTTAACAACCACAGATTATTTGCTTAACAACCGCAGCCGGAACTGACAAACTGATGTCATCAGTTGGACACAATCATGTGATGTTTCATTTTACAACCGTATCATTTAGTGACAGTTACTGGTCCCAACTGTAGTCGGTAAGTGAGGACTACCTGTACTTCTGTCTCTGCTGAAGCTTTTAGTTGACTTAGTCACTGTCCTCTCTCCAAAGGAAAAGGGAAGATGCCATGATGCAGATATATAATTTCTTCTCTTTTCAATCTATAAACCTAACTCTGCTGAACAGAGAATAAGGGCTTCTAGTATTAACTAATAATACCCCTTCAGTGTGATCATCACTTGCTTTCCATATAATTGGAGGTATTGAAATTTTCTGGGTATATCTATTATATTCTATCCAAGTTAGTAGATATAAAGCATACTGTAGGCATGGAAGATATCATTCACCTCAGTAATTATCATAGATTACAAAAATATTCTGCATAACATTTATTATAACCCAACTTCCCTTAAGCCTTCTTTTTATTATATTTAAAGAAGTGTATTTGCTTGGACCAGTTTTGACTTCGCTGAGTAATATAAATGGTCTGTTATACCAAATTCAACTTAGAAGCCTAAACTAAATATATACAGCAGCATATAAACTATTTACATCATTTACTACAGGTAGTCTTCGTTTAGCAACCACAATTGGGACTAGCAACTCAGTCGTTAAGCGAAGCCATTACTAAGTGAAACCACAACTGTGCTTATGATCTTCAGCCTTCTTTTGCTATACAGACCTGTGAAGGTAATAAATCTGAGGATTGGTTGTAAAGTTACTTTTTCATCACCATTGTAACTGTGAATGTTAAATATCATACAGATTCCAAAAATAAAATTATGACAATTTTTATTTATATATTAAAAGTTTCAGCTTGAAACATTTGGAAGATCTATCAGTCTCCTAAATTGGGTTCGTCCCCAACCTGGTGCTACAGATACTTTTGTACCGTATTAGGTATTTTACACAGATGAATTATTGAGAAAGAATTTATGGCAAGTCAAGACCCCTCAAATCTCTCTGGCTAAACTAAGATTGTCCCATAATGATGGTGACTTTAATTTATAGGACTTTCAACTTTGTCACTGAACTTTTTGTTTGACATCTGTATTTCTGAGGAATGAGGTCTTTTTTTGGCTCAATTAGAAAGTAAGTTCTGGGCCAAGCAAGGGACAAATCTACTTCATTTGACTCATAATGGCTATTTTAAGAGGCAACGTACTAACTCTGATTTACCTGAATTGGAAGCATGAGGAACTAGAATTCTAAGGGATGCCATAGTTCAACTGAAACTAACAATTGAATTTTGTATGAAAATAAAAACAGGTTGAAGATTAACATTGGTAACATATATGAAACATGAAATGAGGAATTAGAACATCCAATTTTGGAAAATCACTGGGTCCAATTTTTAAGATATATAAAATATACCTCTTATGACTTAAGAATGAACTTAATAAATTAGAAAATTTTGTTTCATGTTTATTGCACTCCATAAAGAATATTTAAAAGCTTGGATATCAAATATTTTCTACATGAATTTTAAGAAATTTGAGGGCTCTTTGATTTACATGAGTTGGTCATGTCCAGTCATAGCTCATTTTTTGTTTCAAATTATGGCATATGTTAATATGGCCTTGGAAAAAAATATACCGTAGTTAAACTGTAATGTTGAATTATACTCCCAAAATATGGAATTTGACATTTTATAAAGAATTTTGGTTTTCTGGAGTCTGAGGTTTGGCAAAGGATTATTTTACACAGCTGAAAGATTTAATAATAGTTTAATAAAGTTTAGAGTAGGTCTAAATTTAATAATAATAAGTCTAAGGATCAATCAAACATTATTATGAATCCTTTTTTTTCTTTTTTCTTCTCTTAAGTTTATTTTAATTATTGTGATGTAATTAAATGTAATCAACATTATGGCAAACTACTTCTGAAAATCTTGCCAAGAAAACTGCAAGGACTAGTCCAGTCAGTCACCAGGAGTCAACACTGACTTGTAGGCACAAAAACGTAATTAAATGGAGTTTTTATTTTACTATCACTGATTTTTTTTTGCTTGTTGTAGGTCTCTAATAAGTAAATAAACTCTCAGAATATCAAGTGTTTCAAACACCTCAGGTTATACTTGTTAATTTTATTTATCATCACACGATTTTGAAATAAATTTCTTATATTTAAAGTAAGTTTCTACCATAGATATTCCCCATTTTGCAACTAGATTATATTCCCATATCTTCATATCTGTTGCACACTTTACTCTAACATTCTTATTTTTCCCCTTTTCAACTGGTATACCTAACAAGTTGCATTGTTTGCAATGGCTGCAAGGAAGATACGAAAGCAGATTTTGACAAATAGTGCTGTTAATATTAGATGAGATGTATTGAACCAATATGGATTGTTGTAATTTTATATGAATGTTGCTAAAACCTATGGTTGCAAATAAATGTATATGCAATACAACTGGTAAAAAATTATTTAAATTATGCTGCAAGAGAACTTCGTAAGTCATACTTAAGCCTGCAGTGCAATAATAGGTTTTTTTTTCATTTAAATAGAAATTCTAGCCATGTATATGTAAACTTTGGTCTATATAAGCAAAAATTTGTATTAAAATCGAAACCTTCCAATGTATTTAGTAAGCCTTGAAAAAATTAAGGAACATGTGTTTTCCAAGGGTCTTTGATGATGATATTACTATTGCTGTTATTATTATTATTATAATAAACCGCTTTGGAAATCCCAAAGATTCAGAGACATCCTATTTCCATGAGGAGTATTTAGAGCAGTGTTTCTCAACCTTGGCCACTTCAAGACGTGTGGACTTCAACTCCCAGAATTCCCCAGCCAACATATTCTGGCGGGGGAATTCTGGGAGTTGAAGTCCACACGTCTTCGAGTGGCCAAGGTTGAGAAACCCTGATTTAGAGAGAGAGTAACAGGGGAGACAACCGGAAGGTTGGAAATCAATGTTGTTCGCGAGCCTCCCCTCCCCCGCCAAATTTTCAGAGGGCCTGACTACAGTGCCCGTCTGGATAAGCCCCTCTTGGAGAGAGCGAGTGGGGCAGAAGGACGACAGAGACGGGAGAGACAAGGACACCGCAACTCGCTGCTGGGACCACCTCTTCTAAATAACCCCACAGCAGAGCGCCCCTTCCTCAGGGAGACCCCAAGCACGCCCAGCACCGTGAAGGCTCTTGCCCATAAAGCATCGTTGCTCAAGCTAGGCTGGTTGGGGAATTCTGGGAGTTGAAGTCCACCCACCTCAAGCCGCTGAGCTCGAGAAACCCTGCCTTCCTTCGGGATGACAGCCAAGAGCCAGGGCAAAAGGAACATAAAATATAAAAAATCGTATTTTTAGAAAGGAATTGCTTTTATTGTTTAAATGAAGCCCTGTTACATTATTACTTTCATCACTTTGAGGTAAAATAGGGAAGTCCCCCCATCGGCGCTCCAAGCCGGCCTCCTCCCCGAGGCGGCCCGGAAAAGGGGCTCGTGCTCACCGTCCCCAACGCAGAGGCGACGCTCCGTCTCTCAGCGGCCGCGAAGCTCCTCCTGGGTCGGTTGGCGCTTCCGGAGTGTTGCCGGGCAACCGGGACGCCGCGCGGCCTTCCGCCCCAAGGAGCGCCCCCTGCCGGGCCGAGCGAGGGGAGGTGGGAGCGGCCCGCGGGGCGGGGGACCAGGAACCTGCTTATTGCGGTAAGACCCAGATCAGCAAGCAGGCGGACATGGGTGGCGCCCCGCCGGACCATCCCTCGGCCCCGTTACAGATTCCTAATTCAAAGGTGTAAGCCAACCATTAACCACAAGGGCGTAAGGCACTGGCCAGTCACATACTCCCGTCACCAGTTTGTTTTATGAGCATGGGCATCTCCTGTGCAGCTCCTCTCCTATCTGTGGGCAGCCACAATGGCTAGAGAGGCAGCGCCTGCAGCAAACCACGACACCCAAATCTTCAGTCTTCCTTTCACACAACTTTTGCGACAGGCTCATTTACCCATGACAGAGCTAGCCCTGCCCTGCAAAAAAGGCCTCATTGCTGCTCATTACAACCTTTTAGCTTCTTACCAATTCTTAGGCTACTTAACTTTAGACAATTATTGTAAGGAAATAAAATATTTCAACAAGGCAGTCTGAGGCAGCAGAACATTGTCTGCTTCCTTGTGCTTTTGTGGTACAGGGGAGGGGTTTCCTTTTTTGTGAACCTGGAACACTATGTACAGTATCTCTTTATTGTTTTGGCAAGGTGTCATGCAGGTAGAAGAATGAACTGAGTTGTTATATGCAAACTCTGTGATAGGAAGAAGTTAGGCCAGTTGTCTTGCTGGTAGTTAGCATAACAATGTAGTTATTGCTCAAGGTAGCATTTCATTCTGTCACCATCCAATTGTAGAGGATGTGCCAAGGAAGCATGGAGTTTAACATCCAGAAGGTGAAAAAGAGCCCTCTGAAAAAGGGCCATGAACTGATCCTCTGGACCCAAGGCTGGATGGCTGAGCATGGCGCTGGGCTTGACTGATGAACAACCAAACGTAGGCCACATGCTGCCCCAGGACTTCATTTGTGTCCCCCTGAAACAGAAAAAGTTCAATCATTTCAGCTCATCCCATCTAGGACACTGTGACACATCGTGAAGACATACCTTATCGCTCGTGGAAGTGACAAAAACACTAATCTGGCCCCTGCCTTATGGTTTTGTATTGTGTGAATGTAGTATACAGTTTAGCATGATTCATGAAGTTGTGAAATATGCCTAGTCTTTTGCTTCTAACAATATAATTTGAAATGCTGAATTTGTCCTTTCAAGCTGCCTGAGAGGGGCATAGGAGCATAGGTTTCATCTGTGACAGAAACAGGAGTCCCAGAAAGAATTCCCTGTTTGTTTTCATTGCAGTCTAATATCACTATTTTACTGCTAGTCACCACAACAGCTCTTTGCTTTGCTGGCATGAAGTAGCAGCAACACAGTTTTACTGCTTTTCTCCCCCTGACAGAATTAATTTCTGACTCATTTCAACTGTAGCAGTTTCACTGATGAATAACATTTCATTCAGAAACACAGAGCTTAAATTTTAAATTTATTAAAATATACAGTCACAGACCACAAAAAGATACATTTTTATTTATCAAGAATCCATCTCTTAACTTGCTTCTCCTGAAGAAAATCATTAACATTCAGCAGCCCAATAATGAAGCAATAATGGGTTATTTATTTATCTATCTATCTATCTATCTATCTATCTATCTATCTATCTATCTATCAAATTTATCACCACCCATCTCCCAAAAGGGACTCTGGGCGGTTTACAATAAAAGATAGATAAAAATATAGAACTATAAAACCCTATAATACAGATAGCATAAATATAATAAAAACCTTAATGGTTAAAAGTTCTTTAGGATTTGCAGGCAGAGCTGGGTCCTGCTAAGAAACTAACCATCCCCAAGAATGGCTACTCTCCCTCCTGCCCCAGGCATAATTACAGAACCAGGTCTTTAGCTGTTTCCTAAAGTCCAGGAGGGAGGGAGCTAATCTCACTTCCGGGAGAAGGATATTCCAAATGGCAGGTGCTATTGCAGAGAAGGCCTGCCTCCTGGACCCCTCCAGATGGAATTCTCTTGCAGACGGGGTCCGTAGCATGCCCTCTCTACACGATCGGGTGGGACGGGCTGATGTGATGGGGAGGAGACGGTCCCTTAGGTCCCGTGCCATGCAGGGCTTTAAAGGTAATAACCAACACCTTGAATTGGACCTGGAAGCATACTGGCAACCACTGCAGCTCGCGGAGCAAAGGAGTGATGTGTGCTGATCTTGGGGAAACCCAAGATCACCCGCACAGCTGCATTTTGCACCAGCTGTAGCTTCCGAATACTCTTCAAGGGTAGCCCCATGTAGAGCGCATTGCAGTAGTCTATATGGGAGATAACCAGGGCATGAGTGACTGTTCGAAGGGACTCTCGCTCCAGGAAGGGGTGTAACTGGCGCACAACACGAAGTTGAACAAAGGCCCTCCTAGCCATGGCTACCACCTGCTCTTCGAGCAGGAGCCATGAGTCCAGGAGGACCCCCAAGTTACGCACCGGGTCTGTCTGGGGCAGTGCAACCCCATCCAGAATTAAAGATGACAATTTCCCAGAAATCGAGGAGCCATTAATCCACAGCTACTCCATCTTCCCCGGGTTCAGCCACAACCTGTTGTCCCCCATCCAGGCCCCCACAGCCCCCAGGCACTCAGAAAGGGTTGCCACAGCATCACTTACTTCACCCAGGATGGAGATGTATAATTGGGTATCATCTGCATATTGATGATACTTCACCCCGTAGTGACGGATGATCTTGCCCAGTGGTTTCATGTAGATGTTAAAAAGGAGCGGAGAGAGTACCAAACCCTGCGGCACCCACAAAGGAGGGGCTGCGGGCTGGATCTCTCGCTCCCTATCAACACCGACTGGGACCAACCCTGGAGGAAGGAGGTGAACCAGCGCAGAACTACGCCGCCCACCCCCAACTCCCTAAGTCAGTCCAGAAGGATACCATGGTCGAACTCCCTAAGTCGGTCCAGAAGGATACCATGGTCGATGGTATCAAAAGCCACTGAGAGGCCAAGAAAAGCAAGGATGGATGCACTGCCTCCATCTCGCTCCTGCCAGTGGTCATCCATAAGTGCAACCAATGCCATTTCCGTCCCATAACCAGGCCTGAAACCTGACTGAAAGGGGTCTAGATAATCTGTTTTATCCAGAATCCTCTGGAGCTGCAAAGCCACCACTTTCTCAACCACCTTCCCCAAAAAGGGGAGGTGGGAGACTGGGCGAAAATTGTCCAGTATAGTAGGGTCCAGCAACGGTTTCCTGAGTAGGGGGCACACCAGCGTTTCCTTAAAGGCTGCTGGGAACACCCCCTCTCTCAAGGATGTGTTTACCATCGCCTGGACCCAGCCACATGTCACCTCCCGTGCTGCTTTCACCAGCCAGGAGGGGCATGGATCTAATTGGCACATGGTAGCATTTATAGTCCGAAGGATCCTGTCCACTTCCTTGGGTTCAACAGGATCGAACTGGTCCCAGATAACCTGGTAAGTACATTTCCTGGGTATCTCCTCCGACTCTATCTCATGCTTGGAGTCTAACTCGGTCCGGATCCGAGCGATTTTATCCTGCAGGTGCCACGAAAATTCCTCCGCACGGCCCTGTAGATGGAAATCTGACTCCCCTTTCCCTTAAAGGGATTGGGTAATCTTAAACAGGGCCGCCGGGCAGCAATCTGCAGATGCAATAACAGCGGAGAAGTACTGGCGCTTCGCCGCTCTTACCGCCACAAGGTAGGCCTTAATCGCGGCTCTAGCTTGTGTTTGGTTGGGTTCAGCTTTTGTCTTCCTCCAGTGGCTCTCTAGGTGTCTCTTAACCCTCTTCAAAACCCTGAGCTCCTCCGTAAACCACGGGGAGTGCCGGGTTTGAGTGGGCAAGAGAGGCCGCACAGGCGCGATCCTGTCCAAGGCTCTGGCTGCCTCCCTATTCCAGGCAGCAGCCAGGGCCTCCGCTGGACCATGCAGGAGAGACTCGGGTATAACCCCCAGCTCCCTCTGAAACCCAGCCGGGTCCCTCGGTCGCCGGGGGCAGACCAATCGAATGGGTCCTGCCTCCCTGTGGAGGGGGGCGGCACGAGAGAATCTCAAGGCCACCAGGGCATGATCTGACCATGAGAATTGGGATAGCTGTAACTCTCCCCTCAGGTCACATTGCCACTGCTCCGACAAGAAAACTAGGTCCGGGGTGAGGCCACTGTCTCTAGTCGGGTCCTGAATAATCTGGAACAGGCCCATGGCTGCCATGGTAGCCATGAACTCCTGGGCTGCTTCCGAGGCCCGCCCCAAGGAAGGCAGATTGAAGTCCCCCAACACCATAAGCCTGGGGAACTCCACTGCCAGACCTGAGACAGCCTGCAGCAGCTCAGGCAGGGAGGTCGCTACGCAGCAGGGAGGCTGGTACAGTAGCAGAACTCCCAACTGTTCTCGAGAATCCAGCTTGAAGAACAGGGTCTCACAGCCGGCCACCTGTGGAGCGGGGCCCCTGACGGCCACTAGGGATTCTCGGATGACAACAGCCACCCCTCCCCCCCTGCCCTGAGGTCGCGGCTGATGCCAGACTCGAAACCCAGCCGGGCATATCTCCGAAAGAGCAACGCCTCCTTCAACGCCCAGCCAGGTTTCAGTAATACATGCCAGGTCTGCCCCCTCTTCTGTGATCAAGTCACATATGAGGGGGGCCTTGTTGTTTATTGACCTGGCATTACAGAGCAGCAGCTGAAAGTCAGGACAACTACGAGTCTGCTGTCCAGGGCCCGGGTTCGAGCACAGAGGGCTGGAACACGCCACAGGTAACAAGCACCGGGGGCGTCTTCCGCTATGATGACCCGCCCTCTGGCTCCCGTCATATCATCCCCTACCTGTCACCACCTCAATCACCTGCCCTGCCCTACAACCCCCAGGATCTCGAGGTCCATTAGCCCCCATTCCTGGACTCCTAAGATCGCTGGTTAAGGATAGGGACCCTTCCATTCGTTCACACAAACACACCTAGGATCAAAATACAACAGAATTTTAGTATCTGTAGAATGAATGAATAACTTTATTGATTAGTCAAATGACCATATCAGAAAGTTGGGCATCAGCCACTATAAGATATAAAATTTAAAATATGATACCATAAAACAGCTAAAATACAGTAAAATTAGATAAAATATACTATGGTGAGATAAAATAAGATAAAATACAGTAGGGTAAAATAGAGATAAAATTGTAAAATAAAAATGCAAGATATAATAAAATGAGTAATAAAATACAGAAACGATGTGAGTTTAAATGAATATCTCTGGAAACAGTTATGTCAGTCAGAAAGCTATAGAATGTATTGTCTAATAAAAAAATGATTTGATCCACTTCTATACCAAGAGTGTCAATGGACCTTAAATTACAACTGATACAACAAAAAATAATACTTAGAATCTATTGGACTCCATCCCATCACGTTTGTATAGAAAAGGACTGTCTACAACAGCATTGTGCTGGAGATGTAATAAGGACAATGCCTCTTTAAAACATATGTTCTTACAATGTCCTACAGTTACTAAGTTTTGGGAGAAAGGAATGGATCATATAAACGTGACTGTGTGACAAAAGCTAAAATTTTCAGAGGACAACGTTCTCTGAACTACATACTTAGTTCATGGAATGTGACAACTGGACAACGTAAATGGAATCTCCATGCCCTTACTATGGCCAGAAGACTGATATTGCAACATGGGAAAGATAAATGTATGGCCCTATTTACTCAATGGATTGAAGACCTGGTTACACTTGCCACCTGAGAGAGTTGCCTATTGATGTAGACTTTGTATGGATAAGTATAATGAAATATGGGACTCATTTATACAAAATACAGTAATTTAGGGAAAAGCATGAGGGTTATATAATTTTATTAGAAATAAATATATATATTTGCATCATATTTGCATTAGGTAAATATATATAGCATAACTGTTTATTGTTGTAATGATGTATTATTTTTCATATTTTATTTTACTTTTTCTGTTACATTTTTCTCACTTTCTAAGCACCTATTATGTATTTCTTTTTTTTATAATGTATCTTTGTGTATTGTTTCTTTTTCTTTTTTGTTTTTCTGTTATTATTTTTAAAAAGCAATAAAATTAATTTTTTAAATGTATAATCAATAGGATTATTATGACAATAGTGTGATTATATTTGCTCATTTTTACCACCAAAGGGAAAAATTCAGATGCTAACCAGACAGCAGCAAAAAAACAAAAAACTGAAAACTCTAAGGCTTTCTTGACATCTAGTAGTTTTGAGTGTTGCAGGTAAGTCTACTTTTGCATTCTTCACCATAGCTTATAATTGGCAGGTGATATAACAAATTTTCCATGAATTTGAGCTATTTTCTATTATAATCCAACTGAAATTCTGTTACCTATTTTTTCATGACTTCAAAGAACAGCAGCATTATGGAGAGTTTCTGGACAAGGATACAGCTCGGCAAAACACTGAAGCATATAAAACATGTTTAAAAGGCCCTTACATCTTTTTTAAATTGTGAAAGGGTCCAGCCAAATAAAGTAGTAAAGTTTCTTTTCAGTTGAGCAGGATTCTGGGCTCCTATTGGGACACGTCTGTGTCACGGTCTCTGCGCAGGATGGAAGCGGGATGCCGCTGCTAGTTTCCAGGAAGCTTTTTGTTGTTTTTTTAAACGACCCAGCCCTTGGAATTTCCTTGTGATCTTCCATCAAGATCAACCAGGTTCTGCTTCAAGCACATCTGGAATGTTCTGAGCTTGAAACACTTCCCGAATGGAGGTGCATTGGAACGTTTCGGGGACTTCAGTGGAGTGTTGGGCGAATGCAGCCCGTGCTGTTAGAGCCTGCAGGGCTCGGTGTGCGCTGAGAGCCAGAAAGCTGAATTAACTAAATAAATAACGGGGGAAGTAACCATGGGCGGGTCCGTAACTACAGGCTGACAGACGATGGGAACAGCAGCAAAGAAGCCTAGGGCTGTTCCGGGGCGCGTCGCGCTTGTGCCCGGCTTGCCGCCCCTTTTCTCTCCCGCGGGCGCGCGGCTGTCTTCTGCAAAAGCGAGGGTGCCCCTTCCCCGGCCTCCTCCCTCCGCTCTCCGGGGGGCTGCCTTTCCAAGACCGCGGGGCGCCTGGGCTCCGGCGGAGGCACGCAGCCGGGCGCTGCCTTCGGGCCGCCGCTTTCCGGAGCGGAGCCCGGACGAGGCAGGAGGGCAGGGCCAGCCGGGTCTGCGGTTCCCGGGCAGGGCGGGACGGGGCGGGGCGGGGGCCGGGACGGGCTGGCTGCCGAGCACAGGGTCGCCTGGCTAAGCGACGCTGCGGTAAGTCCCGAGCCCGGCTTCGCTCAGCGCCCTCTCCTTGCTTTTCAGGAACCGAAGGGCGACTTAACGCAGTTTTCGCCTGTTTCCGTGGACCTCCCCCAGTCCTCGTCTCCTTCCGTGCGTCGGCAGGGTGGCTGTCGCTCCGTGGAGAGGAGGGGACGCCGAGGTGACCGGCGAGGCGCGCGGCTGCGGCTGGATGGGGCCGGGGGCGGTCCCGGAGGGGCGCAGAGCGGGTCGGGGGCTGAAAAAGTAGCGTTGGAGGAGTTGACCGACTCTGGGAACGCCGCTTAAAGCTTTCCCGGAGCTTGCTCCTTCCCTCCTTCCTTCCTTCCTTCCTCACTTCTCAGCAGTTCCAAACCGAGGCAGTTCGCGCAGCCCAGATTGCGAAGAGCCTCCGCCCTAACGGAGGGGAAGGACTCGGGTTCTGTATGCATCGCACGCAGAGATGCCCAAGCGCAGGAACACAAATATTGTAAGATACTGACCTAGAGACTCGCAGCATCCCTTCGGCTCCTTCCTTCGGGGAAAGAAAACTTTTGGTTAAGAAGAGCTAATCTCTTTTAAAAATTAAAAAGAACTGTTTTTAATGCCATTGCTTAGCAAAACAAAATGCCTCACGCTGTTGACAGGTGCCATCTTAAAAGATGGCATTCCTCTTTTCCTCCCGCAAAGAAGGAAATGCTTTTTATAGGGTGGTGTGTGCTGTGACAGGTGTGTGCCTGCATCACATAAAAGCAGAGGAAGGAAAACAAATGACTTTTTCAATGGACATTAATGTAGAGTTAGATAGATTAATAC
The DNA here is from genome assembly GCF_035149785.1 of Candoia aspera. Lineage (NCBI taxonomy): Eukaryota > Metazoa > Chordata > Lepidosauria > Squamata > Candoiidae > Candoia > Candoia aspera. Next base: position 79,210,489 of record NC_086159.1, read on the forward strand.
AGAGGTGGTTCTATTGCTAAGATTGGTGCCTTCGAAAGGGAAAAGGCAGAGGGACTCCATTTTGAGATCCTTTGGCTCGCCAGGTGCCAAAACTTGGCAACTGCCCTGGGAGTCTGTGGGGAGGGCCGCCCATTCCTATTTCCTGGACTACATTTGCATTTGTTGCTGGAAAGCAGGAAGAGAAACAGCTGGGCTCAGGTGAAAAGCACCTGTCTGTTACAGCTCCAATGCGAAGGCTCATCTTGGGTGGACCACGTCCTCTCTCTTACTGTTGTCTTTGCTTTTTTTTCCAGAGAGATTGGCAATGCACCTTTTTCAATATAAAGTTATCCTGTTAGCTGAAATGTATTTTTTTTCACTGAAAACAGGATTGCAAAGGCATTGCACAATTTTCAAAAGCAAATCTTCTTCCCTTTTGTAAAGACGCTTAGGAACTTAGAAATCAACACAATCATACCTGTTCTGTTTGCACCCTCTCTGCATCTTTGCTCTCATAAATGAAAGAGCTTAAAGTAAGTTAGATGTCCTAAAGTCCCATCAGGCCAACCACCCCAGAGAATATTGTGTAGAGAGATTAAAGGCACAAGTTGCCAGGTTTTTTTTCGTTTGGCATTATTTTTACTCCCACTTGGATTTTCTTCCTTGGGTCTTGGGTTGTTTGTGCTCACCTCTCAGTCTGAAATACAGATATCTAATCTAATCCTTTGGGTGGGGGAGAGGTTGCTTTCTGATCATAGACCAAAGAAAATGTGGACAAAGCAACCATCAGATCTTTTTCAGCATGAGAAATGTAGACTCATTATCCCTTCTCTGTCTTTCATGAGAACTCCTTAGCAGTTTTGGAAAGGCTATAGGAAATGGAAAGCAAAGAATCACTCTTGTTATGAAACCAGTTAATTCCTTATAATTAGTTATAATAACTTATAATAGCATGTGATCAACATTAATGGCAGACCACAAAATATCTGTCAAAACAGCAAAGGAGAGTCAGGTGAGCATTCATGAGGTTGTTATTGGAACTTTGGCTAAACAGACCTTTAAGCAAAACGTTATTGTTCATTTGCCTTATATAATTTATGCCAGGGCTGTAGAATTCAATGTATGTACTTGTATATGTACTACAAGCAGAACCTGAAATGGGTGAAATTTGGCTTCTTAGAAATGATTATGATTCCAATTTTCAAAAGCAAGTGTCAGTCCTTATGAGAGTGTATATGTAGGTGAAGGAGGGGAAATATTATTATTAAGTTGCAGATGAAGGTTCTTAATCTGTATTGCCTTCTCTATGGTGTCCATAGCAGATGGTAGCAGCCAGCTGACTTTGACTAATCTCTAAAAAGCGATGCAGGGTCAGCCCTGGTTAGTTGTTGGATGGGAGACTACCAGGAAGTCTCAGAGCTGTAGGCTAGATGGGAAGGAAATAATAACTGTCAAGCCACTTCCACACTGTTGCCTGGAAAACCAGATGGACTCGTATAACTCATAGGTTATGTCACCGGGCCTGGGGCTCCCAGGGAAGTGGAGACATGCTTAGATGGCTCTATTGTTGTGGAGCTATTTATTTCTCTTGCCTAGGGTTTTTATAGTTGTTTTTATTATATTTATTTTTTTAATATTGCCTTTGATATTTTTATACTGCTTGTTATGTGTGCGTTGTTTTTTATTCAACTGTTGTAAGTCGCCCAGAGTCACTTTCTATGAGATGAGTGACCATATAAATTTGAGAAGGAAAGAAAGAAAGAAAGAAAGAAAGAAAGAAAGAAAGAAAGAAAAAGAAAGAAAGAAAGAAAAATGGATGGATGGATGGATGGATGGATGGATGGGAGAAACTGAGTTTGACCCAAAGAAGACCTTATCTTGTGTTGTGGCTCATACCTCTCATTCCCTAAAGAACAATATTCCCTAAAGCTTTGAATAATTGCATTGAACATCTTTGAACACCTTCTTAAAAATGATAGGGTTCACAATGGTAAGCTATTTAATCACAGTTTATTGAACAAACCATAATTGCCTAGATTCACACAATGCTAAGTAATATATTTACAAATTAAAATGGCTCAGCTTAAACAAGTTTAATGTGCTTGAATGCCATCATTGCCTTTTTGCTCGCAGAATAAAACATGGATGTTGCTGCTGAGCTTTTCTCATTTATTTATTTATTTACTGGCATTGCAGGTGTTGTTAGTGCAAGAATGGTTAATTTGTGGGCAGATACAAAGCACAGCAGTTTTAGAGTTAAAATGCTTTATCAATTAATAATCTTTTTGTTTTGCAGCTAGTTTAATTATGCCTCATATATGCTTCACTTGTTTCCCAGATGGTAGTGTGGGAGTTTCCTGGTGTCCTATTTGTATTAAAGAAGAAATTAAATCCCTCTACGTTTCTGTAAAACTCTCATGGAGTCATACCTATCATTCATTTTCCATCTGAAGAGTAGTTTTTCACCAAAGCTCCATATTATTATAATTGGGTTGTGATCTGCATTAGTCATTGGGAGAATTTGTACTTCTTTGATAGATGGTGTTAGAGTCTTAGAGGGCCAGGACATACCTATTCTAGAGTATGACTGATGTCTTGCTGAAAAAAAAGGGGGTAATCTCTCTTTGTTGGATTTTGCAATCTCCAAACAAAGAATTGCAAGAAACTAAACAGCAATTAAATCTATTAGAAACAGAAGAATTACAGAAGAAAATAAAATTTGCCAAACAGAAGAACTGTTGCATTTGCACTTGAATATGCCTATGCTTATGTTTATGTAGTTTATTAATTGATTAGTCCTGTGACCTTATCAATAAAATAAAATTGAATTAAATTAAATTAAATAAAGCACATTGTCTAATTCCAAAAAGAAAATAGATAAAAGAAAATATAGTAATACAATAGATATGTGATAATACAAGGAATCAGTAATCAGATGTATGAATCTCCCTTAGAGGATACCCCAATTTGTTCAATGTACTGGGTTCTTATGACCGCTGCCTTGGTTATAAACTTAGCAGTTCTGCATACAATATGCACATTAGAACCCAGAAGGAAGTAAGACAGTCTGTGGCGATCCCAGTGTACTGTTCTTTCTAATAGGGATGATACATATTTAAGCCTAATGGGTACATATAATTGGCAATTGAACAAAATATGAAAAATATTTTCAATGGCTGGTGAACCGCATATGCAGGTTCTCTCATGATATGGCAAGTGGTGGAAGCGCCTGTATTTGTCCATGGTGTCCAACAACTCAAATCTAGCTCTAGAATAGGCCCTCCTTAAAAATTGTGGCAAGCTCATTAATAGATATTTAAAAGTAATTTTATTCTTAGCCAACCATCTTAAAGATCTATTTTTAATCAATAATTCCATGTCAGTTTGTGCACTAATATCCAGGACCCACTGTTTAAAAATTTCCCTTGCCTGGGAGGCTGTTGACAGCAAATACTGGAATATGCAAATAGACCAGGAAAATTATTAGTTTATCAACTTAGAAAAAGAAACAAACACAAATAATAGTAATAAAGAAAGGGTCCAAATAGTTATACTCAAGACTTTATTACTGTATATTGTATTATTAAACAATATAATAAAAAATAAAAAAAAAATAATTGTGCTTTCATAACAAAAAAGAAAGTCTTGTTTCATTAGTTAAGAAAATGAAATGGTTTTCAAGGATATGTGACACAATATCCTACAACAGTACAGTATGAATCTCTGCCTTAATGTCTGAAATGGCAGTGTCTGGTCCTGTGTTGCAGTTTGAGCCATTTCCCAAATGCTCAGAATGCTTCCAGGATGGAAAAAAATTGTTCTGAATTTGGAACATTTGGACCACAAAACACTTTTCTTACCTCTGATGATCACTTAAAGCTACTCTTTGTATGTTTTAAATCAAACATTTTAAGTCCTAAATCTGCAGCCAGTATGACCAATATGGTGCATTTGGTTTCAGGATTGTTACAGAAAAGTTCAGGCTGTGCATTAGCATGCAAACAGTTGCAAACAGTTGCTTCAGTTGGAACCAAGCAAGTTAGCCATCACTGTCTATGAACTGGAGATTGTATGTAACTTCTCTGCAACTTCTCTGCTAGTGATGAGGCCATATTCAAAAAAACCATGCTTCTAGTAGGGCAGACTTTAGAAAGGATCCAGAAGAAGTGCTTTAATACACACCTCTCTGCCATGCATGACAGCAGCCAGACTTTTCTATGTTATTGCTGCTTTAAGAGCTGCATGAATGATTAAAGCAACAGCATCTTTTATTATCCTTGTGTGGCTAAAAAGGCTGCTTTAATGAGTACAGAGACGCAAGGTCCAAAGCAGTTCTTTCTAATCATTTTCAAAACTGGCCCAATCATACCATGTAGTCATTCTTGGTCAAAGATATTATATTATCTGCTGAGAGAAAATGTTTTGTTTATTTCCCCATTAACCAACCAGGAAATAAAAATGAACATCTACATTTGGCATGGAATAGTACTTCCTTATACTTGTTGATACTTTATTCTTTTAATTTCTTTAAACCAACTAACAAGAAATTTATGTGTAGAAGTAAGTTTACAGTGTGATGTAACATTAAAATAAAAAGCCAAAAGGAGATGTAGTCATCCTCTTTGAGGCAAGCCACCTCAGCTGCTAGAAGAACCTTTCTTACGCCATTCTCCTGTGGATGATACTAGTCCTTACTGAATGTAATAGTGCTTATTTCTGATTGCACAGAGATATGACTACGCTGTATGTCAGCTTAAGGGACTCGGTGGACTTTGCATGGCATTTTGCAGACTGCGTTGCTAAAGTGGGTAGGCCAGCCAGGGGTCGGATGGGGGTTGCAGGGTGAGATAAAAGGCGTCTAGATGGCAGCCAATTATCAGTGCTATTGAAGCCCTGTCCAGTTTTATCTGCACTGTACATGCAAATCCATGTGGAGCCTTGATCCCACTGTCATGGCCGCCATCTTGACTTTTTTTAGCCACACCCTACAGACACCCTTGCAAGGGGTTCTTAAATATTAAGAGGGAAAATGAGCGTCTAAAGCATTTTTGAGGCTTAAGACTCATGTTGCTTTTTAAAACTTTCCGCACTCAATTTTTTTGTCCCATTCATTTGTGGAAGGGCTCTGGGGACTACAGAAAGGATGCTAGTGATGCACATGGCCCAGGCTCCACGTTTTATGCCCCTTCTTTATATGATAACCAGGATGATTTGCATTGCAGAAATTAGGAGTAGGAGAAAAAAGTAGGAGAATGTGCTAAATTGGAAAAGCATAAATGTTAATTGCAGGGGAAAACGTGTTGTAGAGTGAAATTCAATCTTTGTTAGGAACTGTTTGAAATATAAACAGTGTGTCAAGGTCACTGGTGTTGAGTTGTCACAGGAAATAACACAAGGAAGAGATGAGAAGATTATTGGTTGTGGCCTTTTTATCAAGCTGGGAAGTAACCTGGGAAACAAAAAAGCAGCAGAAGATAGGTATTTTGGTTGTTATGATTGAGAAAATAATGGATTTCATCCTTCCAATACGTAGTAAGTTTTGTACTTGGAAAGGTGATTACAGTATCATTTTCAAATAATTGTTTACACTTTAGGGGAATGTATACAAATTGCTTGATCAGCATGTTTTCTTATTTAAATTCTGGTCTTCAGAGAAACCTGGTTAAAACTTGCTGGGGTGCAAAAATGTGGCCCAATATCTATTATGGTATGTAGCTCCTGGAGGGGCCAGGCAAAATCTTGAAGCTTTTTCTAAAACACTTGGGTGGGGTTACTGGATTTTAAGGGGCAAAATGGGTACTGGTATCTAACAGAACTCCAGAAACTCTCTTGCAAAATGAGCCTGGCCTTCCTTGATATGGATTGAGGCCTTTCATGTGCCACACAACCCCTCTGGTGGCCAAGAACACTGTATGGCAAAAAAAAAAAACCTTTCTAATTTTACTATGTGCACCTATGTGCACATTTGTAATGTAATTGTCCCTGACTTGGTATTCAGAGATTCTCACTATGATGGATTTTTAAGGAAGCGCTGGAAGGCAATGATGGGGGTCTGCAGGGGGGTGGTTGGAAAGTGAGTGGGGGCACCTTGTTTGGGCGATCTGCCTCCCCCTCGCTTTTTCAACTTTCAGAAAGGTTGTCAGAGTGCTGCAGAGGGACATAGTGGGGAGCAACATGGTTAAGTTCCCCTTTGAAAGTCCTCTGTATGAGTCATAAAAAATATTTGAGGCAGGTTCTTAAAACAAAAGGGTGGTTTATGACTTCAAATTGATCTGGAGAAAAACTGCCCAAGCAGAAGGTGACCATTAATGGATGGCCCACCAAGAATCTTCAAAGCAGGTTTGCAGTTATTTGAACATAGAAATGTATGCTAAATATGAAAGATTTTAAATTTTTAAAAATTGTTATTAAATTTATGCCCCCCAATGTAAATTTGTACACAAAGAGGTGGGGTTTGATTGCATGCCACATCCGCCATCTTGCCTCTTTTGACTCCGTCTGCAGATGCCGCTACCTGCTGGTATTTCTTTCCTTCTTGTTACCTTGTAAGAAGGCAACTTTTGCAAGGAGGAACCTGTAAAATCAGGATTCTAACTTGCAGTGCAAATGTAGAGAAATAGAGAAGGTTCCTCACAACAGATGTTTTGCCACTAACTCACAAAGGGTGGTGGAAGGGGCTGGGCTGGGCTGGCAGGAACCCACTGTTCTTTTCTGGTGCTACTTCTACCTGCAAAAAGACTACCCATGGGACTTCCTCCAGAACTGAGGCTGCCTTCATCATCCAATCTGTCCACTTCCCTGCAAATTGGAGGCTGATCTGTCACCAGGATTGTGGGGAAAAAAATGTCAGAGCGCTGGACAATGGGACTTAACAAAACCCCTCTTTGGTGGCTCTGGGAATAAAGCCAAGGGAAGAGGAAGCAGCTAGTTCTTTGTACTTTATAGTTTTAGCATCATGCTAGGAAGAAGAGAAAAGAAAACTGACTCTACTGTAGGAGCAGTAAAGGGAGATTGAAAATGGAACCCTGGGATTGTTGTATGTTGTGTTATAACATTATTACAAAGAAAACTACTAGCCAGGATTATTGTTAAAAAATTAAGCTGTTTCAAAAGTCATGCTCTCTTCAATGTTTGCGTAGCATCTGCTGAATTATTTGTAAATTATCTGTAAGGAATAAAGTAAAATTTATCCTTAGAATGGTGTATACAGTCCACCTTCCATTGAGAGCAGAGAGATACAGATGTTACACTGAGTCATGTCCTCATGTATGAGGTTTTAAATGACTTCTCTTTGGTACACTATTTTTACACAGGGTTAAAAAAAAACAGAACATGTGGTATTTTTAGGAACCTTGGTATCAGGAGGCACCATATTACCAATTTCATCCTTATTGGGAATTGTCAGACATATGTAGCCAGATTTTATTCTATGGGGTTCAAACCCTCTACGGGACATTGAATTCATGGACCATTGCATTTTAAATGACTATATATAGTAAAGTATATTTAGTTTGCAAACGAGTTGCTGTGTCTTGGGATTGGCGAAGCCTGGAGATTGTAGCATGTACAGTTCTTCCCCTATCTCTCCATGTAGAAATGCAGTCTTTACATCTAGGTGTTCAACACTCATGTTCCTGGAAGCTGCTAGACTCAGGAGCATTCCGATTGTGGTATGTTTTACATCTGGGGCAATACATTCCTCGTAATCAAGGCCATGTTTTTGCGAGTAGCCTTTTGCGACTAGTCTAGCTTTGTATCTTTGTACTTCTCCGTTTTCATCTTGTTTGGCTTGGAAAACCCATTTGCATCCTATGGCTTTCTTGCCTTTTGGTAGTTTTGTCAAAGTCCATGTTTTGTTCTTGTGTAGCGCCTCTAGCTCTTCTTGTGCTGTTTTCTTCCACTTGCTTGCTTCATCTGGTGGCATTTGCTGCACTTCATTCCATGATGCAGGTTCCTTTGGTAAGAATGACCTTGCGAGGTAGGTGAGTCTCTCAGCTTGAACTCCTTTGTTCAGGAGTGGCACTTGGTGGTTCAAGCCCTTCTGCATCCTCGGCCTCATCATCTGACTCTTGTGGAGATTCTGCCTGGGTTTCTGTCTCCCTTTGGGTTGGTGTGGGGGTTGTGTCTTCGAATGTTTGGCTAAACATCTCAAGCTGGTAACTGCCGCTGTTGGTTTCTGCGCAGTCATCATCAGCATGACTATGGTAGCCTCTCTCTCATTCACTGAAGTACACCACTCTGCATGTGCTTACTTTTCCTGTCTTCGGGTTCAGGATTCCATATCCCTTGCTTCCTGGAGCATAACCGATCATGATGCCTTCTTCAGCTCTGGGGTCTAGTTTGGATCTCTTCTCTTTTGGTATGCGTGCATAAGCCTTGGATCCAAATACTCTCAGATGTTTATGCTTGGTTTGTGATCATGCCATAGCTCAAAAGGTGTTACCTTGTTGGTTTTGGTTGGCAGTCTGTTCTGTAAGTATGTAGCTGTTAAAACAGCATCTGCGCAGTATTTGTCAGGCAGATCTGCTTCTAAAAGCATACATCTTACCATGTCCATTAGTGACCAATTTTTCCTTTCTGCAACTCCATTTTGTTCAGGTGTGTATGGAGTGGTTAGTCTGTGTTCTATATCTAGTTGTGTTAGGTATGTTTGCATGGTTTGTGAAATAAACTCACCTCTGTGGTCACTTTGGAGGGCTTGAGGGGTTCTGTTGAACTTGTTGGTCACCATGGCTACATACGCTTTTCACATGTCCACTGTTTTGGATTTCTCCTTCATTAGGCAGGTCACACAGTATCTGGAAAAATTGTCTATAAAGCATAAAACGTATTTATTTCTGCCCACTGATGCTTGAAGAGGTCCACACAAATCAATGTGGATAAGTTCGAGTGGCTTGGTTGCCCGCCTTTCCCTTTGTTTGGGTATGGCTGGTCTTGCTGCCTTTCCTCTGATGCATATCACACATTTTGATTGGCATTTATGATGGTTATTTATTTCAAAATCTCTTACCATGCCTTCACGTTTTCATTCTTAAAATTGCGTTAAAATCACGGTGCGCAAAATGTCTGTGCCAGGTGGTGGCGCTGTTGTCCTCGTTTTGCTGCTGACAGGTGAGGCTGACATCTGTTGGTGGTTGTTCTCAGTGCACCTGGTAGACACCATCCTTTTGAAAGCTTGTAACATAAATCTTTTCTCCACTGGTGACTTTACATTGTCCATTAGCATTAAAAATCATATCAAAACCTTTGTTATTCAATGTTGAGACACTTAGTAAATTAACTTCTAAGTCTGGCACATAGAAAAATAATCTGCTATGAGATCTTCGTATTCACTTCCATTGGTGCATTGCAATGCACACTTCCTTTTCCTTGAATCAAAGTTGAATTGCCCTCTGCTAATGTTATGCTTCCCTGTGTGGTTTCCTTTAGCTCACAAAAGTCACGTTTGTTTATTTGATTGATTTATATTATTCCCACATAGATGCCTGCTGGCCCCTGAATTGATTACCCATCGTCTAGGACATTTATTGGTATCAGGTTTATAAACAGTGTGTAAAGCCTTTTCACTTTTAAAAGATTTTTCCTTGGATTGAAGGATTGAAAAAATCCTTCTTGTCCTTATTTCTGCAGAACCTTGCAATATGCCCTTGCTTTTTACATGAATCACAGATAATGGCTCCCTTTTCTTTCCTTTTGTTTTTCTGATGTGTCACTGATTGCTCTAGCTCATGTCTGCCCTTCGTTGCTAGGTAGTTAATGTCTCTGCCAGGCTCTCTCTTGTTATGGAAATTTTGCCTTCAGCATTCTGATCTGATCACTCCAAAAATTTGAGAAAGATTTTTCCCTTCTATATTCAGACCAGCAACAAATGGAAAAAAAAATTATTTGGTAAAGTTCTCAGCACAAAAGACCTCTTAAGTTTTTCATTCATGAGATTCTGGACTGTGCTCAGCTGATCAAAGATTGTCTGTAGCCTGATCAGGTGGTCATTTACATTTCCAGTGTCTTCCAAATTGCATGCATGCAGTTCTCATAACAAAGAGATTACTTTCTGATCATCAGCTTCTGAGTATAGGGTAAATAAATTCTCAATCATTTCCTTAGCAGTAGAAATATTTTAAATCTCTGCTAATCTGTGATCTGGAAGAGACCTAGCAATAAGAATTTTAGCTCTCTTACCCTTTTTCTTCCACTGGTTTTTGGCTTCCTCCTCATCTGCTGGTTTAGGTTCAGGAAAATCCAGAGCATCTAAACAATCTTCAAATCTAGCTGCATCCTCAATCTGAATAGCCGTGCTGAGTAATTATCCTCAGCCAATCTTGGAATGGGGGAAACTCCCTCTTCTTTATCCATTGTTCAGAGAGAACAAAAAAAACTTTTCTGAACTTTGCCTTTTAAATGTGCAAGCGGCTTTCTTTTTGGCTGTGAGGCCAAAACCTTTTCAAAAATCAGTTCTTGGCCAGTATACTAGACTCTGCTGGGTTGCACTGGTCTGTACTGGGCTCATAACCCTTGATGGAGTTTTTAAAATTTAATAAAAGAACTCCAAGCAGCAAACCTCAATCTTGCAGAGTAGAAGCATGAACCAAAAAGGGAACTTGCACATTAAGCTTAATTACATTCAGAAATAAGTTCAGTCTTCACACTGTAGTTAGATGAAGAAAAATAGAGATAGCTTACTTTTATTCAGTAGGTCGGGATACAGGTAGGTAGGTAGAAAGCACTTAATCATCACTGGTCCTTTGTAGACACTTTCGATGTGGTTTTCCTGATTCTCCTTATTTACTTATTTATTTACTGCAGTTTTCTTGGCAAGATTTCAGAAGTGGTTTGCCATTACCTGCTTCCTAGGGCTGAGAGAGAGTGACTGGCCCAAGGTCACCCAGCTGGCTTTGTGCCCAAGGCAGGACTAGAACTCACGGTGTCCAGATTTCTAGCCTGGTCCCTTCACCACTACACCAATCTGGCGCTATCTTTATATTTTTATCTAAAAAACTTGATTGTGAGCACTGTTTTGTAAAGTACCCTGTGTATCTCTGTGTGTGTCATACATGCAGTAAGTGTGTGTGTGTATACTGTATTTGTGTTTGTGTGTGTGTATTGTATAATCAAATGCATCCCAGAATAAAACGGTACATTTTCCCTGAAGTTGTGCTTCACTCTCGTAGTTTTGTTGCAAACTTTATGGAAATGGTTACCTGTTGTCATCTTCAAGGATGCTCCTCAATTTAGCCTAAGCCTTGGTGGTCACTTGTAAAGATACTGTTATTAATATAATGAATATTTTGATCTAAATATTTAATTGCATAATTCTCACTACTTTATGTACATTATGTAAGAGGGAAAAAGACCTAAGTTAAGGTCATAGTTTATATTGTGACGCTAAAATATGCTAACCATTTTTTAATATGGCTATGACAGAACTGTAGTTGGTTTGGACAATATTTTGCTTTACTTTTAAATACTGAATGAAACGTAATAAGTAATTCTATCCATCTTCCTTGGATCACAGATGTATAATTGGATTGAAAAGTTAATCCAATGGAAAGAGAAGCTTGAGCATGCTTAAGTATCATCCATATTTGTTTTCCTACTTGGGCATGTTTGGGTTTGTGCAGTGTGGATCAAATTCATTAAACAGAAGAAAAAATTATGAGAGAATGTATGCAGAATTATTTCACTGCTTCCCAAAGTAGAGTTCCTGTGATACGTAGAACTTCTCCCATTATTTATCTTAAAAAGGTAAAGATCTCCTTGCATCAAACTTGATATTTTTTGACTTCTCAGCAACACCATAGGATCTCTAGTAGTTTCCTATCCAAGTATTAATCAAGTCCAGCCTTGCTTTATTTTTTAAACAGCAGCCCAGATCAATTTGGGGGTGCACCTTCTGTTCCATCAGTAGCCTTGGTATTTAGGGTTCAGCTCTGGCAAATGTTATTTGTGCTCATTGAAAGAGAGAAAGAGAAACCCTACCCCTAACACTAATGTTAGATATGAAAAACACGAGAACTGGACCAGAGATTTCTGAAAAGGAACTTACTTTATTTGAAGCGGTTTGCAAAGCGCGGTGGGCACCTTGACCAGGCTACGCAGAGTCCGATCAAAAGGAAAGATGCCACACACAAAATTACAAATACACACTTTCTTATAACTTTCCCTGTCCAGCCTCCCCCCTCTCCTTTCTGGCCTGTTTACCCATTGGCTGGGCACTCAGACGCACAATCTTCCGACCGCCTCATTCCCTGGACCCCTCTATCTTATTTTGCTTATGCTTGTAAAAGCCTATTTTGAAGCATTTGAAACATTCCAAGGTTTTCACACAGTGAAATCCTCATAGGACAATATCTCATATGGTTACATTTACTCTATCTCCTTGCTTAGCACACCCTGGAGGAGCCTTTGTTCATATGTCTCCTCTGTTGGTCAGTGTTAGGCTAATTAGTTAGAGACCAATTGCTTCCCTTTGTTTCTTTTGAAAGAGTTCTTACTTGTAAGCCACCTCATTAGCCCAAGGCTTTTACACATGTAAACCTTTACCTGTGTTAACTGTCTCTTTCTGTCTTCATGTTAGTTTAATTATTTATCATTGTGTTACTCACTAGCTTAAACTTTGCTATTAACTAATATTAGTATTTATACCTTAAAATCTCCCCCAACCAAGATCTATATGATTTTGCCTTATAATATCAATAATAATTGGTATTATTATTTTTACAAATTGTATTATTCCATATACCACACTAAGAACATATTCTAGTGTTATTGATATCACACTTCACCAGGTCCATTGTCTAAGTCAGGCTTAGGGAATCATCTTCAATCAAAAACCAATTGCTCATAATAAGGTGCTTCTAGGATATGCAGAGCATTTGGATACTGTTGTATGTTTAAGAGCAGATTCCCCTCAGCAGGCATTAGCCGATTCAGCTCTATGAGTAATCTGTTGGTTTTGCCAACACTATGAAATGCATTTCAAATAATTCTTCGTATAACCTGTTGTTCAAGGTCAGCCATTTTGTTAACAAAATACATTAGTAACTAAGGAAAATGGATTTAAGGAGGGCTGAATCAGAGAGAAAGAAGTGAAAGCAAAGAGGAAAGAATGTTTTACCAAGACCTGTAGAATACCTACCCAGTAAATGTTAACCACTGACAACAACCTATATTTATTTTGTAAACTTCAATTCTGCAGCTAAGCATTGAAAATAAACCAGCCCTTGTTAATTGTTTTTTTCTGTTTCTACTACAAAGGGCTAACCCTACATTCTGAGGGACCTGTTTTGCAGGTCCTTCAGCTGTATATAGAAAATATTAATCAAAATGAACATACTTACTTTGATTTTCTTGTATTTTCTTCAGCTGGATGTAACTATGGCTCAGATGGGACAGATCTCCAGACATGTTTTTCTCTCCACCTATGAGGACATTAATGCAGCTCCAGAAGAAGAGCCGCACAAAAGATCTGTATTTGTAGCAGACCTTGTGGAGCAAGTGGAGATGAACATAAGGTATTGTGTAACCGGCATCCTGGTTTTGTAAGGATAGACCCGGATTTGGGGGAGGCATCCCAGATGCTGGACAAAACAGCCCAAAGTAGGAACATGTCCTAGTTTCTAGGAGCTTGTCTCAGCTGGCCAGTAGCAGCAGGGCGACTAGCAGGACACTACTGTACTGAGCAGCCACAGCAGGGAAACAGCTTCTGCGTTTGCTGATCTTTGTTCCTGTGTGAATACAAGAGGTGTAGCAAGTGGCAGCAGTGCAAGAAGTTCTGGGCACAGAAATGACATCAGGCCCTCTTGATAGTGCCGAGATTTTCTTTCCTTCCTCAAGTTTAAGGGTATCTCCTGGTGGAATGGGAGATGGGGATGAGGAGATCTACTTTATTCTCCATTTGCCTTCCTTCACTGCTTGCCCCTTAATTGGAGTGGGCTGTGCATTCTCCACAATGCAGTTCAGTCTGCTGCCGAAAGCTGCCTCCTTGACACTGAAGCCAATTTAGTGGCCTGCTAGAACCACTGAAATGGAGCAGAGCTTATAACACAGCTGAGAAGCTGGCACAGAAAAAGAATATTATCTTAAAATAGCTTCAGTGAGCATGCCAGAGAAATACAGGTTATGGATCTTACACACCCAGCCCTCCCAAGCATAAAGAATCACACACTCAGACAGATTAGGTTAAGATAAGTAAAATAATTTCTTACTGACTTTATTCTTCGTTGTTCTGTTACATCCATCTTTGTGGAAAAGATGAAGTTCCTTTGTTCTACTTTTCTTTCTAAATTATTATTATTATTATTAATCAAATTTATCACCACCCATCTCCCAAAAGGGACTCTGGGCGGTTTACAATAAAACGTAAATAAAAATATAAAACTGTGAAACACTATAATACACAATAAAATAAAATAAATATGATAAAAACTAAACAGTGATAAATACTTAGTTTGACCTAAACCCTCAGCCCTATTTTGCTGCCAAGGGCTGTGTGAAAGAAAGGAGGATTCCAGGCCCACCGCATGGCGCCCAGAACGGGGGAGAGCAGAGCAGCATGCTTGCTTCTCCCTGGGTGGAAGGAGAGAAGGGAGAGAGAGGAAGTAGGAGTGGCAACAAACAGCTTCCTCAGAGTTGCATTGTGGGACAATTCAATTTACATGCTAATTCACATGCAAATGAAGCATGCTGGATTTTCCAGGACTTCCAACAGACACTAGATCCTTCATTGGCAAGGTTGAGAAGACTTCCATATTTCGGTCATCAGAACCATGCAGATGAAAGGTTGTTGTGGTTTTGTTGGTTTGGAATATCAGCAGCTTCTCTACGCAAGCAACGGGTGTTGGTTTTCTTTGATGTCTGGAGTGGACAGGGCTCTTTCCAGCTCTCAGGTGTTATTTCTTCTTACAGTAACTGGTCCCAGCAGCAATTCTTGTGTCCTTTGATGGACTTTTAAAGTAAACTTAAACTTTTTTTTTTTGGTGCCTTGTAGTTAGGGCTGACTCCTGGCAACTGCCTGGACAAGTCCCTTCAGTTTCCATGGCAAGATTTTCAAAGTGGTTTGCCATTGCCTCCTTCTTGGGGCTGACAGGGAGAATGACTGGCCCAAAGTCACCCAGCCTAAATTTAGCCCCTCCTTAAATTCCCACAATGCTATTACTTTTGTTTCTCTCTGCTCTTATTCTTACCTAGTCTCAATATGGTTTCATGCATCAATTTATGAATTCCCTGCAGGAACACCTTTCTTTATGTACAGCACAATACCCACTCCCTTCCTGTTGAGTCTGTTCCTTTTAAATAGGTTGTAGTCTTCCACAGCTATGTTCCAATTGTGTGTATCATCCCACCAAATGCTAGCAATGCTTCTCACTTCATATTTTCCCTCCTGCTGTACTTTACTGCCCATAGTACTAATGATTTATTAAATTTCGATGCTGCCCGACTCCCAATGACTCTCTAAATCCCCGCTCCACTCTCATTCTTTTCCCTTTGTCTCCTTGTCTCCTGAATTTTTGGCTTAGGCCTTCTGGCTTTTCCTGCTCCCCCGGTTTTGCTCCAGTTTAATACCATTCTGATGGGATTAGTGAGGTGCCTGCTGAACAGACCTTTCTCAGTGTTCGTGAGATGCAGCCCACCTCTTGCTGACAATCCCTCATTGTACGGTCCATAGTTGAGGAGTCTAAACTCTTCTTGGTGGCACCATCCATGTAGTTCACTTCCTGTT
This sequence comes from Candoia aspera, assembly GCF_035149785.1. Classification (NCBI taxonomy): domain Eukaryota; kingdom Metazoa; phylum Chordata; class Lepidosauria; order Squamata; family Candoiidae; genus Candoia; species Candoia aspera. The sequence goes on from NC_086159.1 coordinate 79,226,186, forward strand.
CTCTCTTTTTATGTCATGATTCTCAGCTGGAAGGATTGACGTAAACACTAGGAACTGCACTCCCAGTTCCTCTAATTTCCTGCCCAGGGCTTCAGTCTCTGGAGATCTGTTCAAGATCTCTTATGGTTATGTTATTCATCTCCTCCTGAATAATTCAGAAATGGGATTGAAGAGTTTTAGCTGCCTATCTGTCACATCCTGGAAAACAACACAACTCCTTACCACACAATCGGCTGCCCAGCTATTATTTTATGGGACATGATTCCAGTTTTATATCCTGTGAAAAAGTGCAAACTAGGCTTCTGAGATCCTTGTTAATAACAGCCAGATGGGGAGTGAGTCTAGCACTGAGACTGGAGGCAGGAAATATACCAAGGCAGGGGCCTGGATTTGACAGTCAGTGCAGTTTATGTGGCAGAAATTTGACCTGGTTCTGACTGGGTGAATTTCCCTAATTAGAAAGGATAAATGGTAATCTAGATGATGGACCCACATGATAAATAAAGTGCACCTCATAGATTTGTCTCCTAAGTTTCCACTAAATGTGGGTTTGAATAAGAAATTAATTAAATGACAGATGGAGACACAGTTTCAGTAGGAGCCAAGCTGTATTACCAAGACTCCCTGACCACTGAGGCTTTAACCTGCAAAATATATATCTTGTCTTACATTCTCCAATACTTAGTGGGACTACTGTATATCAGGTTTCATGAACACCTTCCCTTCTGACAACTTGGAGGGCAGTGTCCCAAAAATTCCAGTAGCATAGAGACAACACCCTGTGGATCAGGTGTGAGTGAATTTATGGAGTGTGGGATTTTGTAGGCAGTGCTTTTTGTTCTGATTATAGATTGTGGCTACTTTAACCATTATTAAATAATTTCCCTGGTCACACTGAGGAATTCTTTGCGTACTCTGGCTACTGGAATTTTGCTGATGCACTATATAAATATTGTTGAATGCTATTCAGTCATTTAGGTTTTCTTTGTTATATTGGATCTTTGGTTGATTACTGTAATAAAATTTAAAATTAAATACACCAACTGGTTTGACCGATCTGCACACTGACCCTTGGATCTCCTCAGCAAGAAATACCCACCACCTCCACACACTTGCTCAAATTGGTTCTTGCGCATTTGTGACCCTGCTCTACCTTCTTCCATGCAGCTGAAGCTGATGAAGTTTGCTCTTAGGTGGATTAATTTTAGTAGCAAGAGCCTGATACTGGAAAATGGTTGGGGAAGGCTGTTTTAAATGAAGAAAAATTCTAAGGCTGGATGAGGAATTACAGAGCCCTACAGATTTAAAACATTTTGACTTTTTCAAAAAAATGTGTTGTTCAAAATAATTTATTTTTAAAATGAGACAGTTGGCTTAGGTTCAGTGAGAACATGGTAAAGAAAACCTCTTTTTGTCTAATCTTTCATTTTGGGAAGGGAACTCTCTTATCTTAAATTCAAGAATGTTTTCCTTTCAAGTTAATATCTGTGGATTTGATACTAGCAGCTAATCATGTACAGTATTTTGGATTAATGCCATACAGATCAGTCATGCTCAGAAGTAGGAATGATATCGTAGCCATCACCTGTGGGTTAACCCCAGAATCTGATTCTTGGAAAGCAATGACCACAGAATGTATTCTAAAAGTAATTGACATGATTCCTTTTTAGTTATCTTGGTTATTGGCCAACACTGTATTTTGTGAGAGTAGATTCCTTTGTTAAAAAAAGTAGTATTTCCAACAAACTATAAATAATTCTTCAGTGTAAGACTTCTTTCCCTGCAACCTGCTCTGTCCTATTGATAATGTTATAAGCCTTTATGCCATATCTTCCTACAGTTGTACCTTTCTCGAAATAATACTAATACTAATACTACCACTAATAATAATAATAATTATTGCAGTCAAAAAGATCTACTGAATCCATTGAACTCTTTATTTCTGAGTGCTTTTCAGAAAGATAGCCAATCTTTGGTAGCAAATAAAACAGTTAGTTTTGAAGTCTTAAAGACTAAAGACTAAAGCATAGACTTCAAGTGGACTGCAGTCCATGAAAGCTTATACAGTAATGCATTTGTTAATCTTTAAAATGCCACAAGTAAATACTTAAATATTATTAAGAAATACTGTATCTGTATAATGACCAAGTAGCAACAGTAAGAACAGACCACGGAACAACGGACTGGTTTAAGATTGGGAAAGGAGTACGGCAGGGCTGTATACTCTCACCCTACCTATTCAACTTGTACGCAGAACACATCATGCGACATGCTGGGCTTGAGGAATCCAAGGCTGGAGTTAAAATCGCTGGAAGAAACATTAACAATCTCAGATATGCAGATGATACTACTTTGATGGCTGAAAGCGAAGAGGAAGTGAGGAGCCTTATGATGAAGGTGAAAGAAGAAAGGGCAAAAGCTGGCTTGCAGCTAAACCTCAAAAAAACCAAGATTATGGCAACCAGCCTGATTGATAACTGGCAAATAGAGGGAGAAAATGTAGAGGCAGTGAAAGACTTTGTATTTCTAGGTGCGAAGATTACTGCAGATGCTGACTGCAGCCAGGAAATCAGAAGGAAATCCTTGGGAGAAGAGCAATGACAAATCTTGATAAAATAATTAAGAGCAGAGACATCACACTGACAACAAAGGTCCGCATAGTTAAAGCAATGGTGTTCCCTGTAGTAACATATGGCTGCGAGAGCTGGACCATAAGGAAGGCTGAGAGAAGGAAGATCGATGCTTTTGAACTGTGGTTCAGAGGAAAATTCTGAGAGCGCCTTGGACTGCAAGAAGATCAAACCAGTCCATCCTCCAGGAAATAAAGCCAGACTGCTCACTTGAGGGAATGATATTAAAGGCAAAACTGAAATACTTTGGCCACATAATGAGAAGACAGGACACCCTGGAGAAGATGCTGATGCTAGGGAGAGTGGAAGGCAAAAGGAAGAGGGGCCGACCAAGGGCAAGGTGGATGGATGATATTCTAGAGGTGACCGACTTGTCCCTGGGGGAGCTGGGGGTGTTGACGACCGACAGGAAGCTCTGGCGTGGGCTGGTCCATGAAGTCACGAAGAGTTGGAAGTGACTAAACGAATAAACAACAACAATTTCTTAAGATATATTACTACATTGTTTCTGAAGCAGAACTTTATTGAGCTCATTGGTTACTTATCTCTGCATTAGATTTTAATTATTTTTTCAGTTTAGCTGTGAATTTATTTAGCATTGGGATAGAACTGTGAAAGATGATAATCTTCATATATATATTTCTTTTTAGTACCATAATCCAAGTTGGTCACCAGCTTGCAGTAATTGGAGATGAGTATAACAGGAGATACAGTGGAAAACTGGAGGATCCATTATTTCATCTTGCTAAAGGGTATGAGTTCCTTGAGTAAATTTTTAATATCCTAGTTATTATATGTTTAGGAATACAACTGGAATGGAATGGGAGATGATTTTTGAATTATTTCTAACTTTTTAAAAGCAATCTTGTGAAACAGCAAGAGAACAGATTCAACTGGAACTTTTCCTCCTTTTATTCAGATTTTTGCTTTCATGGTATGTCCTTCATTTTTAAAATGCTTCATTTAAAAATGACACTCCCAGTGAGCAATCTCTTCTTATTTAGGGACTTGTGTTGCAGGAAAGTAGCCTTTGCAATGTGATCATCTTTTGCTTAGCAAAATGCTAATAACATACAGTACATTTTGTTTCAAAATGGTAGTCACTTACAACATTAATTATGTGGAAAAGACAGTATTTAACTTTTCACTGTTTCTCAGACTGCAGTTATCAGCTTGTCCAGTGAGGATATAATTATATTTTGTGCCATGGACTATTCAGACCTACATAGACAATGGCTGGGTTCATACAATGAGTCAGGAATTTTCTTAAGTACGGTTTGCTAAACAAACTGTAGTGATCTGTTTTATACATAGCATTAATCACAGTGACTGTGTTCATAGGACACTAAGCCAGAATTAAACAAATCATGTTGTATTTTAGCAAGATGTAGAAATTAATCCTTTGTAAGCAAGGGATATAAATCTTGGTGTGTTTTTTAAAAATGAATTGGAATATTGTCCTGTGTTCAGGCTAATGACAGGTATAGGAAATTTATGGTGTACATATTACCCAAGATAACAAATGAATCCTGGTGATTTTTGCATTTTTGCTGCCTTTCCTTTTGTATAAGGGAATAATGATTATATTACATTCTTCCAGTCATAAGGCACAGATGCATCCTTCACTCTCAAGTCACTTTACAAACTACAAGTACATTTTAACATTTCTCCACTTACACTGCCTGTCCTTGCAGCCTTTCCATTTTTCAACAGCATTTATGACTTCCTTTTCATTATTTTTTCTTGGACATTAATGTGGTATTTGTTTGTTTTACTCTTAGACACATCATTCTCATTCCCACATACATTTCTCAAATGTTCCTTCCAGCCTTCCATCAGTTAAGTTCCTTGAAATTATTTCATCTTTATTTTTAATTCCATTCACTCTGGTTGAGGCTCCTTTTTTAGCCTCTTTACCAACTTCCAAACGAATTGTTTCCATCAGAATCGCTCTGCATTGTCTCTGCCTTTTAAAATTTAAATATTATTCTTGTTTTTACTATATTCATTGCCACTCTTTTTCTCTCCATTCATGTTACACAATGCCATTCTCTCCTGTTAATTTCTTATAGCAACCATTCGCATTTTTCTCAATCGTAGCCTCTTTCATTTTGCAATTACACTAAGCACCCCTCTTCATTCTTTCCATACACTTCTATGGCACTTGGTGACATAATTCTGTTCACTCTCTTCCAAGGACAGAGGTGATGCCCTTACCTGAATATACTTGGTTCTGTCCTTGGTATATTTATACCTATTTTATCCTTTTGTTGGTTGATACTGTGTTGTGTCTTGATATGGTCAGCTAGCTAGTCAAGAAATTAACTAACCATTCCAAGAAGCTTCCAGATCCTCTATCCATTCATTCTTTTGGGAGATTAGTCTGTCTGCAAATATGTTTTTTTCCATACAGTCAGTATTCACAAAAGCACCATCCTGACAAGTCTGGTTGTTTTTAAACAGGACAGCCCTACTCCCTGACCTCATTGCTGAAATGCAGTAAATGTTGGTTGTGGGGGCAGTGGAAATAATGTCAACATACTTTTCTGCCATTCAAGGATGGGAAGAAGGGACATTGTTAGAGCTGTGAGGAACTGCCTATAATTAAACCTTCACCTCCATGTATATAATCACCAGCTCCCCAAAATCAGACCACCTTCATTCAGATCTATGACATCCTTCCACTTTCTTTTAGTTTCCATTATGTCATGCCATGCCATGCCATGCCATGTCATTTCTGCTCTTTATCGTTTACTCTTCTTTACATTCCAAGTCACAATCTCCTATGGTCATTGGCAGATGGGCCCTAAATACTGACCTCCATTGCCCTTCAAAGCTGTGACAACTTGAGGCTTTTACTTTACACTTTGTGGTAATATAAAGAAAGAATAGTTTACTCACCTGCGATGCCCTGGGGCCCCACATAGCATTCCCCCTTAAAGGTGTGAATAGTACTGCTGAATTTGGGCACATTTTGACCAGGATGCCACAAGTGCATGTTTGTGCTATTGTGTGCAAAGTAGGATATCTCATTGAGAAACTACTTGCATCCCAGCATCTAGGAGACATATGCAGTGTGCTGACACACACTAAAGTTTTAATAAATGATAGAGTAACTGGGATAATTCATAATTATCAGCATCCCAATAAACAAAGAAGGAGAATTTAACAATTTTTGCTCCATGGTAGCATCCCTCTGAAGGTAATTTAAAACTTGGTAACTTGCTTTTAATCATGTCAACTTGGACTGTAAATATTCCAGTTCCAACAACCTGAAATACTTGGGGATGAGTAAGAAACAGAATACAAGACTGAGGAGAGGGACCTGTGCTTGGTTCCCACAGACTAAGAACACCCAGAGAATGGAATGGAAATCGACTCCTGCTGAATGTATAGGGACAGCCATATGGTTTTCTCAGCAGTAGCGCAGATGGACTTTTCATTGCCTTCTTCCAGGATTGTTTATTTCCCAATACCACCTACAACTTGGGTTTTTTTGGTAGACTCCCATCCAAGTACTAGCTTTTTTGTTTCCCAAAATATACCAGTCAATTCATGTGATGGAGGCATACTTAAGCTGCCTGCAAATTATGCCTGGATGTGCCAGTTTCATGTCTTTTAATAAGGGTGCAGTGTCCTCCTTTGATGAAAAATGCAGCGGTGTGTTAGGAATTGCTTGGAGCAAGGGCAGAGGTTTCCTTTCCCCTGGCCTTGACTGGCTCCACCAGTTGAGAGGAGGAGGGGATTTGGTGACTCCATAATGGCAGAGACCACCACTCACGACAGTGGGCATTTTGTTAGTTGAGAATGTGAATGTTGGCTTCAAAATGGCTTCAAAAGTTTAATAAAAGTTTAATAAACTTAATAAACCTTGACTGGTGGAAAACTGGGGATCCCTTTCTGAAGTCAGTTGGTGAGTAGAAACCTGTCCAGTTTTAACTACTATCCAAGGATATCTGTGGAGGAGATGGGTGGGGTCAACTGCATCAATATGGTGGGCTGAACTGGGGTGATCAAAGATCTACTCCATTTTACATGTGTGCTATGCATGCAACTCATGTTGAAAAGGGCCCTGCTACCAAGCCAGATGTTTGTTTCAATAAAGCCCATTGACTGCTTGCTTACTACTCATAATAACCATTATATTTTTAAATTATTATTTTGTTTCCTTTTTAAATAGAATAGTGACCTGTGTTTTCCAGACTCGGTTTTGGGGCAAAAATGTCATGAAAAGTGTTGGGAGTTCCTTGAACAGTAGCTGGAGAAAGAAGATTATTGACTATGTCTGGGTAAATTTCATTTATTTTGCATTCATAATTTTTCTGTTAAACAATGAGACAGAAATAAATAAGCAAAAGGAGTTTTTGTGACTTACAATACAATTCTGTTCCTATTAAGGCTGTGCATACTTTGAAAATGACTGAGAAAAAGGTTTGGTGTTTCTTTGTTCTACATCCAGTACTACAGTACTTAATTTGTTTAACATGTTATTACTGCAGTTAAAAAAAAAAGACCATTGTGAAAGCTACAAAGCTACATGCATTACAATGATCAGAGTAAATTGAACATAAAAGAAAGGGGAAAAGGAATTAGGAAATAGAAAAAAAATAAGATCCATTTAATTTCAACATAAGATTAATTAAGTCCTTAAAGTTTTTATTAAAACTAGAGAATAGTGAAACAATCTCCATCTTCTCTTTTTAGAGTATAAGGACACTTCAGAAATTGATAATGAATACAATCCATTCCTTAACATCAGGAGAAAAGGTTTCTTTCCAACTATGTAAAATAATTCTCTTTGCTAAGCGCAGGCTTGATAAAGCCAAAGTTCTTCATAAAATATCAAATTCCATATTAAAGAAGTATAATTCAGTATTAACCAGAACCGTGCTAATATATGCTGTAACTTGAAACCAAAATGAAGCTATGTCTGAACAAAACCCAATCATGTTAGTTAGAGAGCCTTCATACTTCATGCAAAGCCAGTACAAGAAATCTAATATCCAACTTTTTGAAACCATTCTTTGAAGAGTCCAGTAAACATGAAACAGGTACTTAATGTTTCTTAAATCCTAAGAATGAAGACTTCAGCAAAGGATCGTTACCTTGTCGTGGTGCTGGAGCTTGAGCACCTCAAGATGCCATCAGCTAAACCGTGAAGGGCCACCCAAGACGGGAAGGTCATGACAGAGAGGTCAGGCTAAATGCGATCCCTGGGGAAGGTAATGGCAACCCACCCCAGTATTCTTGCCATGAAAACTAAATAGATCAGTACAACCAGAGATATGTCGGTATACCATCGGAAGATGAGACCCCCAGGTCGGAAGATGGTCAAAATGCTACTGGGGAGGAACAGAGGATGAGTTCAACTAGCCCCAGACGTGATGACGCAGCTAGCTCAAAGCTGAAAGGAAAGCTAGCAGCTGATGGTGCTGGTGGTGAACGGCGAATCCGATGTTCTAAGGATCAACACACCATTGGAACCTGGAATGTAAGATCTATGAGCCAGGGCAAATTGGATGTGGTTATTGGTGAGATGTCAAGGTTAAAAATAGACATTTTGGGCGTCAGTGAACTGAAATGGACTGGAATGGGCCACTTCACATCAAATGACCACCAGATCTGCTACTGTGGACAAGAGGACCACAGAAGAAATGGAGTAGCCTTCATAATTAATAGTAAAGTGGCTAAAGCAGTGCTTGGATACAATCCAAAAAACGATAGAATGATCTCAATTCGAATTCAGGGCAAGCCATCTAACATCACAGTGATCCAAATATACGCCCCAACCACAGATGCTGAAGAAGCTGAAGTAGAGCAGTCCCATGAGGATCTGCAGCACCTACTGAACAACACGCCTAAAAGAGATGTTATTTTCATCACAGGAGACTGGAATGCTAAGGTGGGCAGTCAAATGACACCTGGAATTACAGCTAAGCATGGCCTGGGAGAACAAAACGAAGCAGGACATAGGCTAATAGAATTTTGCGAAGACAACTCACTCTGCATAACGAACACTCTCTTCCAACAACCTAAGTGATGGCTTTATACATGGACTTCACCAGATGGACAACACCGAAATCAGATTGACTACATCCTTTGCAGCCAAAGGTGGCGGACATCTATACAGTCGGTAAAAACAAGGCCTGGAACTGACTGTAGTTCAGACCACAAACTTCTTATTGGACAATTTAGGATCAGACTAAAGAGATTAGGGAAGACCCACAGATCAGCTAGATATGAGCTCACTAATATTCCTAAGGAATATGCAGTGGAGGTGAAGAATAGATTTAAGGGACTGGACTTAGTAGATAGGGTCCCAGAAGAACTATGGACAGAAGTTTGCAACATTGTTGAGGAGGCGGCAACAAAATACATCCCAAAGAAAGAGAAAACCAAGAAGGCAAAATGGCTGTCTGCTGAGACACTAGAAGTAGCCCAAGAAAGAAGGAAAGCAAAAGGCAACAGTGATAGGGGGAGATATGCCCAATTAAATGCAAAATTCCAGAGGTTAGCCAGAAGAGATAAGGAATTATTTTTAAACAAGCAATGCACGGAAGTGGAAGAAGACAATAGAATAGGAAGGACAAGAGACCTCTTCCAGAAAATTAGAAACATTGGAGGTAAATTCCAGGCAAAAATGGGTATGATCAAAAACAAAGATGGCAAGGACCTAACAGAAGAAGAAGAGGTCAAGAAAGGTGGCAAAAATATACGGAAGACCTGTATAGGAAGGATAACAATATCGGGGATAGCTTTGACAGTGTGGTCAATGAGCTAGAGCCAGACATCCTGAAGAGTGAGGTTGAATGGGCCTTAAGAAGCATTGCTAATAACAAGGCAGCAGGAGATGACGGCATCCCAGCTGAACTGTTCAAAATCTTGCAAGATGATGCTGTCAAGGTAATGCATGCTATATGCCAGCAAATTTGGAAAACACAATGGCCATCAGATTGGAAAAAATCAACTTATATCCCCATACCAAAAAAGGGAAACACTAAAGAATGTTCAATCTATCGAACAGTGGCACTCATTTCATATGCCAGTAAGGTAATGCTCAAGTTCTTGCAAGGTAGACTTCAGCAACTCATGGAGTGAGAATTGCCAGATCTACAAGCTGGGTTTAGAAAAGGCAGAGGAACTAGGGACCAAATTGCCAATATCCGATGGATAATGGAAAAAGTCAAGGAGTTTCAGAAAAACATCCATTTCTGTTTTATTGACTATTCTAAAGCCTTTGACTGTGTGGACCATAACAAACTGTGGCAAGTTCTTAGTGGTATGGGGATACCAAGTCATCTTGTCTGCCTCCTGAGGAATCTGTATAACGACCAAGTAGCGACAGTAAGAACAGACCACGGAACAACGGACAGGTTTAAGATTGGGAAAGGAGCACGGCAGGGCTGTATACTCTCACCCTACCTATTCAACTTGTATGCAGAACACATCATGCGACATGCTGGGCTTGAGGAATCCAAGGCTGGAGTTAAAATCGCTGGAAGAAACATTAACAATCTCAGATATGCAGATGATACTACTTTGATGGCTGAAAGCGAAGAGGAACTGAGAAGCCTTATGATGAAGGTGAAAGAAAAAAGTGCAAAAGCTGGCTTGCAGCTAAACCTCAAAAAACCCCAAGATTTTGGCAACCAGCCTGATTGATAACTGGCATATAGAGGGAGAAAATGTAGAAGCAGTGAAAGCCTTTGTATTTCTAGGTGCGAAGATTACTGCAGATGCTGACTGCAGTCAGGAAATCAGAAGACACTTAATCCTTGGGAGAAGAGCAATGACAAATCTCGATAAAATAGTTAAGAGCAGAGACATCACACTGACAACAAAGGCCCGCATAGTTAAAGCAATGGTGTTCCCTGTAGTAACATATGGCTGCGAGAGCTGGACCATAAGGAAGGCTGAGAGAAGGAAGATAGATGCTTTTGAACTGTGGTGTTGGAGGAAAATTCTGAGAGTGCCTTGGACTGCAAGAAGATCAAACCAGTCCATCCTCCAGGAAATGAAGCCAGACTGCTCACTTGAGGGAATGATATTAAAGGTAAAGCTGAAGTACTTTGGCCACATAATGAGAAGACAGGACACCCTGGAGAAGATGCTGATGCTAGGGAGAGTGGAAGGCAAAAGGAAGAGGGGCCGACCAAGGGCAAGATGGATGGATGATATTCTAGAGGTGACGGACTCGTCCCTGGGGGAGCTGGGGGTGTTGACGACCAACAGGAAGCTCTGGCGTGGGCTGGTCCATGAAGTCACGAAGAGTCGGAAGCGACTGAATGAATAAACAACAACAAGAATGAAGAATCATAAGAATTTACATCCCTTAAAACCAATTGTTTTCCAGAAGGAGATATTCAAATCCCTCATTCCACATTTCATTCACATTGCTAATGCTAACTTCATCCTATATTTTAATTCTGTACAACATTCAATGGGTTTTGCTTCAAATCCAGTGTCTCTTAGGTATCCTAGAATTCTAGGCACCTCTGAGGCTGTTAAGGCATCTGGATCAATGCATTTTTCAGGGGCATATCCTGCCAATCAGAGACATGGCTGAGAAGGCCCTGTGCCAGTGGGAGCACAGCAACCCTTGGCCATCCATTCAAGCTGCCCCTCTTTTCGGGCTGCAGCACAAGTCTGCAACAATTGTGCGGTTGTCTTTGAGTCATACGAAATGTAAGTGATCAGCTCCTCAAAGCAACCACACTTTTTCTCAAACACCCACTTTTTGCAGTATGAAAAGGGAAGGGATGCTTTAATTTGCCTGCTTGAGGTGTGAAGCACCCAGGTCATTTTCAAAGTATATGCAAGCCTAATTCCCATCTATTTGTAAATTAAACCTCTTGAAACTCAGCTCAGGCCCTAGGTATACTGAATTTAACCTCCTTCTGCTTTAGCTAAGGTCACTGAATCATAGGATCTTGGAGGTCATCTAGTCCAGCCCCCTGCCAAGCATCCCTGACATATGGCCATCTAGTAGAGAAGAGTCCACCACCTCCTGAGGAATTCCATTCGATTGCTGAATAGCTCTCAGGGATGCCCAGCCAAACTCTTTGTTCTTGAATGTCTCTTGATCTTGACACTGTACTTCTGTGATGCAGCCTGGGGTTGCATCTGCTTTTCTCTGCAGTTGCATCTCCCTGCTGGCTCGTGTTCAGTTTATGATCCACTAAGACTCAGATATTCTTCAAAGGCACTGCTGCCCTGTATGGTTTCCCCCAGCATCCTATACTCATGGTTTGAGTATGTTTTGATTTTCACTAGCCAAATGCACAACACTGCATTTCTCCCTGTTTTTTTATTTTTTTATCCATATGTTTATTGCTAACATATTGAAATACAAATAAAGTAGAAAAAAGCAAATATTAAAATACAAAGATGTTTAAAAAGCAAGATGATGCAAAAAAGACTGCTACGTTTTATACGTATGTGTGCATATGTGTGTCTATATATATATATAGAGAGAGAGAGAGAGAGAGAGAGAAAAGAAAAAGTAAATTACTTTTTAGTGATTACATCCCCTTCCCTGCCATTTGTATCCCCAACCGCAAGCCACAGTTTGGATATTTGAATTTTCCATCAAACATTAGTAATTGTTGTTAGTTTCTATTTGAGTCCTAAAAAGGATATTCTAGATGTCTAAATCTACCTTGCTCTGTGATACTTTGTATATGGGGGAGGAATTTGTCCCTATTGAATTTATCTTGCTGTCTATTGTTCCTCCTCTGAAACTTGAAGCTATTTCCCCTCTATCTATTTGTCATATGCAAATGTGAATATGTGTAAATAAGTCACTTACAAATATTTGGAGCAGCACAGGACACCTGATACAGAACCCTTGAAGTATAGGTGCTGAGAGCAGTTGTTCAACCAGCTCTCTATTGATCTAATGGTAGTCCAGTTCTATCTGATCCAGTCCACATTTTGGCCATCTCCTGCAGTAGGATCTCATTGGAGACTTGGTCAAAAGCTTTGCTGAAGCCAAGGTACACGAAGTCCACTGCATTTCCCAGGACTACTAAATGGGTGACGCTATCAAAAAATGAGGTTTGGTTAGTTTGGCATGATTTCTTAATAAGCCCGTCCTGGCTCCTGGCTCTTGCCAAGCACTGGCATTTTTTTTCTAAATACTTTTAACTGGGTTTTCCAAATGGTCACAAAACCAACCACTTAATAACCTGTTTTAGAGTTTTCCCCAGTATCAACATCAAGCTGAGTTGCAGTTACTGGGTCCCCACCCCCTTTTTTTGAAGATAGGAATATTTGTCCTCCTCCAGTCCCCAGCACTGAGCCCATCCTCTGTAATCTCTTGAAAATCAGACACCGAGGCACTGCAGTGGCACCACTAGCTTCTTCAGGACTCTTATCTAACGGTTCTGGTCACAGAGACTTAAGCACAGTCATGGCAGGCAGGCACACCACCTCTATTGCTGTACGCACATTTTCTCAGTTCTACTTTAGTTCCCCGGTGGGTGGAAAACTCCTGATTTGAGGAACAGCACCCTCACCCCATCACCTGCAGCCCCCCTGCCATGTTCTCCAAGCAGCAGGCCCACCCCTTTTTTCCTGGCTCCTGGCTCTTGCCAAGCACTGGCATTTCTTTTCTAAATACTTTTAACTGAGTTTTCCAAATGGTCACAAAACCAACCACTTAATCTGTTTTAGAGTTTTCCCCAGCCTCCCTTTCTTTTCGCTTTCGCTTCCCTGGCAAACCTGTGCTGTTTAGTGTTTCAGACTTCCTTTCTGCAGATAGTGCTTCCTGCTGTCTCTCTTTGATGATTTCACTCCTCTTCCTTTCCCTGTGCATGTTCCTTTTAGCGCATCCTAGTGATTTTCTAAGCCTCCCAACTTTTTATTCTCATTGCCTAATGTGTGGTCATGCTTCCTATATGGTTCCCAGTTTGCTGGCATTCCTTTTGACCTGAGGATTTCTTCCATGGAATCCTGTCCAGCAGTTCTCTAAGCTTGTTAAACTGCCTTTCCTGAGGTCAACTGGGTATGTGGTTTCTGGGTATGTGGCTTCTCCCCAGGTTCCCACTGCTTTTACTTCTTGTCCAGCTCTTCACTATTGGTTAGAATCAGTTGGTTAGAGAAGCCAGTCCCCCTTTCTTCAACTTTCTGGAAAATGAAGCAGTTGACTCGTTGAGCCGGCCTAGATCGCCCAGCACAATAGTATCCTTGTTAATTCCACTCCTTGTACTCTTATCCAGATATTCTTGATTGGACCCTTCGGCTCAAATTCTTGGATATCTCTACACATGTGGGCACTTCCATCACTTATAGTGCCCTCCCCCTCCTCTTTTGTCAGTTCTCTTCCTTTCGCCTTCAGTCCTTGAGGTCCAGTCATGGGTTTCATCCCACCAGGTTTCAGAAGCGCTTCCCTGCATTAAGATTTCTAGTTCTTCCCATTTATTCCCTGTGTTCCATGCATTTGTATGGAACTCTTGGCTCATATAATTTGTCTTGTTCCTTCCTGTATACATTTACTCATCAGGGTGCCTTCATGTCCTGCATATCACTCCTACTGTCCTATTGTTTTAGTGAAATCAAGCAAAGCCTGTTAAAAGCTTGGATTTATGTTGCTATTATAATTGGCCTGTCATTCTCAATGGGCTTCTCTGAGAAGGTAACAGCAGGCCTGATTGGTCAGTGTGGAAAGACACGGAGAGCTGTTGGTGAAGGGGCAAACCCCTCCCACCCTCTGGGGATCACATGCTGCCTTCCAGTTTGGGGTAGATAAGAGACAAGAGGCTGGATCTAGACTGATGGGAGTTCTGGGAGTATTAAAATAAATGGGACTTAAATCATCATTATTAATGTTTTGAACTAATTTTAGTAGGAACAAAATGCAAGTCTATTTCCACCTGTGTACTGTGTTCTTTATTGTGCCAGGTACGGTGACAGATAGATATAGATAGATAGAGGAATTCCCCTTAATTGTGCGTTCCAGAAATGGGGGCCGGCCCTCCTGATGGCAGCTTTCACCTGGTGGCTGGTTGCTCGTGGATTGCAGAACTGGCAGTGAATTTCCACTCTGTGTGTGTGTGTGTATGGGTTAAAATTCCTAAAAGCCAAATTAAAGTTTTATACACCACCATTGTTTAAAAAGCTAGAGTGATTTAGAAGGCTTGTGTGTAACCTGAGGTAAGAATCTCCCACCCTTTTGTATACTGATAAAAATTTAATTTTTTCTTCTCATATGTACTTCCACTAAAACTCATCACACAAACAGGACATGCTGTACTATCGTTCCCCTGTTGTTTTTAACTTTTAGCAATTTTTAATCAAATTCTTCATTCTCTCCATGAACAGCTTGTTTGGGTTCCCCTTAATTGGGCGTTCCAGAAATGGGGGCCGGCCCTGCTGATGGCAGCTTTCACCTGGTGGCTGGTGGCTGGTGGGCCACAGAACTGGCTCTGAATGGTGATGGTCACTGCTGGACTGTGACCGACCTGCATCTCACCCTGGAGGTGGCGTTGGCTTCGTTTGTATTTTTAAAGTTGTCTATGAAAACCATTTTTTTTCTACTTAAAGTGTAGGGTAGTGCTGGGTCACTGCTATTTTCATACTTTTTAAAAATAAAATTATCAATATGGGTTTGTTGCTGGATAACTACCTGAATTGCTTGTTTTAAAATAGGCCTGTGTGGGCGATTCAAGTCTGTCTTTTATACATTCACAAGATGTCTACTTCATGGAGAGAGATTTTTTTTATATGGAGTTTAGAAAGATGATAGAAGGAATGCTGGGCATCCTTTAAATAATATTTGCAGTGTAAACTATCTAAGGCAATTTGTATCTTAACAACTGAAAAATAAAACTGATGTTCCATTTATAATTCTTAGAAGTATTACCTGTTTTCTGTGTCTCGGTGGCCTGGGCAGTATTGCAGAAAGGGAGATTCCCATACTTGGGCTGTGTTTT
The DNA here is from genome assembly GCF_035149785.1 of Candoia aspera. Taxonomy (NCBI): domain Eukaryota; kingdom Metazoa; phylum Chordata; class Lepidosauria; order Squamata; family Candoiidae; genus Candoia; species Candoia aspera. Next base: position 79,241,748 of record NC_086159.1, read on the forward strand.
CAACCAGGAATATGGTGATCCTTTTGCTACTGATCGAGAGATCAATGCTGCATCACTTTGGGAAGGAGTGCTTGCTTCCATGACACCTGGATATACAAGTCCATAAATAGGCTGCATTATGATTACAAAACCTGGCAAACACATCACATAAAGCCATGTTTAACTGTGCTTTATTCAGAAGTACAATTGGCTGGCATACAATATAAGTAAAAACTGAAGAAATACAGTATGTTTACTAGGACATGTGAAGAGAAACACATTTGTAGATCTGCCTTTTTGGTATAATCAGAAGCTCCCACTTATAATTTGCTTTCTCTTGGTTGCATTTTCCTGAGCCTGACATACTTTAGTGATGGAATCTGGACTTCTAAGACCCCAAAATAGATTATCTATTGTCTGAGAGCATTAAAAATAATGTACCATGGCATGCGCATTCATTTATTCTGTTCCACTATGGCTTCTGGCCAAAAAGGTTTTCATGCTACTTGAAGCATTATAAAACTCTAAGCGTACTAACAGCAGGGAAAATATCCAGTCAGCGAACAGTGGTGATAGCTGATGGAATCCTTAAAGGTTAATAAAAGAACTCCAAGCAGCTAACAGCCGTCTTGCAGAGTAGAAGCGTGAACCAAAAAAGAACTTGCACATTAAGCTTAATTATGTTCAGTAATGAATTCAGTCTTCACACAGTAGTTAGACGAAGAAAAATAGAGATAGCTTACTTTTATTCAGTAGATCTGGACACAAGTAGAAAGCACTTATTCGTCACTGGTTCTTTGTAGACACATTTCTATGTGGAATAGAAATGTCTGCATGCAAGCGAGATGAAAGAGGACGAGAGCTGCATTCTGCAGCACCTCCTGCTTGCAGGTCTGCCAGAAGGGTCGTGGCGATTGTTAATCCCCAAAAGCCAAGGAGGAGGAGGAAGTGGAAATCAGGTGACCCACGTGACATCCCACAAGCACAACAGATACGTTTACTAGAGAAACCCCCTTACTATGCTTGTGAGACTGCTGAGTTGACCCCTGATAATTCCAACACCCCTTCTCAAGTTAGCATGCCTCAGAGTCTACAAGGTTCAACTTCTTCAGCAGTTCTTGGTAACTGCTCCTTGGCAATGGTTTTGTGATAATGTCCGCAGTCATGTTCCTTGTGGAACAGTAGTCTAGTCTGACTATCCCTTGCTCTTGCAAGTCCTTTACTACATGATACTTAACATCAATGTGTTTAGTTCTCCCATTAATCTTTTCTGTGAGAGTCTAATACAACTTTGGCTGTCTTTGTAGACCTGAATAGGGGTAGATTCCTCTATTCCCATGTCTTCAAGCAGTAGCTTGAGCCATGAAACCTCTTTGCATGCTTCTGCTGCTGACATGTACTCTGCCTCTGTGGATGAATGTGCAACTGTAGTTTGCTCACGGCTTCCCCAGCTTACTGCCCCACCCCCACGGAAAAATACATACCCATTAGTGGATTTGTCTTCTGTCCAATCTGCATCTGTAAATCCCACTAGTTTGGGATTGTCAGTGGCCGGTAGCTTTAGTTTTAGGTGTATAGTGCCCTTTAGGTACCTTCCCACCCACTTAACACCAGTCCAGTCTCTCTGTGTGGGTGTGCTAGTTTTTCTGCATAGAACATTTACTGCAGCTGCTATGTCTGGCCTAGTGGTAGTGGCTAGATACAATAGCTTACCTATGGCACTTTTATAGCCATTGTTCTCAGTAAAGGTTCACTAGGCTCAAGTTGCTTGTAGAAACCTGTTTCTATTGGTGTTGGCATAGGATTGGCATTTTGCAGTCCTAAGCTCTCCAACAATTCTAGGATCTTTTGCTTCCATCTTCTTTTTCAATCTGTATCCCTAAGTAGTAGCTGGCCTTGCCCAGATGCTTGATTTCTACTTCTTTGTTCACATTGGACACGATTTCATGAAAGTCTCTTTTGCTATTACGGCAAATCATCAAATCATCCACATAACAAAGAATGTACACCTCTCTGCCATTTTTGCATCTTGTGTAGAGACAGGAATCAGCTTTGTCTTGAAGAAAACCTTGCTTAAGAAGTACTTGGTTCAACTTCTTATTCCATGCTCCTGCTGCTTGCTTCAGGCCATAAATCCCCTTCTGAAGTTTGCAAACAAGTTGCTGTATCTTGGGATTGGCGAAGCCTGGAGTTTGTAGCATGTACAGTTCTTCCCCTATCTCTCCATGTAGAAATGCAGTCTTTACATCTAGGTGTTCAACACTCATGTTCCTGGAAGCTGCTAGACTCAGGAGCATTCCGATTGTGGTATGTTTTACATCTGGGGCAATACATTCCTCGTAATCAAGGCCATGTTTTTGCGAGTAGCCTTTTGCGACTAGTCTAGCTTTGTATCTTTGTACTTCTCCGTTTTCATCTTGTTTGGCTGGGAAAACCCATTTGCATCCTATGGCTTTCTTGCCTTTTGGTAGTTTTGTCAAAGTCCATGTTTTGTTCTTGTGTAGCGCCTCTAGCTCTTCTTGTGCTGTTTTCTTCCACTTGCTTGCTTCATCTGGTGGCATTTGCTGCACTTCATTCCATGATGCAGGTTCCTTTGGTAAGAATGACCTTGCGAGGTAGGTGAGTCTCTCAGCTTGAACTCCTTTGTTCAGGAGTGGCACTTGGTGGTTCAAGCCCTTCTGCATCCTCGGCCTCATCATCTGACTCTTGTGGAGATTCTGCCTGGGTTTCTGTCTCCCTTTGGGTTGGTGTGGGGGTTGTGTCTTCGAATGTTTGGCTAAACATCTCAAGCTGGTAACTGCCGCTGTTGGTTTCTGCGCAGTCATCATCAGCATGACTATGGTAGCCTCTGTCTCATTCACTGAAGTACACCACTCTGCATGTGCTTACTTTTCCTGTCTTCGGGTTCAGGATTCCATATCCCTTGCTTCCTGGAGCATAACCGATCATGATGCCTTCTTCAGCTCTGGGGTCTAGTTTGGATCTCTTCTCTTTTGGTATGCGTGCATAAGCCTTGGATCCAAATACTCTCAGATGTTTATGCTTGGTTTGTGATCATGCCATAGCTCAAAAGGTGTTACCTTGTTGGTTTTGGTTGGCAGTCTGTTCTGTAAGTATGTAGCTGTTAAAACAGCATCTGCGCAGTATTTGTCAGGCAGATCTGCTTCTAAAAGCATACATCTTACCATGTCCATTAGTGACCAATTTTTCCTTTCTGCAACTCCATTTTGTTCAGGTGTGTATGGAGTGGTTAGTCTGTGTTCTATATCTAGTTGTGTTAGGTATGTTTGCATGGTTTGTGAAATAAACTCACCTCTGTGGTCACTTTGGAGGGCTTGAGGGGTTCTGTTGAACTTGTTGGTCACCATGGCTACATATGCTTTTCACATGTCCACTGTTTCGGATTTCTCCTTCATTAGGCAGGTCACACAGTATCTGGAAAAATTGTCTATAAAGCATAAAACGTATTTATTTCTGCCCACTGATGCTTGAAGAGGTCCACACAAATCAATGTGGATAAGTTCGAGTGGCTTGGTTGCCCGCCTTCCCCTTTGTTTGGGTATGGCTGGTCTTGCTGCCTTTCCTCTGGTGCATATCACACATTTTGATTGGCATTTATCATGGTTGCTTATTCAAAATCTCTTACCATGCCTTCATGTTTTCATTCTTAAAATTGCATTAAAACCACAGTGTGCAAAATGTCTGTGCCAGGTGCTGATGCTGTTGTCCTCGTTTCGCTGCTGACAGGTGAGGCTGACATCTGGTGGCGGTTGTTCTCAGTGCACTTGGTAGACGCCATCCTTTTGAAAACCTGCAACATAAATCTTTTCTCCACTGGTGACTTTACATTGTCCATTAGCATTAAAAATCATATCAAAACCTTTGTTTTTTTGATGTGTCACTTATTGTTCTGGCTCACGTTTACCCTTCGTTGCTAGGTAACTTATGTTGTCTCTATGTGACCAGAGTCACAGGGCCTTGTCTCTCTGGGGAAGGAATCTTCCTTTATTGGCCTTCAAGGACAGCTATGGGGAGAGCGTGACGTTGTGCCAGAGTAAAGGCCCTCTGATGGTTGGGTGTGAGTTTAGTTAAGTATGTCATAGGGGAGGCAAGATACCTGCTGGATTCACTGGCTATTAAGGTTGGGGGCCTGGCTAAGTCCAAGTGGCGCTCTGCGTCTGCTACATGCTGTTTAATGAGTGCTTTTGCCTGATCATATCCCATGCTGAGTAGTAGACCTGGAGAGAAGCCCAGGGATAAGATTTTAGTCACCACTGCCTGTTTCCACGTGGACTGGAAGTCATCCCTCATCGGTAATGGGGCAAGGCCAAGGGGGAAAAGGGATAATCTGCATTAATAGTTGAACATGGCCACCCACACTCTGGCCTCCACTTTCATGAGGCCTGTCTCTAGGGTGGCATTAGAGACACATTTTGGGACTTGAAGGGCCGATCTTAGAAATTTGGATTGCACAAGTTCCAATGGTGCAAAATTGGAGAAGGGGCCAAGCTGGCACCACACAGGAGTTGTGCTATTGGCTTGGCTCCAGATAGTTTGAGTGCTGCAGGTATATAGTGGCCACCTCTTGACTTCAAATCACTCTTCATTTTACCCCCACAAACTCTGTGAGGTAGGCTTGGCTGAGAAAGACTGTCTGGACCAAATTCATCCAGGGAGCTTCCATGGCTGAGGGAGGACAGGAACCTGGATTTCTGCAGTACTAGTTCAAAAGCTTTATTTCCATATAAATAAATCTCCCAGTAAAGCATATATGAATTTTGCCCTAAGAAATATAAACCTGCTAACCTTTCTAACAAGTCAGTCCCAGTCTGTTCCTCATCAGACTAGGCCACAGGGCTGCTACGGAACCAGACCTTCTCTTCCAACTCTTCCTGCTCTTCTGTATCAGAAATATAGTTAGTATAGTTAGGTTCCTACATCTGCACTAAGTATGGTTTAATTTTGCTTTGAAAAACAGATTATAAAACAAGCTTTGGTCACAGTTTGTAATCTTAATTTGCAGGACAGCAAGCACAGACTGTAGTTTGCTAGCTTTGATATAGTGATAAACTACCATTGCACGAAAGAACCTTACTAAACTGATCACCAGGTGGTGCACCAGAGTTGTAGAATTGACAAAAGCTGAAAAAATCCTGGGAGACCATAGGAAACCACTTTCATACCCTGTTGCCAGGGTAACTGCATGCTTGTATCCCTGTTGTCACTAGGAGTCAAATGTGAATCAAAGGGGACTTCTTTTAACAAGGAAAGGCAGCAAGCTGGGAAGCAGAATTTGCATCATAGGATTCAATCCTAGTTGCAATTCATGGTTTGGGAAGTGAACAGAGCTTAACATGGACAACACACAATCTATAGCTCTGATAAATTAAGTCTATGATCAGGAATATTATGAGGAAATCCTGTTAAACTTTGCAATTTTAAATCAAAATATGTATTTGATTTAAATCCAAACTGTTTAGCAATCCATGGGGCTTTGACAAAGTAGATCAGCTTTTCCCAAATGGATGTATTCACTTAGCAGGGTAGCTGGATTTGAACAGAGTTGTAGCTGATCACATAAGAGTAACCTAGCGGGAGGGGTAGGGGTTGAGGAAGGTTATGTTAGATGTCTCTGCACATGTGCCCACCACTTAAAGAAAAAGTGAAAGACATAAAAAAAATGTACTTTCATTACTGCATATGCCCATATGATACAATCCTTAGATAAAATTGGAGGCATGGAGGAAGGCTGGGTTTCTGAAATACATGACAAATTTTGGAGTGGATGTGGACAAACAGACTGACATTGAATTTGGGCCAGATATTGATGACAGCAGGGAACAGCCCCTGTGGCCAAAGGGAACAGGTCACCATTCCAACCCCCAAAGGCTTGATGAAATAACCATGTTTTAGTAGACTTCCTAAAAAACGGGCGGGGGGGGAGCACTCCAATATTCATGGGAATGCTGTTCCATAGAAAATGGGCAGTGGTTGAGAAGGCCTATCTCTGTGATCCCAGAAAATGCAGCTCCTGAGTGAAGGAACATGGCCCACTGTACTAGATTTTACTGGACAGGCAGACACTATAGGGAAAATATGGTCCCACAGATACCCAGGTTCAGAACCAAGGGTCAACCAACACCTTGAATTGTACCCCACAGCAAATTGGGATTCTTTTGGAAAAAGTGGAGGGGTACCAACATTTTTGGCCATGTCTGTACTTCCATCCAGGAATGGACGTAATAGATGATACCAACTCAAGTGATAAAAGGCACTCCTTGTCCCCACAATTACTTGGTTCTTTAATGACAATTCTATGAATGTCCCCCAATCAAAGCCTTCGAGAATGCACAACTTTTTTAGTTGGGAGCTACATCAGGCTTCTAAGACGCAGGTTAGGGCCACATTCCCAAAAACTGCAGACCGGAAAAAAACTAAAACTAATTTTATTATTTTGGTCACATATTTAATTTTTTCTTTTTTTATAAGAATTTTATTAAGTTTAAAGCAAAGATAAAAACTATAAAAAAACAAAGAACTACAAAAAGAAAAAAACTAAAAAAGTGAGAAACATAAGAAAATTTTTTAAAGATTACGTAAGAAGTGATTTCCAACTTTCAACCACAAGAATATATAGCAATTTCCATAATCAATCCCTTACTCTATATCAAACCAAGATCACATTATTTCTATAAATCAATCCACTAGCACACACAAAAATCACTAAGTACTTGCTCCTTCCCCTTATATTAAAGGGAAAAAAAATGTATAAATGTCTAAACCAGCTTCACCTCCCCTAAACACAACCTTTATTCAATTATTTCCTCCCTAACACTATTCTATATATCTGTCTACTACAGTAAAAATCAAATTATAAAAACATAAATTGTCTACCTTTATAATTAATAATACAACAACCATCTTGACCCCATTAAACCTAAAACCAAGCAATTTTTATTATACCTTATAGATACCATATAAATCTTAAAAATCAGACAAACCTTATAAAGAAACCAGTGAATTCCAAATCATTAGAAAGACATAAAATCATAAAAACCTCATTATCAATCCAATTAAGCATTCTTAAATTTTTACCCCACTTTGAAATATGTCAAAACATTTACATATCACATACAAGGCATTTTCCATACAGGAATCAAACAGCCCAACTGCCCCCCCTAAAAACTCAGCATTCTCAGCAAAAAAACTCCCACAAAACAAGTTCTCTTCTCTCCCATATTTCCCCAGAAAGCCATAACAATCCCCCAGAAAAACAATTTTCTGTATAGTCTGCAGTTCAGATTGTCATTTTAACCCCTTCAATCATCAAAATGTAGTCTTCGCCTGGCATTACTTCGATATCACTGTCAGTAAAAACACAATCTTTACCAAAATCTCCATCTTCCTCCATAACATCTTCAGCCAGATGACACACTTTAGAAATAGTATCTTCCCCAATGCCCTGAATATTCTGCAGAATAGCTTGACAGCACTCTGAGTTTCTTTGAAACTCAGCAAAGCTCTGAGAAAACCTCCTTGAAATCCTCCATTTTTCAGGCAGTAGATTATGGCGCCCCCTAGATACTTGACTTGCACAGGTAGGAGTTAATGGGTTAATGAGAGAGGTCCAAATTAAATTGGCAAGAGAAAGTGCTCTAATAAGTCCCAGAGAAAGTAAACAGAAAGCTGAAGATTCAGAATGGAAAATCCAGCGTGTAGGAAAATATTCAATCTTTCAAATTCAGTACAAAAATAACAAAAGGAAGGCAATTATACATTCTCAGTCACCCTTAATCTTTAAACGGGAAAACAAGCCAAAACTTTTTGAAAAAAATAAAATTTAATCCAAAAATAACAATAAGCACCAAGAGAATCTGCTTTTTCTTTATGTAGAAACCTCTTGGGATACATGAACTTAAAAATATATATAAACTGGATGATTTAGAAATGGGATGACTCGACCTACTGTCCCCTTTAGGCTGCAAATGTGGCATGGAAATGATGGCGTCCCCCGCCTCCCATCATCTACCAGATTGTGAATGCTGCGATTCTCTGGCTGCAAGACAGTGTTTTGGGGAGTGTAATGGTTGCCTATCCTAATAGACTCAGACTCACAAGCAGGTACTTAATGATATCTGATTTATTAAAAGAATAGTATGCAAATAGAGAAAGCTGCGAATGAGTAAAAGCGCACCAAGTACAAACTAAAAACCCTCGCCTCAAACGTAATCCCTCCCCTCACCCTGCCGTTGCAAACTCCCCCCCCCCCCCAGGTGCTGGTAACCGTTTCAACTGCTATCCTGGGAAAGTAACCTTGAACACATGAGATAACCCAAACACATTCCAACCCAGCAGCCAACAGATAACAACTCCCCGAGATGGAATCCTCCGCCCGTCCCAGATGAAACACGTATCAGTGAAATGACATGCGAAACGTTACGATGTACCAGGAACATTGGAACGGTGAACATGACAGGGAGCAGATGGGGAGATTCTGAGCTTTTTCTTCACATGAAAAAGCTCAGGGCTCCAGGAAAAAGCCTGTCAAGCCCAAAAAAAGCATGTGTTGCCAGCTCTGCCCACAGAGCCTGCGAACACAGCTGCTCAATGTAATAATATAGGTATAATAATTGTTTCGTTTTAGGTTTAATAGGGTCAAGATGGTTGTAGTATTAATTACAAAAGTAGACAATTTATGTTTTTATAATTTGATTTTTTACTATAGTAGACAGAAATATATAGAATAGTGTGGTATATGAAATAATAGAATTTGTAAAAATAATAATACCAATTATTATTATAAGGCAATATCATATAGATCTTGGTTGGGAAAGATTTTAAGGTGTAAATACTAATATTAGATAATAGCAAAGAAGCAATATGTGTAAGCTAGTGAGTAACACAATGTTAAATAATTAAACTAACACGGAGAAAGAAAGAGACAGTTAACACAGGTAAAGGTTTACATGTGTAAAAGCCTTGGGCTAATGAGGTGGCTTACAAGTAAGAACTCTTTCAAAAGAAACAAAGGGAAGCAATTGGTCTCTAACTAATTAGCCTAACACTGACCAACGGAGGAGACATATGAACAAAGGCTCCTCCAGGGTGTGCTAAGCAAGGAGATAGAGTAAATGTAACCATATGAGATATTGTCCTATGAGGATTTCACTGTGTGAAAACCTTGGAATGTTTCAAATGCTTCAAAATAGGCTTTTACAAGCATAAGCAAAATAAGATAGAGGGGTCCAGGGAATGAGGCGGTCGGAAGATTGTGCGTCTGAGTGCCCAGCCAATGGGTAAACAGGCCAGAAAGGAGAGGGGGGAGGCTGGACAGGGAAAGTTATAAGAAAGTGTGTATTTGTAATTTTGTGGGTGGCATCTTTCCTTTTGATCGGACTCTGCGTAGCCTGGTCAAGGTGCCCACCGCGCTTTGCAAACCGCTTCAAATAAAGTAAGTTCCTTTTCAGAAATCTCTGGTCCAGTTTTCGTGATTTTCATATCTAACAATAGTGATAGGGAGAGTGGTAGGTTGCAGTATTGCAACTGAAACTCTACTGGCCTGAGTTCAATCCCAGCGGAAGCCAGATTCTCGGGTAGCTGGCTCAGGTCGACTCAGTCCTCCATCCTTCCAAGGTCGGGAAAATGAGGACCCAACTTGCTGGGGAAGGTGACAATTGGGAAGGCAATGGCAAACCACCCTGCTCTATAGTCTGCTGAGAAAATGTTGTGAAAGCGGCGCCCCCCCAAAGGGTCAGACGTGATTCAGTGCTTGCACAGGGGACCTTTCACCTTAGGGGATGGAAGCTGGTTTAGAAATTTATACATTTTTTTTCCTTTAACATAAAGGGAAGGAGCAAATACTTAGTGATTTTTGTGTGTTGATGGATTTATAGAAATAATGTGATCTTGGTTTGATATAGAGTGAGGGATTATAGAAATTGCTATATATTCTTGTGGTTGAAAGTCAGAAGTCACTTATGTAATCTTTAAACATTTTTTTTTTTAGTTTTTATCTTTGCTTTAAACTTACTAAAATTCTTATAAAAAAAAGTATGAGCCATTTAAAATACCTGGATGTTTATTTTGGTGTATATACAAGTGATGATGCTAAAAATATTAGATCAGCTGCAAATATAGTTAGACAAATGGGAAGAGCAATAGCATGTTAATGTAGTCTGATTATGCTATTACCTTTTAGGATAGTCAGTCAGCATACTGGACGATTCTGGAGATGGAGCGAGCTCTTTCAGGGAGCTTTTCCTAGATTTCTTGGAGGGATTCTGCAAATCTGTTATCTGGTATGGATGGCCCTACGCTAGATACATAAAGACAAGCACTCAGATTTGTGAGCATGCACATGATAGACACAGCCAGTGTGTCCCCCCATCGTTCTGACAGAGAAACAAATACACTGGGGAAGGGTACCATTTTTAGGACTCTGTTAAAGGTTTGCTGGCATTTTTCCTTCAGCAGTGTAACATTCAAATCGAATATTAGGAGAATAGAAAGATTTAAATGCTGAGCTGACCAGGTATCATACCCCCTCATGATAAAATATCAAAGGCCTCCTCTGACCTTTATGAGTTTTTACACATATCAAGATTGGAATTTGCACTGGCAGTGTAGGAAGTTTGGGAATTGCTAACATTTCGGTTGTGCAAACTGTCCTATATTTCATTCAGAAACATCATTTAGTAGGATGTAAAGCACAAGCGTACAACCAGTGTTTGCTCCAATCTTTTACCTAGTAATCCAACCACCCCAATTTACGTAAGTGGACATGTAGTTACAAATAAGAATTGCAATCATGTTAACCCCACAAATCCAGCAACCCTTTTTTTGAACTCATCTGAAGCTGCCACAAGTGTGTCCTTTAAGTTTTATGTTCCTATCTAGGCTGAATCCATGGGTCTATACAAGAACAAAGGACTCAAAATAATCATAAAAGCCATCAACCTCAGTAAAATATTTTATTTTTAATTTATTTTGTTCAATTCGAAATTGACCGAACATGCAAGCAGGATGTGTTGCGTGAGACTGGAGACTGCAGTGCCAAAGTTGGAAACATGAAAGAGGCAAATGTGGTTGGATTGAGTGGCTTAGGAAACCAAAATGGAGCAGGAGACCGGCTTATGGATTTCTGCCTCTCCAGTGATCTCTTTGTAGCTGACACTGTCTTCAGACAACCAGAACGATGCCTCTATTCATGGACATCGCCAGATAGAGTACATGGAAATCAGACTGATTACATCATTGCTAAAAGGAGGGGGAGGAGTAAAGTTACAGTATCAGAGACACGGCCAGGTGCCGACTGCGGAACAGATCACGAACCGCTCGCGTGCAAGCTCCAAGTTAAGCTCAAGGAGAAGAAGGAAGCCAGTCGGCTTCCACAATGCGATCCTGAACATATGCCCACCATTTTCAAGGAGAACATCAGGAATCACTGTGTCCTGAACCTCCCTGATAGAGAACCAGAGAAAATATGGAATTGTTTATTATTATTATTATTATATTTTTGTCCTGCCTGAACTTCAAGAAGTAATTAAGGATGAATGTGAAGAGACTGCCAAAAATGAAGAGAAAAAAGCAAACTGGATGTCAGAACAAACCACAGAAATTGCCGAGAAGAGAAGCCAAAGCTAAGAAAGACAAAAATCTCAGAAAGGAACTTAACAAAGAGTTTCAGAGAGCTGTCAGAAGAGACAAGAAGCAATATTACAATAACATCTGTAGAGATGCCAAAGATGGAAACAGATACGGAAAAACAAGGAAAGTCTTTCAAAAGATCTCTGAACTCAGAAGGAGGTTCCAACCTGAAATTGGTATGCTAAAGGACACCAGCTCAAAGGAAATCAAACTAAGATGGAAGGAGCACGCTGGATGAGAAAGCCAAAGAATACCAAAAAGAAGTCAGAATGTACTTCATCAATTATAGAAGCCTTTCACTGCATCAATCATAGCAAGCTTTAGAATGGGCTCAGAAAAATGGGAATCCCAAAACATCTCATTATCCTCATGGGAAACTTATATACAGGTCAGGAAGCCACAGTCCGGAGAGAACATGGTGAAACAGACTGGCTCCAGATTGGCGAAGGAGTGCACAAGGCTGTACCGTCTCCCCTTACTTATTCAACCTAAATGCTGAATATACATTAAGGGAAGCTGGGTTGGAAGATGAGCGTGGTTTTAAAATTGGAGGAAGAAACATCAATAACCTGTGCTATGCTGATGGCACTACACAGACAGCCGAAAATGCAAAGGATCTGCAAGGCCTAGTAATAAAAGTCAAGGGGCAAAGTGAAAAAAATGAGACTAAAATTAAATATAAAGAAGACCAAACTAATGCCAACAGGCAGAACAACCAGTTTTAGAATTGGCATTGAAGATATTGGAGTGGTGGATAGCTTCCATCTTTTAGGCTCAACCATCAGAAAAAACAAGCAGCCAAGGAATACACCATAAACTAGCACTTGGTAGAGCAGCTATGAAGGCCTTTGAAAAGTTATTCAAATGTTGTGATATGTCTATACCCACAAAGATTGTGCAAATTATGTGATATCCCTGTGATATGCTATGAAAGTAAAAGATGGACTTCGAAGAAGCTGTATAGGAAGAATATTGACACTTTTGAACTTTGGTGTTGGAGAAGACTCCTGTGAATACTGTCCTGTTCAGACTATGAGACAGCCAGGCAGAGCTACTAATAAAATTCTTTACTGAACAAACTACTTACAATCATAAAAGTTCTTGTAATAGATTAGAGCATGTAATTCAATCAAGTCCACCCAGGTGGTAAAGGACACCCAGGCAACACTGCAGAGTCAGATGGAAGCAAGGCAGCAAGGCAGAACTTGGACAATCCTTGGTTCAAAGCTGCAAGACTGGAAGGAGCTATGGTGCGTGACAAAGAGATGGGACACTCAGGTAGGTGCCCTGGCACACAGGCTAGATCAGGCCGGCACACAAAAGCTAGACAATGCTTGGCTGAAGTATCTAGGCAGAGCTTGATTCTGGAGGCAAGGCTGGACTGGACTGGAACATTCAGGCAAGGCTGAGGTCTGGAGGCATGCCTGGATCACACTGGAATGAAGTGACGAGGCTTGGAGCTAGATGCAAGGCTGTGCTTAGCAGGGACGGCAGATAGAGGCTCTACTGGAGCGACCCATGCAGACGGAGGTTCGACGAAGGCAGAAGGCACTGGTACTGGTTCCACGTGGGCTACAGGCAAGGCTTCTGACGCTGGTAAGGATTCTCTCGCAGGTGCTGTAAGCTCAAAGGAGTGGTTGTCTCTGGCCGCTTGCTCTAGGCGCGCCTGCCTTTTTATTTGCTCCTTTTCGCGCCGTTTTCCCTTACTGGCCAATTGAGCTTCTTTTTCTTTCACGCGCTTTTCTGCTCTCCTCTCTCAAGCACTGATTGGAGGCTTCAAATCTCCCTCTGGAGTTTGTCCAAGCCTCTCCTGCGATTTCTCCCACTCTGCTGAGTCACTTCCTGGATTAGATTCCTCAAATCCTTGCTGTTAAGTTTCGTTTTCCCCTTCTGACTCCGAATAAGTTTCGTTTTCGGAGTCAGAAGCAGGCTCAAATCTCACAAATACCATGGACAGCCAAGAAAATAAACACGTTCATCATAGAACAAATCAACTGAATTCCCAAGGCACAAATGACCAGGCTCTAATTATCCTATTTCAGTCACATTATGCAAAGACCCAGCTCTCTGGAGAAGGCTTTAATGCTGGGAAAGGTGGAAGGAAAGAGAAGATGACGACGACCAGCTGCAAGGTGGAGGGACTGTTACAACGGCAATGGCTGCACCACTGGTTGGGAACAGGTTAGAAACAGATCATCATGGAGAAAATCTATTTATGTGCTTGCTAGGGAGTTGAAAATGACTCAATCAATCAATCCCTAAATTAAACCTCAGCTCAAAGGTAGACAGTGTTTCAGGAAGAAGCTTTAGATCCCTGCTTAGGAGTTTAGTAAGGGTTTATCTTTGTATTTTTTGTGCTCACAGACAGTCCATCAGATTCTTAAGAGATCTCTCATCAGTCAGATTAATAAGAAAAAAATGGGAAATATTCCCTATGATAATAGCCTGGTTTGTGCCTAATACTAAGCTGTAATTGATGGATTCACATATCAGATTAAACCAATACCAGACAGATCACAGGCTTAGCTCAACCTGTATAAAATAAAATATTCTGCATGAGATTATTGAATGGATATTTTTAACTACAAGAAAGAGGTGAAAATGGGATGTTCTGCATTTAGTTTTTCACACTGAGAATTATTTTAATCCAAAATTAAGCAGAAGCACCTTATTGTCCCTGACTGATCTTGAAAAACACAAAACAAAACAGGATCAAGCCTGGTTAGTACTTTGATGGGAGGCTACCAGAAAGTCCCAGGGCTTGACTGAGAAAAAAACAATGGCAGACCATTTCCACTGTTGCCCCCAAAAGGGCATGAATATATCCAAGTGGTACCAGGAATCAAGATGAACTCAAGGAAAACAACTTAAAGTACAAACTGAGTTAACACATGATGTGCTTAGGGTCTCTATATTACAGCAGTTTATTTTGTATTAAACTGGGAAAACCTATTTAATTATCCATGATATATTTGTACCTTGCTGCACATATAGAGAATTCAGAGAAACAAGCATGGCTTCTCCAACATGGTAGATCACCTGGACGAATCTCCCAGTGGTTCTGCCTACTTAGTTTCAGCAATTCCTTTAGGAAAACTGTATGTAAAAACCAGAATTCCTGAATTATAACATGGAGCTCTGCCTCCTGCAAAATACATAAAAAGTACTTCTGTGTTCAGAGTAACTATATAAATTAAAAATTCTAGTTAAGGAGTGAATGCTGTCCCATGAACACTGTTGAAACAATGACTTTCAAAACCTTTGAATTCCAAGGAATTCAAATTATTAAACTACAAATTATTAAGCTAATAAATTTATTAATTTATTAATTACTAAATAATTTAATTTTAGTAAATTATCTAACTACTTTTCAAACATTCAATTTCAGAAAGCTATTGCTATAGCCAGTCACAGACTGATCATGATTTATGCTAAAAACAATGATTTTCTTCCAAACACCTCAATGCATATGGTATACAATTTTAAAACTTATTTTTAATAACATGGCTTTTGGTAAGTAACTGCAAGCCCTTTCAGACATTATTCTGTATGTTCAACGTAAGAATGGAGGCCACTTTCTCCCTTTTCCTAGTTGTGTGCTAGTGACAGAAGTCTCCAAGGTTACCGAATGACTGCATGCAATGGAGAGACTAGATCTACACACAAGTGTTGCCATATAAGCTTATGTTGCACTCAAGCGGAAGGAAAGGCTTCAACTGCTGGCAAGCATGCTGCAAGTGTAGAGTCTCTTTCTTCACTTGTATCACCAGTACAACTAGGTGAGGTGAGGTAATGCCTAAAAAGGTTCTCAACTTTGACTAATTAGGCCTGTCAAATAGGTACATACCAAATACATGTAAGGCACTCACAGGAAAATCTGTTAATTTGATGAAAGGCCCAGAAATACAATGGACAGTACTTTTGCTCAGAAGATGACAAGCAATTATTCTGTGCAAAGAAGTTATGCAGGGAGCAAACACCTTCCACTTCTTGCAAGGATCTCTATGTTTCTTCATTTGTTTCATCTTCAGAAACCTCAATATTTTTATAGAATTTTGAGGCCTTTAAATTGCAGCTTCTTAGGATTGTACCTAACTGTTTTCCAGGTCCCACTTCATATGTGTAAGGAAACTTTCTTCCTCTTCTCCTTTCATAGATAGCATGCATTATTTGTTCCCATTTCACTGGTGAAACCAGTTGCTCCACTAAACAATGTTGAATCTGTTCTGGTTGCATATATTTCTTGCTATCCACATTGGAATAGACAGGGAGGAGAGGCTGCTGGATACTGATTGATTCAAGAGCTTCAGATAAAGGTTGCACTGCTGATTCCATAAGTCGGGTATGAAAAGCACCACTCACAGGCAGCATTTTTACACGTGCAAATGAGAATTTTTTTGAATTTTTCTGTAAAAACTCCAAAGCCTAAGATTAAAAAAAAATACCAAGAAAGTTACTTCACTCAAATCTAGAACTGCTTTAATGTGCTTCACTTTTTAAGAACTCTGAACAAACAGCTGCACACTGATGAAATGTGATCCAAGCAAAACACAAAAAATTATGTTTTAAAAGCATGTATTTGAATAATATTAGTATTAATATTAGTATTAGCACTACTTACTGGAAAAATTAGGCTGGAAATGTAGAGGTCTTAATATACATTCCCCGTTAGAAGGAAAAGCTGTGATGTTGGCTGCCTTTAAATGTAGTTTGCATGATGTCATGTGACTGCATCTCTTAGTGACAGCAATCCCAGTCGCTGTCATAACCTCAGGACCACGCAGGTTATTAACCAAGGACCTCATGTGACCACGATGTGGGAAGAGATGGAGTCCCAGGCAAGCAGGCCGGCAGGTGAGAGCTGTGGACAGGTGGTTGGGCACTGTGGGCAGGCAGGCAATATGGAGTACAGGTACTGTGGGTCAGGGGTCCCCAACCCCCAGGCCACGGACCGGTAGCGGTCTGTGGCCTGTTAGGAACTGGGCTGCACAGCAGGAGGTGAGCGGTGGGCTAGCAAATTTACAGCCTGAGTGTTTACAGCCACTCCCCGTTGCTCGCATTACCACCTGAGCTCCGCCTCCTGTCACAGAAAGCAAGCCCATTGGCTGCTATCTCCAAATGGCATGAAGAAAAAAGAATAAAAGGTCAGGAAAAAGAGGAAGTGCTTGAATCATGGAATGATTTTGTATGAAGTTTGTGACAAAAATAAACCCTTTAAAAATAAATGTTCCTGACTAAATTTAACATTAGATTTTGCAGTAATGTTTTCCTCATACATGTCCTGCCAAATATGAGACCTATATCATGTTTAGCTACTGTCATTATTTTATGTTCATTTTTTAAATTATTAAAATGCCAAACATATTGGGGAGAGGGAAGGACCTTGAATGGAAAACTAGGCAACTGAAATAAAGACAACTTATTTTGCCAAAATGAGAAAATAGAAATCACAGTTAGCCCAGGACCATGTGCTCCAGAGATGTTGGCCTGCGATGCTCAGTCTCCCCAATTATCTATTCAGCCTGCCAGCAGGGCATACAGAGCATTACAGTCTAACTCATTTGGAGGATCTCAGGCTGGGAAAGTTTACTTTTTCTCTACTATCAACTACAATTGTTTTAAATAATACCTGCAAATGTCCCGCAATGACTCGGCTATCTGGAAACAAGTAGTTTGAAACTTCACATACAGGATCTGCTATGCCCACTGACTTGCAGTATTCACGAGCTTCAAAACAAGCAGCTTTATAATCAGAATCTTTCCGGCCAATAACAGAGAGCATTCCACTTGGTATGACTTCAGATGCCTCTTGCATGGCTTCAGCACGTGTCTTGACAGCATACAAGGCTGAAGAAAAGGAAAAATCTCTATAGCGGCTTACCCGAGCTTGAGAATAATTATTGCTACTGAGTAGAAATGGCAGCAACAGAAATCATAAAACACATTTCCACAGAATTCACAGATGGAGTATTCTGAAAACTTGGAAGTACAGAGTACAGTATTACATTATGTAAATTAATTGTTCCCAATTTGTTCTTCAAATTACTGTGGTCATTTGGAGGAAAAAAAAGAGATATAATCTTATATACTTCTTCTGGCAATTAGAATAGGGAAATTTAAAATGAGTTAAGTATTTTTTAATTAATACACAAAAGAATATATTTTTAATAAAAAATATCACATTACATCTTTATGCGATGGCTCAAAAAACTCCTTGATAACAATGTAGTGGTTCTTATAAACAAAAGAGCTGGGAATTGCTGATGTAAACTACTGACTTTAAGTTTAAATCTCCAAGGAACCCTCTTCATATTGCATTTGGCTACCACAGAATTCACACGTCCTGCAGAAGATATGGGAATGCAGTAGCCTATACTTGGTTATGCAGCACTTTGGTCAGATTCAGCATGCCTCCCACAGTCCCAACTGGCCCAAAGAGATGTGGCTTCCTGCAGCTGCGTGTGGCTCCTGTTTCACAGACTGCCAAGGGTATTTCCTGCCAAATCACTGCAAAGTGAGCCACAAAGTGTGCAAATGCACCTTCATCGGTAAGAAGCCTCCAAGTCATGCTGGCTGGAAGTTATAGAGCCACAATGCATGTTTGGGAAGGCAGATCCAAGGAAATTAAATATAAGGGAAGGATCCTGCCCCCCCCCAAATCATAGAATGTAAGGACTGAAAAGCATCTTGAAGATCATATAAACCAACTCCCTGCCTGGGGCAAGAATCTACTACCACAGGAAGTATGCTTTGTTTGGGTTTCTTTCAGTACCACATTTCCCCCCACACTTTCACTCTGGTTATTGATTGCTAGGGCTGCACAAAGCATTTCAAGGATATTTTGCAAAAAATGCTGGCACAGCCAAAGCATCTCTCCTCAAAACACCAAGGAGGTTAGCGCAGCTGCTCCGAGGGCTTTCCCAGGGTGTCTATGCATGGGTGTGCAAGCACACCTGCTATGCATCACTGGCAACCCCCACATAAATGTTGCCTGCATACATATCTGGATACAGAAACAACTTGGGAAAATCAAACCATGGCAAAGGAAGTTTAATTATGATTTGGAATAATGTCTACCTGCCTAAGTTATGGTTTCCTATTTATCTATTAAGAATTTGACCAAGAACCAGGAATTAAAAGTAGGTTTTGCAGGCGTAACTTCTGACTTGGCGAAACAGACAGCAAAACAAACGTATCTTTACTTCAAGATGCAGCTGAATTTTGGAGATGAATGAACTAATGAAGCTAAGTGATGGGAAGATATGAAGCAAAAGAAGATGAATAGCTTGATGTTTAAAGGCTCAAACCATGGATTAGTATAAACCATAATTTTATAGAATGTCCAACCAGAATTACTTTTTACATGAAACCAGCACCAAATATTTCACTTGATTCTTTAAATTCAAAATTTCACAAAAATTGTTTTTCAAGACCAATGTTTTAAATATATTAACATAATACATTCATATTCATTATTATTTTTGCAAGATTGCACAATTATCCTGAAAATAAATGCATATGTAACTTATTTCAAGTGTACCAAATGGCTGCAAAGTTCCACGGATGTCCCATGCAACGGTCATGTACTATAATTCCTGTGCTCAAAAAAGAACTTTGACATCTGCTTATTTCATCAAATGAACTCTGCAATAAGCTTCGCATTTCAACAAAAGTAATCGCAAGCAGCTTTCTTACTTCACTTTAAAAAATTAATATGCAACTCCATTTTGGAGTTCTTGGAAAAAGTAAAAGCAGGATTGTTGTACCTGATTGATTTGTACCAGCAAATGAACAGATAGAAAAATAATGGACTATATCATAAGGCTTTTAAGCCATAGATGTATAATGTGTAACGTGGCCCGTTAAGACATAAAGAAGTTCCAGTACCCGCTGTACCATGCCTAATGGTACACTGCACACTGTCACTACCTCTCTCATTCTGCCACCCCTTTTTATTTTTGCTAATCAAGAGTTTATTTTTTACTCACATATTTTTGTAGTTTATGTTTGAGACTCATTTGAAGGGAACATTATAATGAAAATTATTTTTTTATTCCACATCTATTTTTAATGTGGCTATTTATTGCAGTGCCAAAATGGTGTTCAGGCTGGTGTTGCCCTGAGCTGAACAAAACTGTGCATCCCACAATTGGGAAAGGGAAGGGGAAAAAAGTTACATGTATTGATACTTGCTTTATACCTTCTGCATAATCTATGGCTCCTGCAAAAACAAGGGCAGCATATTCTCCAATGCTGAATCCAGCAGCTGCAATACAGCTTTCAACCACCTGTAGAAATTAAAAATTTCACATTTCTAAACATGTTCAGAAAGTTAAACTTTACAATTTCTAGAAAGTCTAAACTGAGAGCGATCAAGCTGACTTTTTTTCGCCTAATCTTAGAAATGAATGCTTTGCTCTTCTTGACAAGGAGAATGTTTAGATATTTCTTTATGCTGCAACATTTATGGCATAGCACTACTCCAAGAACCAATGTTTATATGGAGGATGCCAGTGTTAAATCTTTGGAGTCCTTGGTGCTCTCTGAGCCTTGTTGTTTTCTTGCAGACACTTAATTGCCAGACTAGGCAACATCTTCAGTGCAAGGAGGGAGTGGGCCTTGCTCTCAGTTTATATACTGTGGCTTGCCCTGCTTGTGTTGGTAGGGATGTTGTTCTCTCCTTGGGAGTTCTTTGATTGGGCTGTTGTTTGCTGCTTGGTTAGTTGTTAGCTGCTTGCCTGAGTTAATAGTTCCTATTAGGAACTATTACACCTAATACACCTAGGGTGTATTGTGCTGTTTGATGGTTCATCTGGTGTTAATCCTAGTGTTGATTTTTGCATATCTGGGTGTTGATTGCTGGCAAGGGAGTGTCCTGGTCTTTTGGCTTTCCTATTGTCTCTTCTGAACAGTATGTAAATGTGGTTTACCTCTGTGTGTCTGCTGATAGCTGCTTTGTCTGAGTGCCAGGCTTCCAGGAATTCTCTGAATTTTTGGATTTGGAACCCTGAGCTACAAATATTCGCTTTGAGTGTTAAATCTTGCCCAGAAGCTACACACCTTTGTCTCCCCATTAGCCTCAGACAGAAATGGATTACCCAAAGATAAAAGAAAACATCTTTTGTAACTATCCAGTAGTTTTCTAATTTTTATTTTCAGCTCTAAACTCAAAAATTCTCAGATTGAATCCTGTCTCAAATTAAGCACTGTCTAGTAAAATGTGCGTGACATCACGTGACTGCACCTACTTACTACAGCAGTTGCAGCAGTCTCAATTGCTGTTGTTAGGTAAATCCCATGCAGTTGGGTGTTCTGCCGTCACGTAATCACCATTTGTGACCTCCTGCAACCGTCATAATTGCGAGCTGGTTGCTAAGCACCTGAATTGCAATCATGTGACTGCGGGGACACTGCAACAGCCACAACTGCAAGGATCTGTCCTAAGTCCCCCTCACTCAGTGCCACTGCAACTTCGAATGGTTGCTGAACGAGTGGTCTGAGAACTACCTGTAAGTTATTCAGCTTTTACATTGCGATTTCAAGAATCAGAGTTGCCATATGGTTTTGAAAGGTACCCATTTTTTAAAATCCTGATTTTTTGCCATCTGTTAAAGACTGTTAAAGAATAAAATGTATTCCAACAACATGCATTAAGTTTGTCAGCAAATAGCAGCTTTCCCTAATATGTCAGCTGCTATTGTTGGTTTTCATAGACTGTATTTAAAATCTCCAAAGGAAAGCAAAGTGCTCTTTGTGCAGGGTACAAGGGAGAGCCATTTAACATCACAGTGATCCAAATATACGCCCCAACCACAGATGCTGAAAAAGCTGAAGTAGATCAGTTCTATGAGGATCTGCAGCACCTACTGGACAACACGCCAAAAAGAGATGTTATTTTTGAAGCCAATTCAGCGGCCTGCTAGAACCACTGAAATGGAGCAGAGCTTATAACACAGCTTAGAAGCTGGCACAGAAAAAGAAAATTATCTTAGATAGCTTCAGTGAGCATGCCAGAGAAACACAGGTTATTGCTCTTACACAATCAGCCCTCCCAAGCATAAAGAATCACACACTTAGACACATTAGGTTAATAAGTAAAAAGAAGCTAACTGACTTTATTCTTTGTTGCTTCTGCTACATCCATTTTGGTGGAAAAAGATGAATTTCCTTTGTTCTTCTTTTCTAATTACATAGTTTGCCCTAAACTCTCAGCCCTACAGCTGCCAAGAGGTGTGTGAAAGAAAGGGGCAGAATCCCTCATCAAGGCCCAAGCACATGGCCCTGATGATGACAGCAGCATCCATGCTGCATCTCCCTGGGTGGAGAATAGGGAAAGAAGGAGAAAGAGGAAGTGGGAGTGGCAACAAACAGCTTCCTCAGAGTTGCATTTTGGGCAACTTAATTTACATGTTAATGAGGCATGCTGGATTTGCCAAAACTTCCAACAATTTTTATTACAGGAGACTGGAATGTTAAGGTGGGTAGTCACATGACACCTGGAATTACAGCTAAGCATGGCCTGGGAGAACAAAACGAAGCAGGACATAGGCTGATAGAATTTTGCCAAGACAACTCACTCTGCATAAGAAACACTCTCTTCCAACAACCTAAGAGACGGCTTTATACATGGACTTCACCAGATGGACAACACCGAAATCAGACTGACTACATCCTTTGCAGTCAAAGGTGGCGGACATCTATACAGTCGGTAAAAACAAGACCTGGAGCTGACTGTAGTTCAGATTACGAAATTCTTATTGCATAATTTAGGATCAGGCTAAAAAGATTAGGGAAGACCCACAGATCAGCGAGATATGAGCTCACTAATATTCCTAAGGAATATGCAGTGGAGGTGAGGAATCGATTTAGGGGACTGGACTTAGTAGATAGGGTCCCGGAAGAACTCTGGACAGAAGTTCGCAACATTGTTCAGGAGGCGGCAACAAAATACATCCCAAAGAAAGAGAAAACCAAGAAGGCAAAATGGCTGTCTGCTGAGACACTAGAAGTAGCCCAAGAAAGAAGGAAAGCAAAAGGCAACAGTGATAGGGGGAGATATGCTCAATTAAATGCAAAATTCCAGAGGCTAGCCAGAAGAGATAAGGAATTATTTTTAAACAAGCAATGCACGGAAGTGGAAGAAGACAATAGAATAGGAGGAAAGTGCAAAAGCTGGGTTGCAGTTAAACCTCCAAAAAAACAAACAAACAAAACCCAAGATTATGGCAAACAGCTTGATTGATAACTGGCAAATAGAGGGAGAAAACATAGAGGCAGTTAAAGCCTTTGTATTTCTAGGCGCAAAGATTACTGCAGACAGGAAATCAGAAGACGTTTAATTCTTGGGAGGAGAGCAATGACAAATCTTGATAAAACCGTTAAGAGCAGACTGACAACAAAGGTCCGCATAGTTAAAGCAATGGTGTTCCCCATAGTAACATATGGCTGCAAGAGCTGGACCATAAGGAAGGCTGAGAGAAGGAAGGTAGATGCTTTTGAACTGTGATGTTGGAGGAAAATTCTGAGAGTGCCTTGGACTGCAAGAAGATCAAACCAGTCCATCCTCCAGGAAATGAAGCCAGACTGCTCACTTGAGGGAATGATATTAAAGGCAAAGCTGAAGTACTTTGGCCACATAATGAGAAGACAGGACACCCTGGAGAAGATGCTGATGCTAGGGAGAGTGGAAGGCAAAAGGAAGAGGGGCTGACCAAGGGCAAGGTGGATGGATGATATTCTAGAGGTGACGGACTCGTCCCTGGGGGAGCTGGGGATGTTGACGACCGACAGGAAGCTCTGGCGTGGGCTGGTCCATGAAGTCACCAAGAGTCGGAAGTGACTGAATGAATGAACAACAACAAATGGGAGAGACAGGAGCAGTTGCTCAGGTCTCCCAACCACTCCCCATGTATCTTCCAAATACTACAGCTTCTCTCTGGATAGCAATGATTCAGTTTAGCTTCTTCAACCACCTTTACTTAGATTCCCCAGTCAAACTGCATGAATCCACGTAGGTCTGATCTGCCTCTTCAGAGCTTAGCAGCACGTCCTTGAAGGCAGCAGCTATGCCTGATTGTCCCTTCAGCAGTTTCTTGCCCCTGCAGGGAAGCTCCTCGTTCACTTTTTGGCTGAGAAAATAAGCGCTAAAGGTGCCTTCCTCCCACAGAAAACGTTATTTTGGGTGCCCCACTTTTAGTGACAATCGTTCTGGGGGGGGGGACTTTGGGGGAACGCTCCCTTATTTCCAGGATGCCTCACGAAATACGGAGCAGCTAAGAATCCCAGGGGTGGAAGGGGCCTTGGAGACCTCCTGGTCCAGCCCCCTGCCCGGTGCAGGAATCCGGAGGCCATCGCAGGCAAAGGGGTGCTTGAGAGCCTCCGGGACCGGGTCCCCACGACTTCGGCTTCTCCTCTGGGGCCGGGGGTCTCCCACCCAGCCGCCCTCGCAAGGGGCCCTTCTCACCGCGGGCTGCTGATGGTGCAGCTTCTCCACGGCGGCCAAGGAGCAGACGAAGACGGCGGGCTGGCTGTGCACTGTGCGGTGCAGCTGGGCGCTCGGGCCGGCCTGGCAAAGGCGCCACAGGTCGTAGCCCAGCACGGCCTCGGCCACGCGGAAAAGCTCGCGCACGTTCGGGTAGCGCAACAGCCCGCGGCCCATTCCCACGAACTGGCTGCCTTGGCCGGGAAAAAGCAACACGGAGGTCTCCTCGGGCGTGCGCTGCGCCTTCCGCGCCTCCTCGTCGGTCGCGTTTTGCAGCAGCTGCTCCACGCTGGTTCCCAGCACGCCTTCGGGCGGCTGAGCGAACGGGCCCAGACCGAGCCATCGCCGCGCAGCCACCCGCGCCGCCATGCCGGCCGCACGCAGGCGCCTCGGAAGAGCCCTGGTGGTTGCTGCGGCAACGCTACTTTCCGGTGGTGCCTCGTTTAAAAGCTTCCGCAAGAGCCCTCCGCTTGCCTGCCGGGAAAAGAAGTTCTGCGTCTCCAAAAGCCGCGGCATCACGCAGGGCGCAAGCGCTATGTCGGCGCGCCTTGGCCGCGCCTCTGGGCGCCCGCTTCCGGGCCCCAGGCGGGGTGGGGTCAGAGTGCCCGCTCTGGGCGCCATCCTCGGCGGGAGCCACGCGTGGCTTCTCGCCCTTTGCCCTCGGCGCTTTTTCTCTCGAGACCGGCTGGTTTTGCGCGATGGGGTAATCCGACCCTTCAGGAGGCGTAATTGCTCGTTCCTCTTCCTCCTCGTTCCTTGGCCTTGACAGGCAGCCTAAGGGTTGGGATGCGTTTGGCCAGCCCCTGGAGTAAAGAGAGGCGCCCAGCGATGGTGGCAGGAGGGGTGGGAGGGCTCCGGATTACGGTGGCATTATTATCATTATCATCCCTCCTTTTTTATGTATGTGTTTGCTCAGCTCAAGGCAGCGAACATACCTGATTCTCCTGCCTCCTGTTTTCCCCACAACAACAGCCCTGTGAGGGGGGTTGAGCCCAAAGCCACCCACCCGGCCGGCTTTCGTGCCCAAGGGAGGCCTAGAGGGTGGAGTCGTATCCCTTCGGGCGGCTGTAGAGACGGAATGGAGGAGTCGCCCAGACGTTTAGTTCTCGGCGTGCCCCGCTGCAGCCCCCTGGCCCAGGGGGCTCCGCAGGCCCCCGTATCTCCTTCCCTTGCTTGCTCCTCTTACTGGGAGAGAGCAGGGGTGGCCCCGCTTGAGTCTGGCTGTGGCTCTTCAGTTAAGACTATGAAATGCAAGGATATTCCTGGGACGATAAAGATCGAACCAGCCGGACCAGTGGGTTGGTTTTTTCAGTGAAAATCTGTGGGCATGGAACCTAGATGCGGTATTGCTGAAGAGCAGGAGCAGACAGACCCTTTCAAATCAAGGTTTTGGAGACAAGTACAAAGAGCACCACGGACTGCAAGGAGAACCAAATAAGGGAGTCGCTCTGTGTGTACGGTGACTACGTTTGAAACATAAATCAATAAAAAACTGGCTGCTCGGGGAGCAGAAATTCAGGCTTTGGACACCCAATGCAAGCAGGTAAGAGATTAGAGAAATGCCTGTGATGGGCATCTTGAGGGAAATGGAAGTCGGTGGATTTGTTGAACCAGGGAAATCTCTGGAATGCTCTTGGAAGAGCTGCTGACGGGCCGGGAACAGGCCGAGAAAGTAGGCATTTGTCCATTTAGTCACCGTGATTGGGCACTACCCAAACTATCTGGGGCCGTGTGGTACTGTTTCATATTGGCAGCAGCTCTCCAACCTTGGCTACTCCAGAAACGCTGAGCCCGCTGAGATCACCAGGCGTAAGAGAGCCCCGGGTGGTCGCCGGGCTCGGTGGAGGCCTCGCGCAGGCGCTCGCGGCGGTCTTCGGCGCGCCCGGGGCAGACCCAGCGGGGCGTCCGTGCGGCACGGATCAGCCGCGGTACCCGCTTCGGGTGCAACGGACCCCGCAAAGAAGGACGGCGCCAGCGGGCTGACCGATCGCCTCGTCGCCGGGGACTCGGCTTCGTTCACCCGGGGTCGAGCTTTAGGCCAAGTGGGAGAGCGACTCCCCGCCGCGTTCCCTCGACCCGGGCCTCCCCTTTGCGAACCGCCACCCCGGGGGACCGGGCAGCTACGGCGGCGTCGCCCCCCGTGCAAGGGCAGAGCTTCTGGCGACCGGCCCCTCGGACAGGTGGGGCGCTCGGAGCCGCGCCCCGATACCTCCGAAGTGCCTCCCGTTTTCCGAGCTTCCCTTTCTTCAGCCCCGACTCGGAGGCGTCGGCAGGTAAGCGATCCCCCTGCCTGGTGCGACCGTGGGCTCCCGCAGAACTCGGTGAAAGCTTTCAGCGAAGACGGGGAGCGCCGGTCGCGCCCTCATAAATCTCGGGTGAAGGTGAAAGGTCCCCTGTGCCAGCACCGAGTCATGCCTGACCCTTTGGGGGGACGCCGCTTTCGCGACGTTTTCTCGGCAGACTATAGTGGGGTGGTTTGCCATTGCCTTCCCCAGTCGTGACCTTCCCCAGCAAGCTGGGCGCTCGTTTTCCCGACCTCGGAAGGATGGAGGGCTGACTCCACTCGGGTCGCGGGGAGAGTTTTCTGTTGCAGTACTGCCGCCTACCACCCTGCGCCCCAGGAGGCTTGCTCCCTCTTGGGACAGAACTTCGAAACTTTGGACAACTGTCGCTGAAAGACTCGCGGCTTAGAAGAGGCGGGCGCGGGCCCTGATCGGTCTGCCACAGCCCGCCCGACCATCCTGGCGACCTGTGGCGGCTCACGCGACGCTCGCCTCGGGGCGGCGTGTCCGTATCTGCCGAGTCTTTTGAGAAGCGCTCGCCGTCGTCTGCACGAGATCCTTGTACGGTCGCGGGGTCTCTGGCCAGAAGGGCTGCTCTCTCCCCATAGGCACTGTGCACCCAGAAGGCGATTAGCTCGATCAGTCGCCCTATTAAGTCCTTTTAGTCGGTAACATAGAAGCAATCGGGGTGGAGAACAAGGACCCTCAGATCAGTGGAGTTTGTTGGGAGACGAGCATAACGCCCCGACTTCCGTTAGGGAGGCTCCCTGGTGCTGCAACCCAGCCACCATCGCAGGGGGTTGTGCCTAGCCAGCGGCCGAGCCCTTGGCAGCCAAAGGCACGGGGTCTCATAGAGGCTTCCGCAACCAGATTTAGTAGAAGAGAAAAGAGATGACAGAAATCTCAGCCTGAAGGCCCGTATGTAACTCTGAGCTTGCTAAAGAGGGCTTCTTTCATTCTCATGGTTTGGTGAATAGGAGAGTATGCGGAGGCCTGAACTTGCAGTGTTTTCCGAAGCCGGGTGCTCTTCCTCAGGGATTGAGAAGAGCATAAACTCAGCCTTAGTTGTTCTCAGATATGTTAAGTAGGATCAAATCTGTCTGGTACTTGGATGGGAGATCACCAGGCTGAAGGCTAAATTGGGAAGTTGAAAAAACATCTGAAGGAAGGCACAGTTGCCATGAAAAGTGCAGGAATGTGTCCATGAAATCATTGAGAGAGATCAATTCAAAGTGGTCTTTTAAATAGTGTAGGTTGTTAATTAGTACCTGGATGGGAGACCAGGAAAAAAGACAATGGCAAGTAATTTCTATCATTACATGGGCATTTCTGTGTAATTACCAGGAAATCAACTTGTAGGAGACTTTACATATATTCTAACCAATTTTCTCATTTCTACTGGAGACTGGCAAACTGGCAACCATTATAAACATTTTTACTAATGTAGTGATTAAACTTAGGCCACCTGAATAGAAGTAAGGAGCTAGATTCTTCTGATCTCTTTAAAAAAAGAGCAAGAATAATTTATGCTGAGTCCTGAATCTATGCTTTCTCTGGATGGGTTAAAATAGTATGTGTGTGTAGGGTTGACTTAAAAGTACATGTTCATGTGCAAAAAGCAAACTCCTCTTTGGGGATTCCTTAAAATTTTCCACAGGCCCTGTTCAGTCAGAAGGTCAGTGGCCTAGGTTACTCAGGGAAGCCGTGGCTTTTCATGAGCCTGTCTCTACCACATGTTGGTTAGTAGAAATTTGCTTGTTGAATTTCTATGTCAGACGGGCCAAAGGCAGTTATTTTAGTATTTCTGAGTTAAAGTTAGGAGTGTAAGGTAAAAACATGTTCTATAACCAACCCCATTAGTCAATTCTGAACTAAACAATCCTGGCTTCTGGGGTGGCAATTTGGACACCCACACTTCCTAAAGAAACAGGAATGTTGTTACCACGCTACCCTGAAGGTTTTTTTAATAAGATGGGTAATAAATTTGCGTTGGAGTCTGTAGGAAAATCTTAAGACTGCACTTAATGTAGGTTTAAATGAGTTGTGAACCTATTTAAACTATGCAGCAATGTGCTGTGGATAAGTTTTAACAAGCAGTTAATCTAGATCAAAGTTGTTAACCGTGCCCTGCCCCATTCTTACATCTGCACCAGTGTTTGTAATGTATAAAATCACCAGATAACCCAGAGATAAAGTGAAGAGGAAAGTTAATGCTTCAATTTCTGCAGGTTACCCAGAGAAAGATGGTAACGTTATGATGAGAAATAAGGATGGCCATTTTACTTGTTTAGTGGGTTGCTACTAAGAGCAGCAAATTAATCATCCTTTTATAGATTGATTACTGGAAAGAAATGTGGTACCTAGAGGTTGGATTTCTACTGCCTTATCTGAATTCCACTTGAGTGGGAAATTATGCATAAATTCAATGTACATAATTTAGAGTTTAATAGTGTGCCAAAGAACAACTGCACAAAAGGTGCTTTGTAAACCTGTGTAACCATTCTGCAGCATTTACATTATGAAGCAAATTGGAAGAACTCAATAGAAGGGCAAAACCTTCATTTATAGTGTTTAAATGAACCTTCACTTTAGTCTCCTGGTGATCATCAGACCCCTTACTCTGAAGTTGGTGTCTATTTTTGTTAGGCTGGTTGCACAAGCTTCCAACTTGCCTACTTTACACTATGAAAGAGATCCAGATTACAGAGAAGATGGGTTGCCATGAGCAAATTCATTTCTAAGAAATATGGACAAAATAATACAGTTTCCTCCCATAGGAGTGAGAGATACACTGCTTGGTGTTTTCCCTATTTTTCTGAGACCAGCCAAAGTGCTCTACACAACTCATGCAGTAAATTGACATCCCTACCTGGTGTGGTTGGGGGCTACCCAATGCAAAGATGTAGTTTGCACAATTTTACAAAATTGAGCTATTGATCTAATGTATGGGGAGAATACAGCAATTTCTTTAAAAAGCCATTTTAAAGATGTACACAAATTAATAGCAATTAGATCATTTACTGGAAGCCTATATTTCTTATAAATATAGATTTATACTCAAATACTGAGAAGACAAAGAGCAGAATTATATTGTACGGCAACAGTGCTGAGAATTGGTGCAAACATGATGTTTTCAGATCATTGCATGAAAGGAAAGTGCCCCCTTTTTAAAAAAATATATTTGTTGCTATCATCTCTTTGAATTCCACCTAACAGCTAGGAGGAAAGACCCTTATATTTCAAACAAGGATGGAGTTTTGTTCTGCCCAGTTTGCACAATGGCTGATTGGGACTGAGTGCTCAAATCTCTGTTTTCATTGTTACGATTTAACTGTTACTTGTTATGTAAATGAAACTTCTTTTAATTTTTTTCCTATTGAGTAAGAAACAGTGAGTGTTCAGATCAAAGCTTAAAGTTTAGTATAAAGTTTTTTGAAACAAGGTAAGCACTGATCTGCACCTGTTTCGCCCTTCCTGAGTGTAAACACCTTTCTTTTCCTTTCTTTGAACATGCACTAATTCAGCTGCTTTTTCTTATTCTAGGTCTTTTGTTATCCCGTTTCCTTACAAGCCAAGGCATAAATGTCAGACATCTGACATAGGTTTTATAACAATAAATACAATCGGTGAGTTGGTGAGAAATAAGGATGTTTCCATGGGGCGAACCATATTGCAGTCTGAAATCTGGTTGGGAGGGGGAAGTATCAAACTGCAGTGCTTGTGGTTGGGGGTTGACAACCCAGGGAAACCAGTGGTCTTTCTGCATGTTCTCCCTCCCCATTTTTTTAGCCCCCGTACTTTAATAGCCACTTGGCAGACAAATATCACATTTTTTCATGGCCCAATAATGAGGTGATGGGAGCTTGCTTGCTTGTAGACTTCTGCAAGGATGAATTCAGGGTCAGGAAAAGGTGACAAGGTGTCAAGCAAGAAT